>NW_013952403.1:5274836-5279218 GCF_001266775.1 Austrofundulus limnaeus | reverse complement strand
ACACACACTTCCCCTGGTTTTAACTGCCTGATGCCAGTTAGTCACTGCATTGTTCTTAAAGTGAAGCCTTGCAGGGTAAGGGATAAATCCTCTCAGACTATCATCAACAAGAACACACAAAATTCATTTATTTTCACAGTAACAGAGTCTCACAGCAAATGTGCTGTGCCTGGCAAGCTTGCAAGGTACCACGTCAAAGTTTAACTTGGGTTTTTGTCCGTAGCTCACTGTGATGAATACTCAAACACCAAATATACAAGAGGCTTCAAGAAAGCCCCCTGCTGAGGCAGAAGTAGACCTGGAACCAGTCACTGTGGAAACAAAAGCTCCTTCACAAACCTGAATAAATCATCACTACCGTCTTGAATTAAGTATCTCGAGTTCCCACAACTTCCTTTTTCTTTTGCCGCTCTTCTTTTTCCTCTCCAATAATAGCACTGTTTTAGTTTTCAAGAGACAAATCTTCCTCATGACAATGCTAAARATAAGGAGCTTGTCAACAATATTGTTTGTTCAAACTTTGTTTAAATAAGAATGGAGGAAGKGCGGTTTGGCATTCTTCACTCCGACGAACTCCCCCCAAGGGATGATCAGATTATGCTAGGGACATTTAAACATTACAATACTCCTTCCTATCGCCAATCATGCTTCTTACACAATGTTTCTTAGAGCTAAATAAGAAATTGTTTACATTTACAATTTCAGACAGCCTTTAAATGAATCACACCACTTGTCCTTACCTTTACCTAAACCTTTCGGTCCTGTGAGGTCATTTTTATTGTTAACTAAACCTCCCTAAAAGACCCTTGAGAAAATATTGTTTTTTATTACAGTTTTATTTCCTTCAGAGTTACCGATTTAATTAATGTTAACCTATCTGACTTTTGTCTCCATTTGTAATTTAGCGAGCCTTCAACTGGTGTTTTCCTTCTGAAATGTTTCAGAGTTACTGTTGCAACATTCTTTTAAGAATGACAGGTTGTTAGTGTTTCTCCTGAGCTGATAGGCTAAGAGGAACAACTGTCTGAATGAGAGTAAATACATACAAAAATCTGTTTTAAAATGCCCAAATAGCAGCAAATAGACAAAAAAAAACACTTGTAATTTGCATTTTATAGCCTTCTAATGCCCTCGCTGTTTTGCACCCTGCGCTCAAAGTTTTGAAACTCCACCTACTTTGCTTTGTGCTTTATGACTCTCCATTTTGGAGCACAGGGCTCATTACTGAACCCAGAGGCAAGCTTAGCTACTGTCACGTGTGGCATGAAATGGCTATAATGTGGTGAGGAGGCTCATTCACAGTATAAAGCTTTTTAACAAAGAAACCATTYGAACAACACGGTGTCATTTTATACGCACAAAACTGTGCCTCACACTGCTCATTAAGAGRGTGTGAATGCATAGATTATTATTATTATTAGAAAAAGTCATTTGAAGTTGTGTTTTTATTTAAAAGCAACACGTCGAGGGACAGTACAGACAGACAAAAAATTTRAAGTGAGTTTCATTAAATGATATGGCCCCATCTATACACAACTTCATCATAAAAAAATGTTAGGATGTTCAAAACCCCCAAACCACAACTAATGCAAATCAAGCTTTAAAACCCATTTGGGCAAAATCTTTAAGTTTCAAAGTACCAAAAGGACATTTTCTGCAAAATAGTCTAAATTCTGAATGATTGTACAAGTTGTATAGATTGTCCATAATTTACACTGATTTTCCATCATTTTGCAGTTGTGCAAACATATAGAGCAATCTCACAGATTTGTTCATGCTTTGCAGACTTTTTCAAAAACTCACTTTCAAATTTATTTAACATGTCTGAGCATGTGGGACGTTTAAAAATAATTAATATCATTAAATATCTAATTCCTACTCTCTCTGCTGCTAGAAATAAGTTATTCTCTCCTCATTTCCTTCTGATTTTGCTGCAGCCGGCAGTCTGCCTGTGCCCCGCCCCCTCCCCTCCATGGCTGATGGTACACTAGCACCACCCCACTCGTGATTAATGCAGATCTTTTGTGAAAATTACRGATTTCCGAGGCTCAGTATACAGGTAAACATCCGAAGGGGTTGACATGTGTGATTGCTGTGATTTGCTGATGCTAAAACTGACTTGTTAAAGCTAAAAGACACTAGCTCAGCACTAGCTCAAAGTAGCAAAAGACAAGATACAAGCCAAAGGTATTGAAACAGCTAGAAACTAAAAGTAGCWGAACAGAAGCTGAAAGTGGCAAATTGATTGCTAATAGTAGTAGAGAGGTGGATTATGGCAAAAATAAAAAAATAAAAAGTCTAAAACTAGTGAAAAAGTAGCAACATGCTAACTAAAAGCTCGAGCTAACAATGTTTTTGAAGGAACTAGAGATATCTCAGTGCATTTCTATAGTGAACATATTCATAAATAAAGTAAAATATGTTGACAAATAAAATAAGTTACAAAAAGTCAAATGAATGGTTAAAAAAACGCAAAAGAAGTTAGATTACACAAAATGTAAACAAAACAAACAAAACATTCACACAGTTAAATATATTATGATCTGCTTGTCAAAGTAAAAAGCCTTGGCAAGTAACTTTAAAGCAAAAAATAAAATCAAGTGTATCTGGCCGTGCTGATGATTGTGAAATGTGGGGGTTTTTTTTGTTTGTTTGTTTGTCTTTATATTTGATGTGGTAACATCAAGCTTCACTTAAATCCTTAAACCCCCTTGTCCCTGGGGTCCTGATGCTCCTAATAGTTTAACACTAATGAGATCTRCTGCTCCCATCTCTGCAGCCTCCCACATAACAGTTTTTTTTCATAGTGTAAATACCTTTGAAGGTGGCAAGATACGCAAAGCATGGCAAGGAGCTAACTGGCTCCAACCTCTCGCCTTGCTGAAACTTGTCTTAGCGTTTCTCACATTTCACTTTCTCTTTATGTTTCCATAGCAATTGCAACTAAGTTCTGCTTCTTTCCTGCTGCATGAAGTCTGTAGAAAAATAATAATAACAATAGTAAAGCAGGAGTTGCGAGACTGCATTGTACTAAGACGTTAAAGTAACCACAGTCTACTACTTAATCTCTTTAGAGGGGGTTTGGAGGAAAGAAAGCATGTGGCCTACTGTCAAGTGGTTTTCTCTGCGGATGAGAAGGATGTGTCTGAATTCTATCAATCAAAGCAAAATGACAATTCACAGGCGGCCACAACACAATCAAACAATTGCAGACGTGCATGCATAACACAAATGCTTGCCGTGGAAAACTTGGACATGCGTGCCATCTGCTTGTGACACAGGAGACGCTTGGTTTTTGGCTGAGAAAGACTGAGCAGAGTTCAAATTTGCATCCCTTGTGTTTCTGGTGAATGCAGCTCATCTTAGATGGAGTGATAAGACTGTTGCAAAACAAAACACCTCCTCATCAAAATGGGCTAATAAAGTCTTCAATATACTTAAGTGTAGTCTTAGATAAATAGAATACCCATTTACCTCTGCATTGCTGTTGTTGTCCAAAGTGTATTGATGTTCTTATTGACATTCAATAAAGGGAAACCCTTTCAGCAAACCACAGGGAGCAGTGTAAATCCTGTAAACTTCTCAAGCAAGCGCAAACAGCAACTTTCTTTTAACACAATTACAAGACGGCAATAATGTCACCGTGTTCGAACCATTTTTGATTTACCAGTGGACATGATGTTGCCTTTTCATCAGCTTATTATTATTAAGTGGTCTGGTTATATGTGTTTCCCCTGGACAATCCTCCTTTTTGCTTCACTCTTAGTGAGGTATTGATCTTCCCAGTGTACCATCCCCTACTGATTTCATTAGACTAGCTGCTGTTAATTACTTCACACTATAACCTTTTGCTGTTTCAATTGGACCAACAAATTGGGTGAATTAAAAAAAAGGAATATAAGGGAGAGCTCTCTGGCAGCTGCAGCAGTGGACCTCTTTTCTTTCTGTGGTGTTTGTGTCCAGATCCTGTGTCGCATGGTAATTAGAAAAAAAAAGTCATCATTGTTTTTTTTTTTCTCATCAAATTACGTAAAAAAAAGGCTGTTTGGTAATTGTTTCGAGGGGTCATTTTTAAAAGCCACACCACCCGGCTCTGGTAGGGTTGTAAGAGGAGGTGAAGGATTGCAACTTTTTTTCTAAAGCAATAGGTCATGTCTTTTGAAGYGGAGTTCTGTGTAAATGTTATGAACAATTRATGTCTTGTTGAAGACTGCTTTTTGAATAGCCTCGGTTTGAAGAAATAAAGCTAAATTCTGATCAGACTGGCAAACTAATGGTAGTCCGGACCAAAGTGATACAAACGTGGGTTGCTACCAAGGAGTTTATATAGAACAGCTGGAGTGCGCAAAGACCACGTGACCGTGTGATCGGCTGGTGAAGCT
>NW_013952403.1:5252609-5274520 GCF_001266775.1 Austrofundulus limnaeus | reverse complement strand
ATAAAAAATAGCAGTTTATACAAATGCAATTTTATAACTTTTACAATGCTGTCCCTTTCCTATTACGTTGTCATTTCAGCGACACCATTACTGAAGTGCTATAACTAGCTGCTGATGATGATATTTGCAATTAACTATAGAGTTCTGTGCAAAATGTAGTTTGCTTCCAGCTGAAAAATCTTAATAGGTTTGTCGGTTTACCCATGTGACTCAAATTGACGTCAGTGAATAGGTTTATAAAATRACGTTAGCATGAATCTCTTTATGTWCAGGTTTGAAGTTGTTTTAAAATAGCACCAATTTACAAGTACAGTTTATCTTACTTGTTCAGGCTAGCGGTTAGCACACCTATCATGGTAAAAATGTAACTGTTTCTTCAAATTGAGGTCATCCAAAGAGCTATCAACATGTAAGATATGTGCCCTGACTACAAACTCCCTTTGAAAAGATCTGAGCTATCCCTTTAACAAACTGGTTGCAAGTAGGCAGATCATTTCAAAAYATTTTATTCATGTATGCATATCTGTGCATATATTACATGACAACTTTGACAAACTTTAACATTTGTGCGCTACACTGAATCAAAATACAACACCTCACTTTAYCGACACACCAATTTGTCTTCTTAGAGGAAGGTATTAAAAGTGTGTGATGTGGCACATAGCTGCAATGTTATAATTAGGCTTCATTTAATACCCTATGTCATGAGATTACATGCACAGAGCATGGCATCTAAAGCGCACTCAAATCACAGGGGATGTAATTGATTAACAATACGAGAGTGGGAACCAGATGACGAGGATGATGCTCCAAATCCATGTTAAATCAATATCGTCACTTCCTACACATCAAGGGATTATTGACAGAAATTACAAGCAGCTCTAATTGCTGACTACAAACAGATGCRTTTGCTTTTCAGCTCGGCACATTAATGTGTGATGCGAGCCTCCGACACTTCACTCTTACTTAAGTAATCACCCACTGCAAGGTGGGACAGTGTTTCAGAGCGGACACATTACAAACCGCACAAGTGACATTTATAGGATCTTGCGGAGCCGTCGCGTAAGAGATGCCCTTTTCTCAAGGTTGAGTGTATTCTGGCTGAAATGATTTTACACGATGCAGGAGAAGCAATTCAGAGAACTCCCTTTGGCCGAGATAATAACTTCATCATAATTAGCTTTTGGTGCTCAGGAGTGTTGAATTGTCGGTTGCAGTGGGATCTGGGCTGATTTATTGCTTGATTTAATTACGTATCAAAATTCAATTAGACGTGCTTTCAACCAAATTCAAAAGTGAGGTTTGTCAAGCTGTCTCTAGAATTCAGGTAGAGCCTGAAGGACATCCTTCAAAATGAAGAGACATCCAGCTTAAAAAAATATCACACACTCTTTTATCCCGCCACCAAAAAAAAAAAAAAAGATTTGGAAAATCTATGCTAGTTGTAGAGCTTTTTTTTTAAACCATACCATTACTTTTTTTCTTACATCTCCACTGACATCAAACAGCATCAAAAGTGTGAAAGAGGCATTGATTCAGTGGTGACGGGAGAGGGTTGCAGGTACTTTACCAAGTGAAGATACATGACAAAATGCTCTTTGAGGCTGACTACGACTGAGGAGGTGTCTGACTTTCTTACCCACATCACTCAGTGCCTGCTCACCCCTTTTTGCAAGAGACTACACAAAGCTAAATAGAGGAGCTGTTTTGAATAAGTGTCACGGCAGCCTCCAAGAGCTACATTGATCTTTACCACTATGCAAATTTAGGATGTCATGCTGTCTATGTTAAAAAGCCAAGCACTGGAAAATAATATTTCAGCTGGAGGTTTCTGACGAAGCGTAGTCTTAACAGTATTGTAAATACATTCATTGACAATTTTATTAGGTAAGGTAAACCACAAGCCCTTCTTTGTTGAAGCATTGCTACAACATGGTTTCTGAGGTGTTACATAGGTATTTTGAGCTTCGCTGACTTGATGAAGATATTTTTTTTTCTTTTACAGTTTTTCAGTAGCGCCTGTGTTGTGAAAGTTACACTTCATCTTACCACTAAAGCGTTTTATTAGACTGTGATCTGGGGAGTGAACGGACCACTAGAGGAAACTAAAGTAATTTCCCGAAGCCATCTTGAAATGATGACAYATTATCTTGCAAGACAACTCCCTTCTAACAAACACGCACACACAATGAAGGCCTGCACCTGGTCAGCATTATTGCTGTATTTATAGAGGCGAGGCTAACATAAATATACCAAACTCTACACGACACAAAGCTTTTTTTTCTACTTGCAGTCAAGTTTTCTTTTGTTTCCAACTATATCAAGTACCTTCTTGCATTCTCAAAACAAACACCTGGCCATTTCATAATGTWCACAATAAAAGTTACAACCTAGATAAGATCACTTTGGATACAGCTGGCTTTTACTTTTTGCTTTCTTTTTATTCTACAGAGGTACAGTAGATTACTGTAAAATACACAGAATTTAAGCAGCTGCATCAGCACAGGGCAAAACAAACCAAGCCAAATATATTTAAGCACAAATAGAAAATGACACCGTCACATGACCCTAATATGATTATGTCATATTCTTTGATKTTGTGTGGGTAAATAAAACACAGTTATGCCAGGTCACCTGCTGTTTTAAAAATTAGAACGGGCTCTTTGGGCCCTGTCCACACGATGCTGAATATTTTTAAATATGGAGATTTTTTGGTGACATTGGAAGCTCTTGTCAATGCACACATGGAGTTTTTTTTTTTTTTAATTAAAACAACACTGGAAAAATTGTAGCTTTTTTTCTGCATCTGTATGACACCTTCATGTTGACTTGTCACTATGAAACTTTGATTGTTGGAGGGCCAGGCTGGAGTCACTTGTGGGCTGGATGAAGACCACGGGCCGCCAGTTGCATAGCCCTTATTTAAAACACAGCTGAAGACCCTTCTCTTTCAATACTGTTTTTGTGTCTAATTCACCTGCATTAGATGCCTTCTTTGCATTTTTTTCTCTTAATATTATTTTGCTACTATTCAGATGTTGTTTTTATACATTACTATGCATTTCACGAAAAGTACTTTGTAACTTTGTAAGTTTTAAAATGTGAAATAAAGACATGTTTTCTTTTCCAGTCTTTCAAGGACACTCAGAATGTGTTACACAGTTTTGCATTCTGTTGAGAAATATTATACAATATAAATTTAAATAGAATTTTTTTACTAGAAACCCAGGCAATAAGTCATAATAGAAAGTTCAAACCAATCCCTGATCAATTAGTWAAAAGACCAACTCATTTCCTTAGTTTCAAGGCGTCAGATACTGCARGTTCATGAAACTGTTTCTGAGACAGACGCAAGGTGTTCCTTGACATCAGCACTTTGACACACCAGCCCCAGCAATCTTTTATGCTAACAGCACACAGCATACAGAAATGATTGCCTTATAATGCATTGCTGAGGTTAAGTTGGCTAAAGTCTTGGGATTTTATTGTAAGATTTCCTGCAACAACACAACTGCTGAAACTACAATGTAGTGCCATAAGGGTCACCAAAAGTTAAAGCCTTTTTGTTTTATAGGATTTGATTGGTGATCCTATAGGACTCAGTTCCAAGAGATACGCATTTTGCTTCTCTTTTCATTAATTTAATTAAGTAGTAAAATTAATTTCTCCCTTTTCCTTATTTTAATTAGAAACCCTGCTTTTTTTTAGCCCAAACGAACATAATAGTGACCTTTGGCCATTATCATAATGGTTGCCATTAGGTGAGAGTTTTTCCTTTTATATATTCACTACAATTAGCACTTTTCAGAAGCTAATGTGGTTTGATTTATTCATATTCTGTTTTTTTTTTCTCTTTTACAATGTATGCTAATAAATTAACTGGTATTTAAACATACATAGAGAAATATGTGATCTTGCATTATTAATTGCCAGAAGTAATGAAGACAGGTCAGCCACAGCCAAGATGTTGTTTCTTCTCAAACGCACAACACAAGGTAGGAGAGGAGAAGAAACACTGAAAACTAGAGCCTGTTGTGCTGCAAAACTATCTCCAGTGCTAAAATAAATCACGGCTGCTGTACCATGAGCCATTTTCTGCTTGTCACAGAAGGGAGAGCTGTTGTAGGTCCCCTTAATGCAGCCTGACAAATTGATTTGTATTAAAGTTAAAAATGTATTCACTCTTCTGAGATGTCATTTTATTATTCACATAATTTCTAAAGTTTCTACCCCTATGGCGAATTTCAAGTAGTTGCTCAAAGCTTTGCACTCAAAGGTTATAATGTGGAGGGGCTGCATGGTAGCACAGCTGGTAGAGCTGTCCTCTAAGTGAAAAGGTTGCCTGATTGAATCCTGGCCTGGGACCTGGAATTTGCATATTCTCTCGGTGTATGTGTGGGTTTTCTCTGGGCACTCCAGTTTTCTCCCATAGGTAATTGGTAACTCTAAAGTTGTCCCTAGGTGTGAGTGAGACAGTGCATATTTGTCTCGGTGTGGCTTTGGGATTGATTTGCCACCTGTCCAGTGTGTACACCAGTGTGTGCCTCTCGCACAGTGGCTGCTGAATATGGCAACCAGTGACACCCTTTACTCGTTTCCTGAAAAGAAAGAAGCGTGTAAAGATAATGGGAGGTTATAATTTGKGTAAATTCCATACAAGTGAATTGTTTTTTCTGCTCTTTAGAATAACAAAAACAGGGCCATATTTGAGTGGAATGAAATGACATATTTCATTGGCCAATGTTAACCTATGTCCTTAGCTAGCCAGAAACAGTACAACCCTGTCTATATGTCCCGGCCTTCTGCATGGTGAGTCACAACAGCTTGACTCGAAGTTTGATGAGAAAGCAATGACGTGCAAGTATTACAGTGATCACTAAGTGTTCTATCAAGGAGAAACTATCTAAAAAGCAATTGAGGAGCCCAACTGATGTGTCAAAACCTTGTTATCAAGATTCAGTAGTAATGTGAATTGTTCATCTGTTTGATGTGTCTCCCATTGAAACATGTGACAGATTTCTTCATTGAGACTGACAGGCGCATTGTCCATAGATTGTGATGTGCAGTGACATCCCGATTCACAGACTCGTGTTTGAAGCAAGGAGCCCAACTCACTGTCATTCACTGACAAACACAAAGCACCCCGATGATACTGATTAATGATTCCCGAAACCTTTACGGAATTGATCTGCTGCGCAGAGGGAGTTGCTTCTGTCTCAAATTTAAACACGCAGATGTTAGCTGTAATGTTATTCAGCGGATGTCATCTGGGCCTCCCAATGTATTCACTGTCGTTGTTCACATATTACCACAGGCATAAAGATTTCACAGGGAACCTTGTGAATCATTAACAATCCAAATGACTGTGGCCCCATTATAAATTTCGATGAGGACCCAACAACAAGAAGTGATAATACTTTATTAATGGCTGCAACAATAACAGCCTGCTCTCGGCTGAAAATGTTGACAGGTCCTATTTGGGAACAACTTCATTTGTATCTTGTTAACTCAAATGGTATTCCATCACTAAACTGACACCGATTTTTAATTTTAAAAGATTGGTTGTAGAGACAATATCAATACTTTTCATGGAATGTATGTAAAAACKAAATTACTAGAATTGTTTTATGTGGTATTTTATTACACAGTGTGTAACAACTCATTACTTGCTGTAGCATTTTATAAATACAATGGAGGTGTTAGCATGCAAGTATTAAAAAAAGATAATCAGACATTGTAAAACATTTTGTTCTCTAAATTAGCTGTTTTTAACATGACATTATTAAAGTTTCTTTAGCTGTGAAATTCTAAAGATTATTCTAAAAATGTTTAAATAATTTTGATCAAATTATTTACTACTTAAACAAACATCTGACTGCGCTTAAAGCCTAGTTAATACAGTTGTCTTTAAAATCAGCTCCACTGTCTGACTGGTTCTTTTACACTTCATTAATCATGTTTGAAAGTGGTGAGAAATGCTGACAAGTGGCAAACAACATGGATGTCAAACAACTCTGCAGCAAACAGCATGCCTTCTTTATTTCACTTTTACTTAGCGGAACAACTGATGAAGAATACGGCTGTGCAGTATAACAGAAATTTATCACAATTGTTATGCTGATGTTAATATTTTTTCAACACATATAGGTGTGAAAGTCAAAAACCACAACTATTCCAAACTGCTGGATCTGCATGCCTTATCTGCYCTTTGGAAACATTATCACCCCACTTAGGTGGAGACTAGAATTAGTTTTCCTCACTGACTCAGCGCATCACTCAGTTGGAAATTATAAGCAGCAGAAAATATATACAYATATTGAAATTAGTAATTATTTATGTACTCCTTGTAATTCTGCATTTATTTATATGGTTTTACATTTATGACTTGATTCAAGAAGATGAATGCATGGTTTGTGTGAACCCATTTTTTAAATGGGGGGTGATTCTTTCATGGGGGTCCAGTGGTGGCCAGAAAATTTCCCCTTTGAGCACCACTGGTCATGTCTACATTAAAGTGTTACATTGCATGTTTTTAACTGTTAAAAGTGACTTCATATTAGGAGAAAACTGTCAGTTCTCATGAATTCTCCAACAAAAGTAGACCATGCCCCATGACATGTAGCTCCCTAAATGTCGACATTACTGGCCAGTTCAAAGTACRCTGCTGCTGCTGCTGCTGCTGCTTCTGATGATGATGTAATTTAAAAGTTACTTAGTACAAAGCTGTTCCTTGTCCACAGCCTGCCTTACTCGATTGGGGTCCATCATCTCCACCAAAGAAAACTTCTCCTCACTGCTTGTAGTAATTTCAGTCCTCCTTCCAACACTGTGTTCCAGTCATATTAATATTTCTGTACAAGGCAAATGTTTGCTACAGGACGCCAGTCCTATGTGTTTTTTTTTCCCCAAATGTCTTGCTGTTTCTTTGGCCACACTCAAAACACATTAACATATGTTCTCACAGTGCACAGTGCTACTCTGCATTGGTAAATGCCTTATTACAGCAACACTCACTCTGTGCTCTTCCATTGAATATCCATAAGTAGTAAAACACAGCCATATCTGCCCACTCAGAACAGTGGGGATGTGTCTCACATGACGGGGGGCTCCTTAACATTTAGTCAGAGGCCCTCTTTGTCAAATTGATATTCCTCCTACTCACTCTTATAGCAGGTGGTAATAATGACAAATAGAAGCAATACGGCTACAGCATGCTACATACAGAGTATAATAAGGTCATCTGTTGGTTATGTTTTTGTTTCTTCCTGCATTTATGCCTTTTTAGCATGCACAGTCAAATTCTGTCTGTATGACTTGCATCTCAAAAGACTATGCCAGTGTGAAATATGCAGAGGCAGAGGGTGAAAAAAATATCCTGAGCAATGCTGCTTGTTCGTGCCTAGAGAGTTTACACGCTTATATTCATTTTCACCTTATTATTATTTTTTCTTTCCATTATTTTCGCACTTGCGCGTTAAAATTTTCTGTCCAATGTAACATGAGGCTTTTCTGCCATTGTGAAATGTGTGATGCGGCATTAAAAATGTCATTTTTGTCCTTTACCATCACAGAAAAAAGAAAGGTSTCGGGGCTTGTTTGATTTTTGGCAAAACCCACAAACAAAAGTGAAATGKGTATATCGCACACCTGTTGTATCATAGAAGGGGTGTCAAACTCATTTTCACCAAGGGTTATGTTGGCTCTAAGCAAGTAGCGTTTGGAGCCAAACTACATTCAAGATGGCCACCGCAGCTGATCAATCATATCAAACAGGAAAAAAGGCTATAACTCAGGTAATTTTACAAACATTGAGCTAAATATTAGCATCTAGTAGCTGAGATTTATCCCCATGACACATTCTGAGTGCTGTCAGATCAAACTAAACATTTGWTCAGAAATTTGCCATAGAGGATGGTGGGCAATACACATCCTTTCAAAGRGTGCAAGTTTGTGTTTGGAGACACAGTTGTTTGTGTTGATCTGAAAACACATTCTAAAAGAAACTACCTCAAAYGATGCAAGAGAACGTGCTTTATTTTAGCACAAAGAACAGAGGGACGGCATCCATGTCATCTCACTGCGCTGCACTGATTTATAATGGTAAGGGAGGAATAAAATAAAAGGCCAGGATACATAATTGAAACATGAAGGCACTGAACAAAACTTTGCTCATGAATAAAATCATTACAAGAAAGTTTCCTCCAACTCAGACATGAATCTTCCGTCTTTTCTTGTATGATTAATGCTTCATCCATAACTTAAACATTTTTCATTTCAAAGATTTTATTTATTGTTTGCGTCAATATTGCCGACTTTTTCTAGTTTCCTATTCTTCCGTTCCAGGTGCTGTGCGCCAGATCACCTGTACATGTCATTTTTAGGATCTGTTCCAATTTAGAGTAGATTCATTCAATATTACTCAAATGTTAAAAGTGCATTTTTATTGCCTGCTGCCAAAGGGAAACAGCAGTAATATTTTTGCCTGTCTCTCTSTGTGTGTGTTTGTTTGCTTGTTGTTTTGAAAAAACATCTCATTAAACATTGGATAGGTTTTATATAAGCTGTCAAAAGTAATCATTATATTACCAACTTAAATTGATTAACTTTTTGGTCAACCCAAATTAGAGATGCAATGTTTGCGAATGATCCAAATCTTTTAAACAATTCCTTCCAACAAATGTGAGGAACYGAGCTGCAGACAGTAAAGAGCCATCTGTAGTTTCATTTATTTTTATTTCTTGTAATATCTTTTTTTTGCTCCTAAACAACATAGATAATCACTCCTTCTTTGCTTTGTCACAGAAAACAGGCGGTGGGTGGGGGACGCACGGCAACTAAGAAGGAAAGGGGGCGTGGGATTCTGCTTGACAAAACATATGGTTTCCGCCTATGTGAAGCAGTGACATCATCATGTATATCCCTACGTGATGACATAACTCCTTCCAAATTCCATAACTCSTWCACAGTTGGAYGGCTCTTTTGAAYGGCTCGATGAAACAAATGGCTCGTTAAAATCCGAATCCATTTAAAGAGCCATTTATCCCATCTCTAAACCCAGTTCAAGAAGGACACTACAGCTAATCGAGGTTAGTCTAAATAAAATTGGCTGCAACTCAGCTAGTTTTATTGATCTTGAGCTAAAATTTAATGTAGTAGTAGCTGAGAGTCTTTGGAAACACCATGTCTGACATCCTTATATTAAGAACAAAAATGTACAAGGCCCAAAGTGCAAACAAAACAAAACAACAGTWCACTTAAAACCTCTGCTAACTAACTTCCAAACCTCCAACTATGTAACTTTTACTCACATTTTACACCATTATTCGTCACAGCATGAGCATATTACCAGGAGGAGTGGGGAACYTGGCAATGAATTGTCACAGCGGTGTGTCCGTTATTAAAAACAGGCTCCAGTGAGGGTTTGTAAAACTAACAGGTGAATATAGAGTTGGTGCTGTTTTTTTTTTAACTTAGTCACTGTTTCTCAATACAAAATCCATCCATTAAGCTTCACTGATCATAAACATGTCCAGCACTCTCATAACTTTGGGTTCTGTTCAAAAAGAAGCAAGATTGAGTAGATGCTTTTCTATATATTTTTTAAGTCCTACCAYCGAGAGAAAAAGAGAGTGAAAGAAAAACATGGAGGGGTTTTCTATTTTGTTTTTCAATCCGTCAGTTTCTTGCAATGCTTCTGGTGGGGGTTTTAAGATGAAGAGCAGGTATTCCCGACAGCTCACTGATTATTTTGAGAGGTGCATACCACAAAACGTGCGTGCGCCGCAGCGTTACATGCACTTCCACATCAAAGGCAACACGCTTCCTGGTCACAGCTTGAGAATGTGTACATGTATAAACACTTTTAAGTTTACTGATCTCTTTCCACGCAGGCAGTTCTCGAGAAGCTACCTGCTGCAAAGGCGGCGATTCGGAGGATCGATTTTAATTTAAAGCCCAGTCCCCGTCCAATGAGGGAAAATTAACCCGCTCATCACTTCATTTAAACGCACAGTGAATCACTGCTGAGAAAGAAAGCTTTACAAGGATACTTGACTCGACAGGGTGTAGACAAAGACTTTAGTGATGCGTATTATAATTAAAGGTCTAAAATACTTTACTGAGTTTTTAGTTTTAGACTAAGATCCTCTCACGCTGAGACAGGATGAACCTATAGCTTTTCTATTTATCACCTTTGCACATTAAATTTGACTTAAAAAGAATTTCAAACTATAATGCACTACCTCCTGTTGACCTGCCTGTCTCACCAAAATCCAACACCTTATCTGCAGTGAGGTACTTGATTTTATATGTTTTCATGGGAAGCAGGTGATTAGGTGACCCCAGAAGCTGTGTAATTGTTTGTGTCTTGTGTTTAGAATATGCCAGCTGTAATTTCTGTAGATTGTAGCAGGCAGTAAATTAGCCTTGGCAAGAGCGTTTTAATTTACTGAACTCAGTGAACCGAGCGTTGCCGTCAAGGTGCTGATCGTGTCAAACAAGAGAAGAAGAAACACACACACGTTTAAAAACTTGTTTGATTATTCAGAAAAACTGTTAATTTACATTTCCACAAAGCTTGTATTGAAAATCTTTCAATTTATTAACTTGTGTTTACTGAGTCGACAGAAATGTTTACCAAACAAATATATTACATGTTCAGTTAATGCGTTTCTTACAAGTATTATTATCTGAGATGTTTTTACATTAAAACAAAAAGGCTGAATTAACTGCAGGGTAATCCATGGAGACCACAAAATATGCTGTGGCATTTTAATGAATATGTGTCCATCTTTCGTTTGCTTGCTCCCTACTGCAGGGGTTGCCACAGCAAGCCAACTTGTACCAACTATTTGGCAATTGTTTTAAGCCGGACGTCCTTTTTGATGTGACCTGGACTTGAACCGGCAGCCTTGGAATTGCAAAACTGCCACTACAGTGACCTTAGGAAACACAATAATTGCTAATGTGCAGTCATTTTTACAGATACTGAGCTAAAAATGGCAGCTGAAAATAATCTTTAACTCATACTTCAAGCACTAGCAAATGATGTGTGAGATCTTTGTTTAAGATATTGGCATGTGATGCAGAGGATAACAAGCATTCCATAATTTTTGAAAATAAAGCATTTTTGATGTCATTAACATACTAAACCTAGCAGAAAACGTAAAGACATTTGACTTTGGCAGATTATTTCTTTGTTCAAACAATGTTTCTTGGCAATAAATCTTCGACCTGATTGGCAGCACTTGGTTGTACCAGCTCAAGACAAGTGTCAACAGCAAAGTACGATGTTTGGCAGGGAAGATTTGGCTAATTGATCATGTGTGCAACCCACATTCATCCCACAGATGCATGTTCCTTACAAATGTGGCACCATTTAAAAGGGAAATTTACAGACTTTCCAACAGTGTAAGATTTATTGCCAAGAAACATTGTTGCATCAAAGAAATAATCTATAAAACACAAAATTCTTTATTTTTTGTGCTAAGTATACAGTATATGTCTTGAATCTAAATTGAAAATTTGGCATTAAGCTATTTTCTCATTTAGCATTTAAAAAAAAAACTGTGGTTCACTAAGTCATTTACTTCAGTGTGCTGTCTCAAACATTGAAGTTTATTCTGTCTCAGCAGATCAATGTTTTAATTATGTATTTTAAAAAGAACCTTGGGTGTTATTTCTGCAGCTCTTATCCAATCCATATGTGCACCTCAAGCAGGAACTTTGCAAAATCACATTTCACCTGACTTAGAAAATTGTCTGAATATAAGTTTTGGTATTATCCTCTGGACAGGCTAAATTCCTTCTACATTTGCAATCCATGCGGCTGGATGGCAGTCCTCGAGCACACCGACTTCCTATTAATGGGTTGGGGAGCATCGGGAGAGTCCAACTTGTGCAGAGATTTCCACGTGGATATGGCCTATGGCACAGGGGTACCTGCCCTCGGCCATCTGCACTGATTTGACAAATGATTCTATATCAAAGGCCTCTGCACTGATTTGGGTGGTAATTGATTGGAAGTGAGGCCCTCAAATCCCTGATTGGTTTAGCTGGATATGGGGGCCGAGGGGCTGTGGCAAGTGAGAGGAATTAAAGGACAGGCAGCAAGAGAGATAGCGAGCCAACAGTGCAGGAGATTTGGGAAATATACTGTACAACGCTGCCTCATTTACACTTCATAAGAATTCTGGGAGAAATTTGTCAGATAAGCCTTTTCCTCACATATTATGCATGATATGTTTTTTTATATGTATATAGACCAACCAATGTCATCTTTGTATTTCTTTTTTTCTAATGCAGCCGTCAGGATATCTGATTTGTTAGTGTGTCCATGAAGATTGGATTTCACCATTGGAAAAGAGGAATTTGGTTAGAAATGGAATATTATTGATTTGTTCCACATGAATGTGTGGTCTGATGCAGACATACGAGCACTGCACATTGGCTTAGAGGGATATGTGCATGATATATTCCTTCATCAGTTTTCCCTGAATTTTTGATGCCATTAACCACTGTTGTGGAAATGATGTGACAAGAGAAATCATATCAAACATGAAGCGTACGCATTGTCACCCCTCCTCCTGAAGATATACTGAACCTTGCGAAGCATTCAGAAGTACCAGTAAAATGAAGTGAATGTTTGAAATCAGACATTCACAAGATTAGAATCCACCCCACCCCTTCATTTCAATATTATTGCTGAATATTACATTATCGCTTGCAATAAGGACATTTCCCTCTCTGCTGTTTTTCCTTTCTGTCATCATAACAGATGGAAAAACTCTTTATGCATTTAGCATTTTGACCACTTTCATCTCAGTCAGCTGCAAGCATTTACAGCAGTGGGGGTCCATCTGGTTGCCAAACATCTTATTGGCATGCAAGGTGTGTGCAAGATTTTGCAATCCTTCTCTATATCAACATTGTACAGCTTGATATTGCAGCAAAAAAATAAGTTCAATAAATTATTCTGTCATGTGGTGGCACGGTGGTTCAGTTGGTGGAGCTGTTGCCCCTCAGGAAGAAAGTTTCCCTTTCTGGGTAGAGTTTGCATGTTCTCTCCAACTTTTCTCCGCATACTCGTTCCGCAGACCAAATACGTGACTGTTAATTGGTAACTCTAAATTGTCCCTTTGAGTAAGAGCGTGAATGGTATGTTTGTCTTAATGTGTCCCTGTGATGGACTTGTGACCAGTCCAGAGTGTACCCCGTCCCTCACACTGTGACTGCTGCACATGGGCACCAGTGTCCCTGAAACGAAGAAGTGGGTGAAGACAATGGATGCCCAGTCCCAGTTCAAATTAATCAATGCTTAAATTTAATGCTTTTGGACTGAACTCAATTTAAGATGGCTACCACAGCCAACTGACCTCAGTAAACACATAGATGGCTGTAAATTTGTAAGTTTTACAGATTTTGCAATACAATTTGCTATATCAGTAGCTGCGTGATTCACTCACAATTTATACTCTGAGAACCTCTCATGAATGATTACGTAAAGTCTGTTCCTAACACTGTACAGTTAACTATTGGAGTCTTTTTATAGCTGCAACTCTGACAAAAATAAGAAAAATAAAAGAAAACTGAGCTAAAATTGAATGTGGTAGTTTCTGAGAGTCATCCTCAACACGCACTAAGAACACGAAATGTTTCGCAAAATCTCACAATATTAAATGAAATCACTCACATCATCATTTACAAGGCTATAAGTCCATTCCCTTTCACAATAAGATAGAGTTAGTTTAATACTTTGACATTAAAGTGAAATTTTGAAGTTCTATGTGTTGGTCAGTACACAAATATTTGGAAATGATGATCATTTAATTGAATAGGTAAATAAGGTGAGGGTGAGGGCTGTTATCCACAGGGTTAGGATCTCACTTCATCCTTTTCCTCTGGAAAAACACTTCAACTGAAGTTGCTCCCAGTGGCAGACCCTCAACCTGAATTGCAATAATGTGTGTATTTGAGAGGCAGCAACACCTGTAAAGCAGTTCGCTCAGGCAGAAGCTTCATATAAGTGCATGCTATTTGCCATGTCTAATGGTTTTGGTTTTTTTTTTTAAGGGGAATAACTGCAGACAGAATATAGATGTGAATTTAGTCATCTGTACGCACATGACTTCTAAGTGTGACCTTAAAAGTTTGTGCATATGTAAAATGTTTGCATAATGTTTTGCTGTGCTTTGACCAGCTTCAAGTTATCCATCCAGTCATGTGTACAGTGAAGCATGCTGGATGTTCTGCAGGTAGGCTCGCATGCGGCAGCGGCTTGTTAACGCAGCTGTGACAGTGATGCTGGGTAAATGTGGGCCCTGCTGCCTTTATTACATGGCAGGCTGACTATGCTGCATACCTTTTGCCATTTGACACAGACATGCAGTGTTTGCTAGTGACAGATGCTGCACAGCATTGGTCCCAGAGGTCACAAATGACCTTTTGGATTGCTTTTTTTTGAGTCGCAAAGCATTATTTGTTTGACGATAGTCACCAATGCAACCTCGGGCACCCAGATGGAGCCATAGGTTGTTGTTTCTTGTCTTCTGGGATCATATTTACTTCAGCTGAGTTGCGTGTGTGTGTGTGTGTGTGTGTGTGTGTGTGTGTGTGTGTGTGTGTGTGTGTGTGTGNATTGATTAAATGCACATGTCAGTGCGCTTTCACGAAAGACAACGTTGGATCTACATGTTCAGGAACATGCCTCGCTAACCACTGATAGTTTCAGTGATGCTTAAAACTAAGTTTAATTGCTGCATGACAAGCCTGTTGTTTGGATGCCAGGGATTTTTATTTTTTTTATTATTACACTTAATGAATCATCATTGGCCTTTACTTGGCTTCAAAATGTTGCTGAACACAATATGTGTTAATAAGATTTTTTTTTTTATCCATGACCACGAGGGAGTCTACATTCATSAAATTTATGGGAAACACGTTTGTTAAAGGGGATACATGCAAAATCCACATTAAATACATTTTATTGTGTACTTGGAGTCTTTAGGAGTTCACAGCAAGATCCTCTTCTGAAAGGTTTCTGTGCTGCTAATTAAAATGGACTGATCTGTAAGCTGGAGGTGGGGTGTGAAGTGCCTCGTTTGATTAAATGAGACAGCCTAAAAACGAGTTGATCTGAGACACACCTCAGAAAAGGGGTGAAAGAAGGGCTTGTGGAGTTACAATCAGGAGGAATTTAGACCAAAGCATTGCAGTTCCACTTTATATAGACCCCAACTGAATGATTTCAATGTGAAATGAAGGATTTAAAAGCATGATTTAAGGAAGTTTATCGAGCATTTTTGGCACTAAACATGTACAATACGTAGCATGTCACACGAGAAAAAAGGGAAATTATTTTGTGGAACGTGCAGTTTAGGTTGGATACTTAAGAGAATGCCAGGAACATGGTGCAGACCCCATGTTGTCAGAATTGCTTGATCTCAACCCCCACCCCTTACCGCCTCCATCTGTCACCTATTTTTGTTGTGCTCTTTATGTACATATACCTATAAATATGTCTCATATGTGCTTACTCATGTAGCAAAAATTGAAAATCAACAGTTTTATACATTATACCCCCTCAAAAAAAAAAAATAAATAAATAACTACGAGTACACACCTCAGAAAGAGCTGTGTTACTAAAATGTTTTCCTACAGTTGTGTTTGCATTCCTAATTATGTTTTATTTCGTCCCTGTCATGCAACACCGAAAAGCGGTAACGAATGCTGCAGACGCAAAAGAAAACCCTTTGAAAATAAAAAAACCTTCATGATTTCAATCGCCTGAAGCCTCGTGTCAGAAATATGATCTTACCTTCACCTCTTACTCTGAATACGTACTGTAATGATGCTCTGAGGTGAACCCACCCATCAATTATTCACACAATGCGATATTTTCACTCTTTATCATCTTGCTAGCAAGAAAGGGCCGTTTAAGGGAAACAGAGGTGAACAAAGAGTAGAGAAAGAAGAAAAAAGGAGGAGAATGCTGGGTGGATGAGTAGCAGGATTTGCTGTGGACAGACAATGCTCTTGATGTGAGTTATAATTGTAGTTTAACAATGTGTGGACCTTGGGGATATTTGCCATGCAATATATGGCCTTTAGACTAGTATCACTATGGAAACCAAAGGCCCTGAACGACCTGCAGTGCCCACCCACTTGGACAGCCGTTAATCATCTTCGCTCAGATCCTGGCACCGCAGAATTTGGCCAGTGTGTCAAGAAGCAATTATATATACTTAGTGCTTGGGCATCAGATCTCCTCCCTCCTCCTCTTTCCTCGCTCTCTCGCACTCTTAATATAATCATAGAGCAGTCAGTTTAAAAGCCCTCTGTTCATTTCAGTGTCTATCGGGGGGGATGCACACAAAACAGATAAAAAAAAGTTTAAAAAGACAGAGAATATTCTATTCTGAGAGACATTATAATCAGAATACTCTAACTCATATTCAGCCATTTACTCATTTTACCAGCCTCCCGAGCTGACTGACATCCTAAATTACCCCAGCTGGTCCATTGCATTCGCCGCACATATTGGACTGGTGCGAATCATGGAGACTAATGTGAGCTGACTAGAGGGAGATTATGTTCTGCTTCTAACAGCTAAAACCTGAATAACACCATCCACAAACCCACGGTGTTCCCCCCATTACATCAGCCCTGATCAACTGTTAAAAAAACAAAAAAAACAACCAAAAAAAAAAAACAAAAACAAAGGGAAGGAGTCAGATAAGGATCCACAAGGAGACAGAAATTAGGTGGATGGATGAAATTATAGAGACAACACTATTTCTGCAAAGCTTTAACTAGAAAGATGTTCCAACATGACATCTTTCACTAACATGTGAAACTGCTATTTCTTTTTTAAAAGACACCAAAATGTAGGAAGTTGGAACTCATTCTGAGTGTCCGACCAAATGTTTCTTTGCTCAACCATGCTTTAAAGCAATTGTTCAAATCATTTGATGTGAACTTTAATAAAAAAGGGATGAACAGTTGGTATCCCCTGTACATARCTCTTTGAACAACCTTAGTATAAAGAAACTGGGTTTAATTCTGATCAGACCAAGGAGATTAACACTAAAGGTGGAGTCAAAACCAAAGATGAATATTGCCGTAAAATGACTCCAATCTCAAACATTACACAGTTGTTTCAGTCACCATTTAAAGTGGACATATCACTTGAAATCCACTTTTTTAGACATGAAATACATTTTGTTGTGTACTTGGAGGCTGTAGGAGTGCATAAAATTAGAATTTAGCCTCTCCCAGATATCTTTATATTCTGTTTGGGTCATATTTTTAAACCTGTTCAGTTTACTCTAGTTTTATGACATTTTCTGCACCAATGCATCACAGTATTTGCAATGGAAATGCCAACTAAATTCTGGACTTACCAACTACAACTTGTTCATTGTCCTCTGGCTCTGGGTCAGATTCTGGCTCCAACATGTAAAGCTGGATGGGCGAGTGTTGCTGATATGTTTTAATTAATTTGTTATTAAAATGTTTCTGTGCTGCTATATAGTTGTATACCCCTCTTTAAAACTAGAATTGGCTGAAGGGGGACGGGGTGTGAAGTCCCTCCTCTGAATTTAAAGAGACAGCCTCAAAACCAGTTGATCTGAGACACACCTCGGTTACAATAAATTACAATAAGGATGAATTCAGACCAAAGCATAGTAGTTCCACTTTATACAGATCCCAACGGAATAATTTAAATGTGAAAAAGAAGAMGTTAAAAGCATACAGTATGTCTCCTTTTATATTGCATTCCATTTCCAATTACCGTATTTATTCGTGTATAATATGATCTCATGTATAACATGACCCCCCCCCATGTTTTGAGCTTAAAAAGCATAAAAAATTAATCCTCAAACTACCTCCAATTTCATACAGACTTAAGATTTGTCAGCCTTTGCAGTCTTTATACATATCAGTAAAACGATCATTGTACTGTTTATTTTATTTTAACAACATAAGTACTAAAAGGTATTTTGACAACAAATATATATCAGCAAACTATGATTTTGAGCATCATGTGATTTCTGGCATTTTACACATTATCCACCAGAATGCGAGAACACAAAATCAGAGACTTCACATGAGATTTGGGCCATCTTGTGGGGGGAAAGCAGATTACTTCCTACGTGTGAGCGCCCCCTCTGGTGGGGAAACATTTTTTCAGGGCTACAAACTTTTTCAGAACACCGGTAGACGGCAGCCATTAGACGAACATGTGTTTGTTGTTGTTCCAGCAGCGGCCCAATCACATGCTAATGCCATTAGTTTGTTATTACTAAGGTGCAGGACTGCCATTTTTACTTTTTTTCACATCATGTCGCCTGCTTGGATCWGTTACTATCTCGCTCTGAAGCACGGAGTGTCACAGGTAAGCTCGTTTCAACTGCTTTTCACGTCGTGGTCCCATTTCCGGACTCAGGCATTTTGTGAATGAAGCCGATATTTCTTTTAAAATACATAAGAAAAAAAAGCCACTGATGATGCAGATATTAAGAAACTAACATTCAGTTTTATTTTCTACTGAAGTGGCTTAAAAATAAAACAAATAAAATAAAATAAAATAAAATACATAAGTAAAAATATTTATCCGAGCATAGTACTGCCCCCCAACTTCATGGATGATTTTATGGATTTAATTTTATGTATTATACTTGAATAAATGCAGTACATTACTTTTAGCTTATTGACAGAAAAATTATGAAGTCTCCAAAACTGCTCTTAGATTTGCAGTAAAAAAACTATAATTATGCACCACACCAGTATTTTAATATAGTGCAGTCCTAGGTTCAGCTACCAAAAAAAGGAGCAGAAAAAACAAAATCAAAACAAAAAACTACAACCAGCAAAATATTTTTTGTCCTACAATCTTTGCTTGTTAATACTCTGATGAAGCAGCAGTATGTGGCACATTGGAAAAGACACCCTACATGGCAACAAAACAAAACAAGAATTAATTACATAGAAGTTAATTGCCTTCCATGTAATTTCTCATTGACATAGCGGGAGGAGGACCATCCGTACTTTGTTATTATTTACTGCCCATGTGAACGCAGCCAGAGTCATTTTGGCCAGCTAGCTGTGCATTAGGGATGCAGAGCCGTGTTAGACTGAACGCTTGATGACAGCCTGTCAGACAGCTTCCATCCATTGGGCTCTTTTTACCAAGGTCCACTTTTGCAATATGCCACTCTCTACCACAACAGCCATTCATCCAGAAAAGGACGCGGGCATTTTTGACACGCTTGGTGCTAAGTGAACTAAAATTGTGTGAATTTCACTGTATAGCACATTATCACAGCTTGCAAGAAGCATGCATCAGGAGTAAAGGTTGAAGGGGAGTTGAGAGTGTTGAGATGACTTGAGACCATCAGAGTGAAATAATGACTTTGACTGTGGCTGTTAGGTACTAATTAGCATTGAATAAATCTGCCCTTCTTGACTAATGTTAAATAAGACTTAAATGATTAACAGAGCACAGAGCGGACACACAAAGAAATTGTTGTTTTAGTGTACAAATTAAAGAATACCACGTTGATTGAGGTGCTGTTCTTCAGAAATACATATAAAGGAGGATCTTGACATGAGACAAATCAGATTAATAAAATCTAAATATAAATAGACAGTGGCAATAGATAAACACTGAATTCTTATTTATTATTATTGTTTTTTCATGAAATAAAGCTGAGGCTTACCTCATGAGGACAAATGAGTGGCGGTGAGCTAAAAGCCTTCTCCGTTGTTTGGCTAATGTTCTGCAAAAAAAAAAAAAAACATTTAAAGGAACATTTAAAAACATTTAAACAAATTGAAGCGCATTACAACAAATATCACTTGTCAACAAAATTTCTGACACTTGAAACAGCAACTTTTAAATTCAACAACAACCATTTTTATCTCTTGTTGACCTACACACACCATCCCAGGGCTAAACATAATGCCTTTTTGGTTGTTTTGTTTCCCCACTTCCTTTTAGTTCCATCCCTGCACAAGGATTATAAATCCTTCTTTGTCAGAAGATTTTACTGAACATATGTTCAGACGTTTGCACATACGCCTGACTGCAGTTTTTGAGGTTAAATGATTATCACATTGTTAATACACCAATACATCACTCAGACACAGGAAAACACCATTAAAAAGCAGACACAAGGTAAGTCAACAAGCCAACAACAGATGGTCCCGCTGCTTGTGATTATGCAAAGATCCAAAGTATTTGCATACTTGCAAAGCCACCATAAAAAAGAAAGGGAAAAAAAGAGAAAGGAAACAAAAAGCCATCTTGAATTGACCTGGGTGAGAAAGAAAAAAGCAATGGGGAACGCAAACCCAGCAGGGAAGTGGATGGGCTTTGCAAATGTCTTTGGGAATCTACTAAGGGTCTGCCTCCTGGGAAGGCCCTGTTGATTTTCAAGCAGGAGCTTTCAGTTATGTCCTCAGATCCAATTATGTGCCTGTGGTACGTCTGATGCTCTGTGACACTATTAATGGCTGCCTTATGGTATCACCGGGACAGATGAGACGCTCAACTCTCCAGACTCTTAACATCTATATTTCATCGCAACGTAGGAGGATAGAACACCTCACTGGCCAGAGGAGCTAAAGGAGAGAAAAAAAAMCAGTCAGACTTTCACTGTAGCGTAAACACCATGTCATGAAATATAGATGATTAAATGGGTCTTGCTGGGATGGTAGAATTAGTGAGAGAAGATTTTCCCTACAGATTGAGCCGGCAATGTAACCATGATATCCTAACTGATGTGACAAGTAAAGACAAATTATTTACCTTGGAGATTCACATCAGTAGTAAAGGATTTTTGTGGGTTTTTACGCAAAAGAATCAAAGCAGTTGACTTAGGCTTCATTCATTGATTCCAAAATATGAGATTTAAGATAGTTCAGCTCATTGTTTCAGGCCTGGCCCCGTGTCATAGGCAGTTAAAACAAATGCTAAGGGTATGTAAAGTACAGTATAATGTAAAATGGCAGTGAGATTAAAAAAATAAAATAAAAAAGGGGCACCACCTGGAATCTTGCCAGGAGCACCATATTGGCTTGGCCAGGCACCGCATTGTTTACTATATGAGTAAAGGGGTAGAAAAGTTAAGTGTATCCAGTTAACTACGTGATGATAATTATATCAAAGGCAAATAAATAAATCTGAGTTTATTTCTGACCAAACTGACAAGTTAATAGTTAGTCTGACACTGCCTAAAGGATTGATGTCATATTAAACTGCACTGATCTTCAAAACTGTGTAGCATTTTTTAAGTAAGACTACTTGTTAAGTTTTTTAAATCAGTGTCAACCGTGCAATAAATGATTATTTGACAGAAAATCTGCAATATTGCTACAATAAGTCCTTTGTATTACACCAAAGATACCATAGCTATCTCTAGCTGGGCTGATGTTGTTTGTGTTTCCAAATTACTGTAGAATAAATGACTAAACCACACAAAACTGACAACAATGTAAAGTTTTATAAAGTAACATCATCACTAACTGCTTTAAATGTTTGAATACATTTCAAGTAGCAACAGTCAGCTTTGGTCGCTCAAACTAGCTAGCTTGCTAGCTTGTCATTGTAATCAGAGTTCAGTTATTTTTTTCTAAACTGGGGCCATTCAAAATGGATCTACAACAGGTAAAATATTGACTGTCAATACCTTAAAGGGGCCATATTAAGTGTTTCTCGGCCATATATTTAAATACTATACCATAATAAAGCATCTATGTCACCTTTAGTTATTAAAATGCTGTTTTATGTTTAAGTAGAAAATAAACTTATCTTCTCATCACTTACTCTTCTAAACACCTTGAAATTGGCCTCTGTCATTTTAAGAACCGCCTTACGCTTCTGTCTCGCCCATTTCAGTGCACGCGGGGGG
>NW_013952403.1:5229225-5249244 GCF_001266775.1 Austrofundulus limnaeus | reverse complement strand
TGCATGAATGAGTCAAAGCAAGACTTTGGGCATGTTTTTTTATGAGAGAACAACATTATAACATGATATAAAACTCAAAAACTTTGATTTGACATAATATTGCCCCTTTAAACCCCACTTAAAATATCTGAAATATCCTCCAAAAAGTTGCAGTTTTTTTTTTCAATTGGGCCAAAACTATTGCTACTTGTACCATTTTACCTTTTAAAATAAATTAGTATTTTAAGCTGTCTTGTGATAAAATTGAGATAATTTTAAAAAATAGAGTTTAGCTTCAATATTTGGCAGTAATTAAAAATGACAATGATCTAGGTGCAGTCCTAAAATTAATTCAAATGAAGGTCTTAATACTGAGTGGGCTTGGTGTTGTTCGTAAACCTAAACAGAAAAGGACGTGAAGTTGTGTCGCATGGAAGTTKTTAGTTTTTTTTTTCTACGTGAAGTTTTGAGTTTAAAGAAAGTGACTAAAATTTCATGTTGCTATGGCAGAGTCACACTATTTTGGGGGATATTGTGGAGGACTTTCATCTCTGAGTAGTGCAAAATGTCACATTTTATTAACACTACCTCCCTTTGTCACATAGCCCGTGTATAACTCACACATGCAGACAGTAATTATTAATCATTAGTGTTTCATCAGTGTAGAAACCATGCAGCTTTGGTGAGAAATTGCTCATAGCTCATTGCTGCATTTTTACAAGAGACAGAAAAAGATGATGTATTCAGGAGAGAAACCAGAGGGGAAACACAAAAAGGAAAAGCAGCTGTCATTTTTCAACTTGGGTCAGGGACATTTTGCATCTGATAAAGAAACGCTATTGACAGACCTTCCAACAGAGGGCTTTTGATTACACCGCATATTGATGTTTTTTGTATTTGCCGAGTGCTTCGGGTGGTTGTAATTTGATGAGGCCCAGAGAGCACACTTCTGTGATATATAACAAAAGTTGTTTTCTGAGGAAGTAGTACGATTACTGAAACATGATGTTTTTTTGTCTGGTTTCTTGGAGACATGCTGATTTCGTGAAAAAAAARRAAAAAAAAGGAAAGAAAAAGAATGTTTTTGCTTTGCCTCATGATTTTTTTTTCTAACCTTTTACCCTCTTTGAAAAAATACAAAGCCGACAAATTGTCTAAATGTTAATTTTCTACTGCACATTATTTGACAACAACCTGCTAAGGCGAATTATAGTCCATAGCCTTTTCATCGGGTCTGTRGCACATAGACTTTAGATGTAGCACATAGCAGTCTAGTCACATTCATTACTTCCCCAAAGAAGCCTCACAAAAGACAAACAAGAGCACGATTCAGCAGTGAGTGGACAGGGACTTGTGGCACATTGGTGTTTTTTGCCCCCCCATCAGCTCAGCCTCCATTTTCAGAGCTCACGGAGGCTTTATACTGTCATCTTCCCCTGCACTCCAAAGCACTGGGCTACATTTTCTAAACTGTATCCAAACCAGTTAGTTGCTGCTTTCCCACCACACTGTTAAAAATAAAACTACAATCTTTTCAGAAGATTTAATAAAATTTGTTGCTTGGACATGAAATTCAAAATAGATCAGTATCAACGAGAAAATGTCTATCAAGCCAATGATATCAATCTTTATTTGCCTTTATTGTGTATAAACATGAATTATTTAATAAACTGGATTTGGAATAGGTCGTNTAAAGTACAGTTCTCCGACTAGGATTAAAGGAGCAATGTAGTTCAAGGATTATCAAATTCCTTTGATCATGTGACTGCCATGTTTTTGATCTACAGAACATAGCATCAAATATATTCTCTTTTTCTTGCCTTCTGTCTCTGCCTCTCAGTGGATTTCCCCCTTGCTTGCAGATTCCCTTGCAATGTAAGAATAGTTCCTGACAGGCAGCGAGAGAAGAGACTGTAGCAAGCAGAAAAAAAAAAAAAACATATATGTTTTGGTGATATTGTGATGAAGATCACGCTCACAGACAGGATGAGAGGTGCTGAATTCCGGTGTTGATGAATGTGCGTTCATCCCCGTCCAATCTTTTTTCTTCTKCTTCTCATTTCACAACAGTTAATGTATTTTTCTTATTATGAGCCAGTGGCACCRCTGATTGGAGTTTAAAGAAAGAAACCCCAGAGCTGATTATTTGCGCTTGAACCACAAAGTTAGGTCTTAGTCGCTTTTATTCTCTCCTGAACTGCACCCTGCTGCTGTTCATTAGTGATTTCTGAGCCTTTCGAGTACATTGCAAAGTTTCAGTGGATGCAAAATTATTTAGTGGCTGATCAATAAGGCCATATCTGCTATATTGACGGTGCTTGCTCCATGATGTCCAGACTAGAAACTTGATTGTGAGCCAGCTAGGCTATGGCTAGGCAGCTATGGCTCAAAATTAGTCAACATAACATAAAAAAATGTTCTTTGTAGTCATTACACTATCACCTCATTTTAATGTCATTGCCAAGGCAAAAAATGGAGCAAATCAAACCAATTATTTTGATGTGGCTTCAAGCAACACAACATTTCAACGTGAATGGCACTCAGACCTTAAATCATTTTAAAGGCGTGGTTTCAGGCAAGAAAAGAAAAAAGTCCATCAAAAATATGATTGAATATCATTTTAATGGGTAGATCCCTTCAAGGCTTTCGTACTGTCTACCTGTCATGTTATTAGATAGACCATGTCAGTCAAGTCAAGGAACACAAAATCAACATACAGACAGGCTGACAAGACATAAGCACACCGCCCTCCATCTTCCTTCTAGCTTGGCATGTTTATCTAGTCTTCCATGTGAGCTTAGTGCAGTACTGTGCATATGCACACAGAATGATGAAGGTTCAGAAACTAGTGCCTGAAGGAAGCTGCACATATAGCACGCGTTCTTTGAAATTCTGCCAGGGTGGGCCTCATTTGCAAAGCAATTTGACAACAAAAGTAAAATACTCTGCAACCTCAAACCCAATTCTGGAGCTGCTGAGAGAGGGAATTCAAGAGGTTTGCATCCGGTGTCCTGTGTGTGCACCTCTGACGTGGCTTATTTGCAGACCTTGCACTGCACTAGTGCAATGTCATGACTGATTTGGCAAGGGGGAGGGGGGTTAATTTACATGAGAGGGAGTACTGGAAGTACAGGAAAGCCTGCATTTCATCAAGTCTTCAGAAAAAGGTATATAATTAAAGACATACTTCAGAATTTTTGAAGTGGGGTTCTGTGGTGTTGTTTGTAGCAGTCAGTGTCTTACATGGGGACAAGAGTATGATCAGTTTGAAATGGCAGGCAGACGTTTTCAAACAAGTTTTAAGCTAGCAGTTAGTAAAACCAAAGCTGATTTCTGTCATCTTAAAAATTTCATCTTGGATCATGGTTATAAATGAATGTTTACATTTATAAACTGAAAATTGCTTTGATTGTCTGTCTATTAGCAGTAAGTTAATTTAGTGAGATATTTTATTGATTTCTGTTTAGTCTTAAATGCACTTCACAAGTATGTATCCTTTTTATTGAGATTTTTAGTATGTTTTTTTTATAATCAATGTGCAAACATCTTGTCTAAATTTTACTGATGGTTTCTGAGTTATCAGCAAGTCAATTTTAGTTAAATATGCCTTGCATCAAAACAACAAACAATTCAATCCGATTCAATTCAGTTCAATTCATTTCAATTCAATTCAATTCAATTCAAAAGCACACACCTAATGTTTTAATATAGCATTGCATGGAACTTCCTTATTAGTATGATTTAATTTCCAGGGACATGACTTGACTCTAATTCCAAAGTCATTGTGGCAGGTAACTCACGGCCATTTTGCTCAGGTCCCATGGAGCCAGAGGGCGGCTCTGAGTGGATAGACCACAAATCTTTGAGGTTGGGGTAACTCTTGCATGTGTGAAAATAAATATTCTAGTCTAAATTTGAATTTGTTTCATGTGCATAATTTGGGCTTGTACTTTGAACTTACAATTTTTCAATTTGAAACACAAAATTCTAAACAAAACGTGTTACTCTGACATGTCAGAGTAACCACCTGATAGTCTCAAAGTGTGGTGTAAAAATCAAGAAAACGTGTGTATCATTGTGATAACTTATTACTTTTGCATTAAATAGGTGTTTTGGTTTTGTTCTGTTTTATTTTCCTTGTGTAAAACAAAACAAAAACCATAGAAGTGACCAAGGTGTAAAGGTTTGTAAAATTTTACTTACATAAATCAGAATGGAATTTTGGAGATTACAGTAGCTTTAGGATGGCCGACATCTGTTTAATTCTTAGCCCAACTTATTTAAACCAATAGATTGTCTTTTAAGAACGTCTGCAGACATTTCAAACCGATGATGCTCTGAGTGACTCTTAGTGCTTCCAAGATCAATTCCTTACTGCAGGTAAAATATTGATTACTAATAACAACTCCGCCGAACATCACTTAAGCTATTTTTTAGTACATATAAAGTGTTGTGTTTGTTTAGCTTATACCTAAAGAGGTCAAAATTCAAAACTATATAAAAAAGTTTATACCTAAWCTAGTGTCTGAATCAAGTTTCAAAATCATGTTTGTTGGATTTCTTAAAATTCCATGTTTAATTATGCTTTGTATCAAAATATACCGGAGCTTTTATTTAATTCTTTTTTTTGTCTGTTTTGTCAGCTTTTGGTACCAGAGATTGTTTTTTATATATACTGTACATATAAAAGAACATTTGTGTGGATTAACTCGAGCAGGATTTTGTTGTGTTGGATGGGGGATTTTGGTTTTCTTTCTTTCATTTTTTTTCAATAATCTACAGATACTGAGGGAAGCTTACTTTTGTTTATATTGACTACAGAGTGTTGCTGCTGGAGGTTGTTTGAGTCAATTTTAYAAACTTGTAAGAGGAGACATACAAGAGCAAGATTTTACAAGTTATTATTGTTTTACCAGAAGAAAAGCTGCTAAAGGCTGCATAGTGTTTACTGTAATTGGTACATCATCAAAGACTTCTATGCTCTTAGTGATTTTTTAAAAAATGTCACTATTTTCAGGTTCTTGACTTGAGATTAGATGTAGTAATTTATAACATTCTGAACAAAAAGGACCATTTAGGAAACACAATATTACAAATATGTTCTATGTGATAAAAAAAGAAAGATTTAAACAACATTTTTACTGACATTGATAACAATTGGCAAAAAATGTTTGTTTTATGTATAAAATACATGTTTGAAACAACCCAATAATTATTGCTCTAGCAGTTTGTAGAACAGGGGGCAGTTTTAATACAAATTGGGGCCACAAGACCAGAGACGGCGTGCTAAAAAGCTTTCTAATCCAGTTCTATTTTTGGGTGACTTTCTAAGATAAATACTTTGGCATTGTCTGGACAAAAAGAGCCTTGCCTCATTTAAGTGTCTTTGGGATCCGGATCAATCCACATGATGGGAGTCAGGCTTGTACACTTGACCATATAATGTGCCGTGCTTGTCGAAACCTCGCAATGCATTTCTCTCTTCAAAGTACGTTTCTTGGCCTGCGCTCGTCACTCACTCCCTCTAACCAATTTGTCATTCTAAGCCCAGCCTCACTGCTGCCAGCGCCAGGATGATAGCAGTGGGCCTTTCTGATCCAGGCAGTGGCAGGGGAGCAGGCCAAGTGTTACGAGAGCCACCCTGGGACCCCGAACAGGCGCTTCTGCCGGCTGATGCACGCCTCCACGGCTGAGAAAAACTAGCTTTGCAGACGCTTTCGATTCGACACAGAATGGAGCTCATCTACTTTGTGAGAGCATTTGCTTTGTGCTTGTGCACCACATCTCGGGTTTGTTTGTGTATTACATGAGCTGTTGTGCACGAGAACGCCTGTGTGTGTTAGAAAGATTAAGAGTGCACGCTTGAGTGTTCACTCGTTTTATCTGCGTGCGCATGAGTAACAGGGTGCTTTTAACATAAAGACAGAAATGAGGCTAAGACTTACTTTTTTCGTTCACTGTTATGTTCACTTTGTTCTGATGACCCACAGCTCTACTTTTCCACCAATGTCCTTTAGAGGTTAGTCCAAAGTCTGCTTTTTTATCCCCGTATTCTCATGAAGAGTAACAGAACATGACTGTTGCCACTTCATTATTCTTGTTTAAACCTACCATTAATGCCCTCATTGAAATGCTTGGATGCTGCTTTGCTGTTAGGCTTATCAGCAACTTACTCAGTTTACTCCTGGAGTTCCTCCTCTAGTCAGTTAAGCAAGGAATTAAGGATATCCAAATTTTTATTAGCTCCACGTGACTGACTGCTTCTTACGGTCAGACAAACCTTTCTGAGGATAAATTTAACACCATCTTGTTAAGACACTTAAAAGTTAAGCTGCACACATACACTCGCACACACCATTCAAAGTATGTTTTATGTTAAAATAACACATTTGAAGAACAAACATGTCTCTGTCTCCTTCATTTTTWAAAATATAAAAATAGCTGTTTTGATGACCACTCTACCCTTCTCTAAGCAGAGATACAAAATATTGACTGATCTCAGTGTTTTAGTTTTCCGTGCTTTCAATGGTGCTTAAACAGTGCATGGCTAATGGCATTCCCACAAAGGTAGATGTATTTATCTTGGCACTAAGCTGTCCTCTGCCATTCTGCACCCAACAATCAGCTCTCTGAAAATAGACCCGCTCATTTTGTCTGAGCATTGAGGCCCTATGGTAGCTCATTGAATGCAGCCAAACTGCTCCTGTTATACATTGATACCCATCTCACAAAAAGCAACATCGGACTTTTATCTGTCTGAGCACAATTCAGCATTTGATTGGGGATGAATCTAGAAAGCCTCAATCAGTTTCCCCTTGTATGAGCACGGTTGACATGTGTGCGACTGCTCCTTGAGCGCTGATGGCAGGGACATGGGCGATTAAGGCCAGAGTCCAATCAAACCAGCTGTGTGCCATTTCCCCCGTGGTCCCGACTGTGCCAGGAATTTGTTCCACACTAGTAGCAGGCAGACAGGCCTCCACCAAACCCCCAGTTGCGAGAGTCGGGGCCACACATGAACCAGGACATGTAGACAGATTGGGGGTTTAGCTGTACAAACATTTATCAGAGGCAGAGCTGCTATGCAAGCAGAAATAATCTCGTTGGTTGCAATTCCCCTCAACAGAGAGCCCTTTGTGCCAAGCAGTGGTAAGCTCCTGATACCTGTCACAAAATACAGTGCTAAAACAGAAGGTAACCAACATAACAACCCATTCTCACTCCCATCTCGTCAACATATTGACGCTTGGTCAGTTAGTCGTCTGCGTCCAGCTTCGGACACGTCGGGTACCCAACGCGTGTCAGTTCTTAATGAGATGAGGCAGAGGAGAATGAGCGCGTTGTCATATTTTTTGAAAAGAGTAGGAAATGCGCAAAACTAACCATCCCAGACCCAAAATTTGACTTCTATTAGTCCTATACAGCCTATCCCTGACACCAGTACCTAAAATTAACCATTAATCCGGATCCCTCATATTAACCATATTAGAAAATGTAGAGAATGCACGAGAACTAACCATCCCAAACCCTAAATTTAACTTATATTAGCTCTATACAGCCTATCCCCAACCTCAGTAACTAAAATTAACCATTAATCCTGATCCCTCATATTAACCTCAGACCCCCAACCCAAACACCCCTAAGTGGCGCAACCCAGAAAAGCCGCGGGCGGCAAGGACTGACATAAGGGGGGTACCCGATGCATCAAAACTGTACGCAGACGGTCCCTGACCAAGCGTCAATATGTTGACGAGTCGGGAGTGAGAACGTGTTAAACATAATGAAGCCAAGTTCATTGTCTTCAAAACTGATGGTCAGAAGGTTTTTGCTTAAATCAAACTGGCAACAAAGGATTTTTTTAAAGAATAATCTAAAATTTTAAGAGGTAGCCAAAATCATTGAAACTGAGGTTCTGTGAAAAGATTCCAAACACAAATGTCTTCACATGTTGTAGACAACTCTATGGGCAGATTTATTTTGAAGAAACTGAGTTCAATTTTAACTCAGAAGAGTTAATGGCTAGTCCTAGCAAGGCCAAAACTAAAATGAATTGCTCTAAAAAAAACTTAACTGTTTTAAAGCTTTGACATTGCTGTTATTTTTCACATTACATGGTTATTTTAGCATAACTAATAACAGCAAGAAATGTCCCTGGCTGTGCTGAAGGTGATACCTGTTGCTGTTGGTATTTGAAAATAAAATCACTTTCAAACTTTTGAAATTAGACTAGTTTCAAGACAGTAGTAATCCACATTGCTCTAGGTGATGTTTGTACTACTCACCATCAGATTGTTATTTTGATAAGAATTAAACTGTCTAAACTGAGGTTGTATAAAGAACAAGAAAGATAATAATTGTTCAGTTGTTCCAAAAATCTCTAATTCAAATAAATTGAACAAAGATTTTAAGGCCATGAAATGTCTCTTCAATAAACTGTGTTAAAGCCTTCGTCAACATTTTATTGAATAAAAAAAAGTTTTAATATAGTTTATCCAATCATCATGCAAAATCATACTCAAATTAATAAATTCCATTTTCCATTTTGAACATCACCCTGACGTCCACAGATTTATCATTTTGATGCCAAATGTCAAATCATAGAGGCTGTCTTTTTTTTAAAACACAAAAAATGTAAGATTTCAATCTTAAAGATAATTTCTAAGGTAAGTTTTTCATTCAATCCAATTAGACAGTCCTAGCTAAATGACACATTCATACCTGTCACCAAAACTCAACGCAGCCTGATCACATTTTGTACCAACAGTGACTTTTTCAATTTGTGTTGATCAGTTGTGTCGGTGCTGAACTAATCACAGATAATTATAATACCAAATTGTATCTCACTCAACATTACATTTAATGAAAAAAGAGCCATTACTTATTATTGGCTCTGCATGCAGCAACCAGTTTTTTTTGTTTGTTTGTTTGTTTTGTTTTTTTACAGAAGTCACAAACCCTTTACAGACTCACAGCCTGGACAACTAAACAATGCAAACAAGGTCGCTCTTTAACTAAAATCAGTAAATTTATTTTCTCGCTATTTAGATGTAAATTTCTTCACAAACAAACCTTGCTGTTACAGTATTTGTTCAAGTGTATTCGTCTCAATGTCAATACAGGATGTTTGAAGGAGCTCACTATGGCGTGGTTAAAAGTAGAAACTATTATTCCTTCTCTAACCAAATTAGAGGAAGTTTTTTTGTAGTAAATCATGTAAAGAGTGAAAAACAACATAATAACTGTGATTACAGCCAATTGGGACAAAGTGAGGTTTAAAAATATATTCTAACTTGAGTTGAAAAAATCTTTTTAGCTTTACTTAAGGCTGTTTTTTAATATGTGTGAAATTTAAACAAGTCAATGACCTGATTGTAAATTGTATAGATTTTTTGTCTATTTTTATCAGACATAGATAAAATATATGAGTCTGTTGGGGAATTAATCTAGATAATTTAATTACATTTGGTCAAATCAAATAACAAATCAAGCATCTACTTTCACTCCATCCCCTCCAAACAAATCTTCTCCAACTGACATGTTGAGCCATCAAAAGGCTATCAAACCAAGGTACATGCAAGGCCTGCTAAACACCTATTAGAGCAATCGATGGCGGAGGCAGAGGTTACGACCATGGAGCAGAGAGGATATTTGTGTCTCCCACTCTGCATTACCAACGTCTTGATATGAGCTTTATAGATTTGGACGGAGGCAGAGGAAGGCTTTATCAGCACCAACACAGAGAAACACATTAAGAGATCAGAACCCCAAAGGTCAATTGTGGCTGTGGGCAGCGCTTTGTTATGGTGTCCTTCTCTGTTTACACTGCGCCAAAGTCAAGTGACACATTCAAAAACAAGAAAGGATGCACGGTTTGTGTTCAATTTGGACATTTACAGACCACTATCTCTCTAAAAACTACCGATTGTTGTCCACAACAACAAGCTTTGCACTTTGCTTTATTTTATTCTCTGCTGTCAAAGTCATGGGTGGAGCAATATATAAATACATAGTATATTGCCCATGTATATGAATGCATGTGTTTGTCTGAACTAACAAACAGTCTAGTGAATTGGAATTACTCCAGTTTAAGATGGCCACCATGGCTAATTGAAACACAAATATGTCTCTAAACCTCAGTCAGTTTCACAGAAATTGAGCTGTAATTTGTTGTGGTAGTAGCATTGTCCACAATACCAACTCCAAATACTAGCTGTATATAATAAATTAGTTTTTTATGTATTTCGAGGTTCAATCAAAAGTACAAATGGACGATTTGATTTAGTCACATGAAAGAACACTGCATCACCAGTAACTTATTTATTTATTTATTTATTTATTTATTTATTTATTTATTTATTTATTTATTTATTTATTTATTTATTTATTTATTTATTTATTTATTTATTTATTTATTTAAAGAAGTAAATCTAGAGAATAATCAAAGGAAAGTAAAGAAAAAGGAGAAATGTAATTGGAAGTATTGAAAGAGAGATTGGAAGATATGTGAGATACACACCAAGAAAACACAGAGACACACAAAGACAATACACTTGACAAATGTCTGCATACCTGCAAAAATGGAGAAGACAAAAATACAGCAACAAAATGCATGTGTATACAATAATAATAATAATAATTATAACCTTGCTGAAAATTATAGATGCAGGGGTTGGTGGGGTTGGTACGCCGGCTTCCCCAGAGCCATTTGGATTCCCGGAGTATAACATTTCTCCTTTTTCTTCTCTTTCTTTTTCTTATTCTCTAGATTTACTTCTTTCAAAAAAGTCACTGATGATGAAGAAACTAATATTAAGTTCTGTTTTCTACTGAAGTGGCTTAAAAAAACACTTATCAGGTTATAACGTCATTCCCTCATTAAAGGCATACCCATATTGTTGCTTTGACTCATTCATGCATGTTTGAGAAACCCTTTAATCTCCTCTGGCAGCCATGTGGAGCTGCATATACGCTTGCTGGTACAAAGCACCGCCCATTTTTACAAAGCTCCTTCCTCAAACTCAGTCTGCAGCCGAGCTCCCGCCCCATAAAGCACCCCTCCCCTGAAGCATTGTTGTGAAGACGGGCTGAAATGGGAGTGTTGGAAATGGTAGGAGGTTCATAAAGAGACAAAGGCCAATTTCAAGATGTTTACGAAAAATGTAGCATGGAAAGTGTCTTGTATATATTCCTTCAAAACATGTCTGTGTTACACATTCACACCTATGTTATATTTAAAGGCATGTGCTCAATATGAATAGTGTGCTGATTTTTTTTTTTCTTGTCCACACCACTCACTGGGACAAATTGAGACAAATCTTTATTCCCTCTCAAGATAATAACAATAATGTAATCCTTATTCCCAGATGGAACTACTTTCTCAAACGAGAGTTTGTGGCCCCACTGAGGCTCTATTCAGCAAGGAGAGATTGGAAGTTTTTTTTAAAGCACACTGCATAACAATAGGAGACAGCGTCCAATTCGTCCCACCATGCTAATCCTCTCTGATACATTTGTAAGAACCGCAGCGAGAAAAAGTTTCTCATTTTGCCGTTTCCATTGTGCTCCTTGGTGTAATGTTTCACCAACTCTATCCCTGAGTGAATTTTCTTAGAAAATGATAATGTATTCTTTTCAGATGCCAGTGGGCTTGAATTGAAGATGCACATTTTTTCTTTTTTTTTTTTCTCAGTTCAAAGGTAGCAAGTTTACAACATTTGTGGGGGTGAAGACAAAAATGTGGCTGCAACAGCTGCTGTCCTTCTACAGTGGAATGAATGCAGCACAGATGAAAAATGATGAGCTCCTCTTTTTTTAACTCCTGGACTTCACAAGGAGTCTAACACGCACACACACATACACACACATTCACTCATGAACGAAGAGAAACATTTCCACAATCCCAAAATGCATGCAAACATAAGACTTCCTAGAGGACAAGAGATAAACAACTTGAAAATCATTCCAAGTATAAAAAATAAGAAAAGAGAAGAAAAAAGTCTCTGACCACAGTTAATGAAGGTGCATAATCCTAATGAATGCTGTTACACCACTGATTGCCATCTCGCGTTTGGACAGAAGCCAGTGGAAAAAAAAAGTTAATTATTCCACTGATCATTTCGAATGAGTGTGCGGGGAGGAAAACATGYGCGTTCACAACTCAAATGTATTTATATTATTTATACTTTAACAGCCCCCCCATCTTTCATGTTGGCCTTTTTTCTTTTTTTCTTTTTTTTTTTGAGAAGCAGTCTCTCTAAATCTGGCACAGCTTCTCACCACGTGACGCAGCTTCAAAGACCCCGCTCGATGGTCAGGCCCGTTGGTCCTCTCACCCACCTCCTGGTTGTTTGAGAGGGCAAAAGCGCAGCAGAGCAGTTAAACACACAGATCCAGCCCAGCGCCGGTGGAGTGGCTGCGGTTTGGCGAAAAGAGCTTCTCTCCCTGTTTTGCTCTCTTCGTGCCTCGCTCCGCCATTATTTCTACCCACCTTGGATGCTGACACCCCCCCACCCCCCTCTCTCCGCGCACATCTCTTCACCCATTTCCCCCTCCATAGATCTCATTAAACCCAGATACTCATCTCTGTTTCTCTCCACACATCTTTCTGCCATCCACTGCTAACTGTTCAGCTCCCCTCACACTACGATTTATCTTTAGTTCCCTCACTCACATTCGCTCAATCTGTCAGGTATCTCACTCTCTACAACCCTCCGACCATCAACCCCTCCCCGCTTCCACACTCACACACATCCCCAGCTACTCGAGCTGTCCTCACTCTTCACCCGGCTCTCTCCATCCCGCCGTCCTGTGCCTCCTCACTAATTCGGCAGCTCAGTCCCTGTTGCCGCCTTTGCCTCACACTTTTGCTCCTGATGTAGTGATTGATGCCAAGCGTAGGCTCTGGGCCATCCTTCCTACTGCACACACGGGGACTTCATGCTGAAACCAGAAGGGATTCCATTACCTCAGAAAGGGAGTTGAAGTGGCTGTGGAAGGTTTAGCGAACAAGCCGTGCCCACCCATGTCTGAGGGAAGGCAGACTTCGGGGGCCCCTTGGTGGGGAGCATGAATTGGTACACTGGAGTGCTCATTATGGCTCTGTAGGGACCGTCCTGCAGGGCATCTTCCATGCGGCTGTGGAGCTCATTACACCAGGCAGCCACATGGCTCAAGGCATACATAGGAAGCAGAGCTTGTTGCAGAGATAAAAAAGGGGGGGTGGGTGCCCAGATTATCAGATGCACCTGTAGACCTCTGGCACCTCCTTCCTTGTTGCCTTCTGTGAAGACCTTATACCCTTCCTGATGTGCGCGCACGCATTTTTTTTCTAGCAGCTGTAATTATTGCAATTGCTTCCCTCAACTTTCATTCCTAAGTGCAGAGTTTCACAGTTTGCCTGCTAATGAGAAACCCAAGCTATGAACCAGAGGTGTTATTTATTTATTTAATTATTTATTCAACGCGCTATGTGTAATATCAATTATTTAAATTAGCATGATTTTAGCACATCGTGTCTCTCAAAGCGTGCTCTCTCTCTCTCTCTCTCTCTCTCTCTCTCTCTCTCTCTCTCTCTCTCTCTCTCTCTCTCTCCTGTGTGTTATTGGCATTCGGTTCACATCGGGCTCCTCTTGATGGTGGAAGGAGAGTTAATTAAGTTTTCGTGTGACATGTGCACCAAAATGAAAAGATCCGATGCAAATAAACTATTATTGAAAGAGGAGATGACACGTGAAAAAGTCACTTCCACAAACTCTGTTTAAAAGTATATATCTAACTTTGCCTTAACAATCCATAACAAAGTAACCGTGAGCAAAGATTTGAAAAACAAAAATGCAACGCAGAAGCTGCAAAGTTTTGCAGTAGCCACTTTTTCTGCAGTAAAACAAAATCTAATTCAAGCCAGTGTATCACTGTTCTTGCACCTTTAACCTTGGATAACACCAGTGTTTCACACACAAAAAAAAAGTTCTGGCTTATTTGCATAAAAGGTGTTACTGCCAGAGGTTTGTGCAAATGTCTATCCTTCCACAAAGTGCTGACTCTGATGTGAGGTAAAAGGTGCTAGCTAAAGTCTGCTTTCAGTGCTGTGAAGATGTACACTCGGGATTAATAGAAACAAGAACAATGCGATGCGCATGGCTGAACAACTTTGGCGTTTCTCTCCTTCCTTGAACACTTCCTTGCACACCTTCAGGTACTCAGTTGTTTGAAACCAACTGTCAAGCTGTTGTCTGTGCAGGCAGCGTACGAAGAGTTTATCCAAAACCTGCATTTAGGTTCTTGATGCGCTCAAACGCACATTTGGCTCAGCTCACATTGTGTGAGATTTTTTTTCCAAGACAAAAAGCTTCACTCTGTACCCCCCCCCCCCCTCTGCATGCATCTTCATTTTAAATAGTAAAATCTGAATTAGAACTGTAATATGCTATCACTGTTATATGCAATTAAAATTAGGCTATTTTGTGCCACTTGCTGTGTATTAGGAATCATAAAATCAAACGGAATACACGATTAAACTCCACAGCTGCCAAAACTCACCACCCACATCTGTCTATCATGGCACGCAGCAAATTCTCCGTAAATTAAATTAATACACCCACTTCTAAAGTGTTTTTTGGATTTTCAGCTTTCAGCTTCTGCACAAACATTTACTTTTACTGTTTTGCTTTTCTTTTTTTTCTTTTTTTTGTAGATGTTTGTAGCTCCAATTTTGAGACTGGTTTAAAGAAATAATTGTCTTTAGCATTTAAACTTGACATAAAAAGTAATGAAATTTGTGTTTGGTAGATTATTCCTTTGCTGTAACAATGCTTCTTGGCAATAAATCCTATACCATTAAAAAACCTGATCTTTTCCCTTTTAAATGGTGCCACATTTGCAAAGAACATGCATTTGTGGGAATAGAGCTGAGTGGGTTGTGCACAAACAACAAATAGACAAATTTTCTCCGACAAACATCTTACTTTGTTATTGCTACTGACACTTGATTTGAGCTGCTGGTGCTGCCCGCTATAAGATTTTTGGCCAAGAAGCATTATTATAACAATTAATAATCTGCCAAACACAAACGTCTTTACTTTTTGTGCTAGGTATACATTGCTGAGGCACTTCTGATCCAACCTTAACAATAACTTTTCAAAACTCAAGAAATCACACATAAAATGTTGTTATACTGTATATCAAAAATAAACAGAGAGAATTAACTGCAAATAGTTAAAGGCAAAATTTTAAACAAAGACCCTGAGGCATTTTTTAGAGCTCCGAACATTGTGGATTGGTCCCAGGTGCTGCCAAACCAAATGTAAACTCAGAAGTTATAAAACTGACCGAGCCATCTTAAATCAAGTTGACTCCAAAAAAAATTAATCGTGTTTTTTCATTCACTGAAATTTGTCTGGTGGTTGAAGAAATGTTTTGGTAACAGACACGTGAACACATTTACACATACGGACAAACGTAGGCAAAAGGGCAATCATCCACATTTATAACTTGCCTAGAAAAATGAGATAGATGGGTAGATAAATGGAAAGATATTGCCAAAAGTATTAAAAGCTGCAACTAAAAACTATGAACAGAGCAAGATCCATCCCTCAGTCTCAATGCAATGTGACTTAACATGACTTTTGATTAAACCCAATATGATTCAGTTCAAAACAACAAAGCATTAGCATAACCCAAACCAATTCCATAGGAGATATCACCAAATAAGTTAAATGAATGAGTTAAAATTCTGTGAAACTTCCAGACCCAGCCTGACAAACAGGTGATGGATAACTAAGCAGACATGGTAGTCGGCAAACTACAGAAGAAGGCAGTGGTGATAGATGTCGCAGGCAACAGCAACATCAAAAAGAATGGTGGACAAATTACTGGGGGCTGAAAGAAGACTTAGAGGAATTGTGGAAAGTCAAGGCCTCTGTGGTGTCAGTGGTCATTGAGGCACTCAGGACCGTGACCCCCTAGATTGGGAGAGTGGCTCGAGCAGATCCCAGGAACAACCTCACAAATCTCTGTCCAGACATGTGCAGACCTGAGAAGAGCTCTGGTACTGTGTGGTTATACAGCCTCTGGTACAGAATATATAGAATGTTTCGACATTCGTGTCATTTTATTGTGTTTTCTGAATGTGAATAACAAACAAAAACCACAACAGTGTCTTTGGTGAAACTATCAAAGAGCCAAATATGTGACAAAAGAAAACACTTATGGTCACATAAATATGTAAAGAGATTTGTCACTAATCATAGAAGGTGGCCTCATTATTTCAGCTTGATGAGCTGCCACACCTGACAGAAAGTTGACGTGAAGAACAAAAACAACAAAAGATTTGTAGTGAGAGGCTGATCAGCTCATTCCCTTGGTGCCCAGTAAGACAACTTACTTTGTGGGTTACACAGTGGCTGCACCATGGGGGGAGGTTCGACTTCAAAGAGGTTGTCATTTCATAAAGTGGAATAAAGTGGTGGAACATTCACAAAACACCCAGCTTTATTTCTGTTTTATCTCTGAGGTTTGGCTGATAAAATGGAACTGCCACACATTTTGTTTTTGCCTGTAGTGGAAAGGCAAAAGGTGAAAACAAGAAACAACAAAAAGAAAAGCAGGAAATAGAAAAACAAAAGGCACTTTCAATGCAGGATGATGTATTTTCAATCTCTGTCATGGCCACAAATCAAACTCCCTTATGTTTTACAAAACATGCCAAAGAGAGAGCATTCAATTTTGCTTCTGCATTCTGTTTGTAGTGAGCAACTCTAAAAATGAAAATCTAAAAGCTCATGACAGAGATACTGAAACTAAATTGTCATACATCCTCGCTGCTTACAAGATGATGGATTGTATTCATCAAGAGCAAGGCCTCTAATCGAATTTGGAGCTGCACTCATCAAACTCCTCCGAGGGGCTGCACTGATCTGGGATCACTAAATATGTCTTTATTTTTCTTCAATTCTCGACATGATCTAAAGATAAAACTGATGTTAGAGCAGCATGGGCACTTTAGAAATTTTAGGGCTGATCTTATTTGCATTTGGATGAAACAGTTGTAGAAGACAGGCTTGTTTTTGAAGACCTCAATGTGGCTTCCTGAAATTTTATTGTTGAGCAATTAGAAAGTTTCTGATTAAAATAAAGCAGGTAGAAGAAAAAAAACATCAGTACGAGGATGGATGGATGGATGGATAAACTGTCACTTCATAGACATGGATGTTGAAATGAAAGCTTCAGTTCTTTTGAAGCAGGATTCTCTGGAAAGGTTATGCAACAGTAAATATCTTACCTGTCGTATATAGCTCTTTGAACAGCCTCAGTTTGGACAAATATGACAAGTTAATGGCTAGCCAAAAAGAGCAAAAACTAAAGTTGATTACTGTCCTGCTAAAGCAACTTAATGCTAATTTTTCAGTGGTTTGCACAAACACTACTTTATAATCCATAACCATAATTTCTGAATTACACACAAAAAAATACTTACAAAGGTGTTCATCAGCAAAATGAACAGCAGTAACAACTACTAGCTGTAGCATTTACTTTGAAGCCTGACCACGAATTTACACTGCATGTGGTCCCATTATTTCTTCATTACGGGCAAAATTAAACTGCATTTCTCTTAAATGAAAATTTTCAAACAGCTAGCTACAACAGGTAAGATATTAACTGTTAACATTTTACTGTGTCTTTAATGTTGCCATTTTGAGTAGGCAGTGGCTGCAGTCTTTGTATATCATGTCTGTGGGATTTTAACTGTGGTGTAGCGTATTTCTTTTCTTGAGACTTCGAGTACATTTATTTTCATTAGATGGGCTTGGTCAGCAGTGTAAGCCCTTGTGTCCAGTAATGGAGCATACAATTGCAGGCCCATTATAGACTCCCAGTGATGAATAAATGATATATTCTAGATGCATCATCTGTATGAGGAATTTTAAATATTCCACTCACTTGTGTCTTTCTGAATGGTTGTTACACCCACCCCCCTCACAAAAAATAAAAAAAAAATAAAGTAAAAAAAGTCTGACTCATATCCTTTTTTTAAGCAAGATCAATGAACTTCATAGCCCCTAACTGGATGAGACTGCAGCAAAAACAACTCTATTGGTGCACGTGTCCGATCTAATGTCCACAGTGTTTCTTAAAATGTTCGGACCTAGAATAATAACGCAAAGAATTTAGCAAAGCAATCACGGCTAATGTAAAACTGTAATGAAAACAAACTATACACAGAGGTGCAACACTGAGCAATAATGAAATTACAGAGTTGGAACTCAGCAGACTCCTGTGTGTGCTGTGCGATAAAACAGAACAGGGCAGGAAAGCGACTGAGGCATGCAAGTCACAGTCACAATTACTATTTCATTAAGGAGCTGCCGCCATTGGCAGACACTCTCTGGCATTGTTGTGGGGAGGGCTGGCATGGCACAGGAAGAGGTGGGGGCAGGGAGAAGGGCTCAGGGTGCTGGAGAGGGGAACTGAGGAGGAAGGGGGGAGCTTCGGGTGGGAGGAAATGGGCTCTAATTTGGGTCATCTCCCAGTATGCACGGGGTCGGATGACAGAGCACGTGCACCTAATCTGAACACACATATGTTGAAATGGGTATCCACCTGAATAATTGCCCTAAATATTCCTTATGCAGGAGGGGGGGTTAAATTGAGATAAGAACACAAGAATGAGAAAATAAACCAACGGATCATTTGAATGGGATTTTTGTCCTAAAATGACTTAATACCCTGGATTGCCTTTCAGGTAATGAAACCGACCTGTCATAAATACGCAGTTGCCCTAAATTGTTTTTAAAGGAGTGTGGGTCTTGGGGGTTGGGGGCATCTTTGTTACCACTTTCGAAGCAGCCAGTACCTATGAGTCAGTGGTGCCTTGGAGAACACACACCGCCGAGCTAAACGGCAGTTATATGTGTCTCATAGCAACTTTTCATACACGGCCAAAAGCTAGCATACAATATCTAAACAACAACAACAAAAATGCCAGCAGAACAGAGTGAAAGGTGAGACATTGCATAAAGTCTCTGAGAACAGTGCTGCTTTTTCTGATACAGTGAAAATGTTTTAGCCCCATAAAAAATGCTCCCATATAAGGTCGAGTTAATGCCGAAGCTCTGGATGACGAACAGTAAAAACAACACGTCAAATCTATGAACAAACTTGCAATAATATTTGATGTGAAAAAGCAAAAAGACAATAAAAGAGTGCAATTGTGCAAATTGCTTAAATTGGCTGAAATTAGAGCTCATTACTGTTTATTTTTAAATTGCTCTCAGTTAGCCTGAACACCTCTGCAGTCACACAACACAGGCTGATGGCAGCTAATTTTTGCAGGTGTTACACTGCACTTTATTCATCCCACTTTATGTGTACCTGGTTATGTTAATAGGATTTCAACTCAATTTATTCAAGTGCTGATCAATGGCATGCAATCTCTGCACTTCATGCATTATGTATTTTAATGGAACTCTCTTGCTTTATGGCTGAATGGCTAAAGGTTAACAGTCCCAATAGGTGGGACTCCCTGAAGACTCATCTGAACTTCAAACACAGCTTTTTTTCTCCCCCCTCCACTTCATAAGGGAAAAGCGGACAACAACAGGCAAAAGTTGTTTTTATCGCCACTTTATATGGCTCATTGAGAGAAGGGAGCGATATATTACCCCGCATCCTATGCTCATGTTAATGTGAAAATAAATGCCCATAGACTCTCTGCAGGAAGTGAGGCAGAACAAAGGAGGAGTTAGAGGATGGGGAATTAGTAAGAAGCCTGCTGGCAAACGGGAGGGGCCCAGGGATAGAAAGAGGATGGGAAATGATTAGAGGAATGTGTAGGTGGGTCAGAAATGAAGAGGAGAGAAGGGTGAGGCAGAGGGATAAGGTTGRTGGGTGAAAATCTCAGACCAGCAGGCACAGATATGTCACCATTTCCCAGATTATCTACTTGAACTGGCATTTTGATACTGAAAATGAGTCGTTTCACCGGTGAGATCTTAAGTCTTGATCTCTTCAGTTTAATATGGAAAACATCCAGGCTTTTCTAAG
>NW_013952403.1:5227078-5228793 GCF_001266775.1 Austrofundulus limnaeus | reverse complement strand
CTCTCTCTCTCTCTCTCTCTCTCTCTCTCTCTCTCTCTCCCCCCCTCTCCCCCTTCTCTCTCTCCGCCTGCTGCCACTTCCTGCACAATAAAGCTGCCTCACTATTCCCAAGATGAGATTCCCACCGGAATAAGAGAGGACTGTAAGGTAAAAAAAAAAAAAAGCCCTCCAGTCCTCACTAAATCTAGAAGTGGGAGACTGAAAGTGCTATAGACATATTCTGTGAGGGTCACATGGCAGTTTTCACCGTATTGTCTTTTCAATCATCAGGATTTGCCTGTGGCCTCTCTAAAAATTATGTTGAGCTGTCCACGAGATGACTTCCTTTATTCTTATGGGACCGGCTCGTTTTAAAGAGCCATTCTTCGCCACCTTGTCAGATAGCTTAATGTGATGAACATTATGCATACAAACGTTTGTGGGCTAATGGATTGTTGAGGGAACATAAAAATTTGATCAGTGGTTATTTAGAAGCAATCGAATGATGAAAGACCAAAAATGCAATCTGGCTTTTTCGGGGCCTAAATGGAGAAATTATTGCAGTGAGCATCACAGCTTGTCTGCTAGAATATGGATTGCCCTGTTGGGACATTTTACTATATATTACGTAAACAAGCATGAATTCATGAATCAATTCGRAACAAGATAATGAGAAAAAAATCTTACTTATCCAATTAAAATTTGGCTGCGTTTGCTGCCATTCTCGTTCTGTCATTGTTTTGGTTTCACATGGATGAAAGTGGATTAATGGTAAGATGTATGATTGCTGAGGGAATAGGAGTATTTGGCTAAGGCGAGCGGAGGTTTAAAGCTGTCAGAAAATCACTTACTCCACAAAAGATTCCAGTTAGAAACATGACGTATAACCTGTAAAGAAGCACTTGACTTCAACACAGCCCGAGAAGAGGCTAGCCATTTTAACTGGCGCCATCAGTCTCCTCCAGGTAATGCAATTAGATGCCACTAATATCTTGGGATGCTCTTTAAACTGCAAATGCACTTTTGCTAAATAGCAGACACTGTAATAACTAGTGACAACACTCAAGGAGCCAGACTGAAAAAGCTTTTGCATGTGATTGGTTCAAGCAACTGCACACGCAGGACGCTGCAAATGATTGAAAGCGTGAACTGAAATTAGACGTTATTTACGCCAGCTTGTTTGTGTTGTTGCTAGGCAACATGCCYCGCCATAAGATCTAACAAAGTATATTTCTGAGATGGGCTCTGACAGTTCTAAAGTGGACCTTTTAATATTTAATTGTTTATATTTTTAACTGAGGTTCTGCCTTAAGATCAAGTAGCTACTGTATGCTCTCTAATCAAACCTTTTCAATCTGCGCACAACTCACTTGGGACTGAACCGCAAATAAAGTTTTTTATTCCAGCTGAACATAAAATTGACTGCTTAGGAACTAAATTAGCTCCAAATATCAATATTCTAATTTTATTTTATTTTATTTTCATTMTTTTGCTTGTTTAAAACTTAAAGGTCCCATTCAAATCATTTGAAGTGGGGTTCTGTGGAAAAGTTATGAACAAAAAATATCTTATCTACAACTTCAGTTGGGAAAAATACAGATTAGTACTAACTAATGAGCTAAGACCAAAGTGGTTTGAATCTTCAACAGCTACTGTTTGAAAAATACACCCCAATCTCTAAATGGCTCACATGCATTTGACAAATATAGGATAAATATGGATTTCTTGAAAATGCA
>NW_013952403.1:5219556-5226756 GCF_001266775.1 Austrofundulus limnaeus | reverse complement strand
CATTATAACATGATCTAAAACTCAAAAAAGTTTATTTTACATAATACTGCCCTTTAAATTCAAAACAGTTGATACTAATCAATAATATATTTTGTGTGTTAACTTGGGAGCTGTTGCTATATATATTAGCCTGTGGACAAAAGTTAATAAAAGAAAAATCCTGGTCCAAATCCAGTGGTGGGCACATCTCTGATAATCCACTAACAGTTAATAGCAAAATAAACTTTTGTTTAGTAGAATGACATTTCCACTTACTTGAAACCAGTAGAGGAACAATTAACATCTTCTAAATTTAGTTCTGCTTAACTTACCAACTAACCAACTTTTAAAAACTGTTACGGCCAGAGGTCTTTCTTCTATGTTTATACTAAAGCATGGAATGACATTCCTCAAAACATAAAGTCCATTTCAAAACTACAGCCCTTTGAGAAGAATCTTGTCTGCCATCTGCTGGACACTTTTTGTTGTGYTCATWTTTAGATGTCCTRTTTTGCAAATGCTGCCTTCGTGAAATTTGGTATGCTTGTTTGTCTTTGTGTCTATGGTGTATAATGATGTGATTGTGATGCTGTATTTCTGAGTGTTTTATGTGCTGCAGAACAGGAACCTGCTGTAAAACAGCAACTTTGCTGAGTCAGGCTTGATTTTTAGTAATCTTTTCCTGTTAAATCAATAAATCAAATCAAATCAATCAAATTCACAGTGGTTTGTAGAAAGCACTGGCTGAGTGTGAATAAGGATTGGTGAATAAGAAATGCATTATAAAGTGTTTTGCAAAAACATTGTAATTAAAAGGTACACTATATATGTGAATTATTTATCATCAACACTTGCTATTTGCACTAGCAAAAACTCATAAAACTGTGTATAAACAACAGTACACTGCAAACCTAGCAGCTATTCATGGATTTAGAAATTTTTGCATTGGCTTGAATTGCCACAGCCTGGTTAAAACCAGACYCTGTCCTTCACTTTGCTTCATACTAGGGTCTGGACTTGTTGCTATAGAGAAGCGATTYTTGCAGGAGGYTTGACCTCTGGTGAAGCATGTGTGTGTTGTCGCTGTGAAGGAGGCTAAGCTAAGARGCTAACCGGAAATCGCATGTGCTGTAAACAACCCTACTATGAGGAGGAAAAAAACGAGCCGAACAAGACAACTGTAAATGAGAGCTGCTGCTTTGTCAGACATTTTTTTTAATTTGGAAGCCTTATCAACACGGACCGGCCTCATTCACTTCCTCCACTTCCTTATGCTAACTAACTAGCAGACACTGTGMAGAAAGTCGACGTCATTCAAAACACCGCCTTCTGTTTGCTGATTGGCCCAGGTAAAATAAACTACAAGCAGACACTGTGCARAAAATCGACGTTCTGTTCTTTGATTGACCCGGCTAAAAATCTGCCAGCAAAATCCTTGTTAATGGGAGAAGTCCCGGACGGAGCAGTGAAGGGAAACTAGAATTGAGTGGAGCTGCGYARGAAGGCAAGGGCCAGGCTAGAATTGCCATGAAGTTTAGTTTAACTTAATAGCAGTCCATTTGACCTGGGGCAGTGTCACACTTTTTGCAAGGGGTGGTACAGGGGTGGCCAAGGTGTTTAGAGGGGCACATACAAACACACAAAAGCTCTCCATATTTGAAAATTCAATATGGTAGCCACAACAAGCCTTAAAATGCAATGGTTCTGTCATTTTAAGACTTATTGAGCTTAAATTTGGAGTAGCAAATAATTGTCACATGCAAATTACCGATGCTTATCCCAAATTAAGCCATCCAACAACATTGATTTTAAAAAAGGCCCATGTTTTGCCATTTCTAAACATAATCAGCTGAAAATATATATATAGTACAGTAGTATCAGAGTTCARTATTAACCAAACTCTAAATGCAAATACAAAATCTAAGGTCCCCWCACACACACTAGTCAGTTGTTTGGGGGTGGCACTTGCCACCCCGACCACCCCTCTAGCTCCACTGCTGCATTTGACCTGTTTGGATGTAGCCACTAGTTCATCTAACTCTATTTCTCCAGACTGTGGTTGTTCAAAGAGCCTAGCTACAATGAGTACCATATTAAATCTTTATAACCTTTCCAGAAAACCACACTTCAAAAGACCTGAACTACTGCTTTAAACTGTCTGAGACTTTGTGTGCTATCATTCATTGTTGCTTCTGAGTAAGCCAAGGGGACTTGTGGGGCTGTCAGATCATCACTGCCATCATTGTTGCTTCTATATCTTAGAAGAGTCGAAATCTCCCACACAAAACAATGTGACAAGCTTCACTCATCATCACCCAAGAATACTTAACTGTCTTTTAAATGCACATACAGTGGGAGGAGAAGATGCTTTAGGGCTACATACAGTACATTAGTAATCAAAAGTTTGGTGAATCACTGTAATCTTGGTTTGAATCTCTTCTTGTGAAGGATTAAGTGGAAAATCAAAGAACACAATGCAATATAACTGAAAAGAGCTGATCGGGAGCTGAGATTGTAGCTATATATCCGAAGGAACAGAGATAGAGAGACAGAGAGGAAGGGAATGGGATCTGCTTCTTGCTCCGACTGTTCCCCTCAAGGCAGCGTAAGGATAAATCTTCTAAGGGATTATCCCAGCTACACAATGTTCTCTGTTCTGCCCATTGTATGCCTCTTTAAGCACAACTGATAAATTAGTTATTTATATTGTGAATGGATCAAAGTCAGACACTGGATTTTCTTTTGATTCGTCTGCTTTGGGAAGCATTACAAATAATCATCTGCGTGTGTACTTCACACGCCCGATTCAATTGCAAAGATATTTGTGAGGAAGGATTACAAACTGGAGTGAGGAGTTGTTGGCAAGCATAAAGTTTAGCCCTTTTTTCAAACTTAGGGCTACTTTGCAGATATGATTTCTCAAGCCTGAATATGTCAACCGAGCCGGCAGGAATTACACAATACCCATGCAGCTGAACTATCCATTTCTGTTCTGCTTCCCTAATTTCACTTTGCCTGTCAGCTCAATGGGGGCCCAAATCAGTTTTTAATGACTCACACATGGGATCAGATATCTTTGTGGGATCCCTTCTGCATTTAATTTTAGGTAAACTAATAGCTTCATTTATTTGCAATCAGAAAAAAAATAATATCCTGCTTGAAAAAGAGTATCATCCGTCCCTCCTTCTACTGGCAGCTCACTCTTCAATAGTTCATGAATTTTAATTCATCCTGGTGGTTAGGCCAATCCTCCAGTTGTATAAGGCGACAGAGAATTTTAGTCAAATTGAATTACGCTCCATGTTTCGCTGCTCTCACCCTTGCTGTCCCCAATTTTCCGTCTCCTCCACCGGTTTCTTTTCTTTACTCTTTCTTCGTTGACTTAATTTACCCATCCCTTTAAAACATCCTTATTTTCTTCATTGACTGCCTGAAGACAAGCAGTAAGTCGTATGGCTGTGTCTTAACTCTGCTTGCCCCTAGCACATGTAAATGACTTTGGCACTTGATGTTTGAAGAGAAACAAAATGAAGAGAGAGAGAAAAAAATCCCTAAGTGCAAAATCAAACAGATAAGAGGCAGGAATCTTCACTCTGCTGGGGAACGTGTGTCTTGACATGYACTGCCTTTTATGTTTCCCTTTAACATAGTCAAGGACAGTTAGTTTTGGAGGCATTTAAACCTTGAATATTAAAGATTCATTTATGAGCTCTCACTTTTTAGTACCTGAATGTATATATTTTTGAGAACCCTAATRGAAGGCATTCTTACTAAAGCAATCTGATGTGTACAGGTAGACTCCCGTGTTATCACCCAGCTCCATGTGCGTGGCCCTGCACTCTGGAAAAAAACCTACAAAGTAATCATTCATATTTAAGCAACCAGTCACTGTCATTCATTCATATAAATAAATATATATAGCTCAAGGAAAGAAAATGCACATCAGAGAATCAGCTGCACCGTGCTGTCGAGGTGACCCACATTACACTGAGCCATCTCTATGACCTCTGAGGTGTTATCTTCAAACGACAACCATGGCAGCACAACCCCCCCCCACCCTCCTATTTGCCATAGATGCCAGAAAACATCTGACTTAGCAAAGATTCACTCCGACTGCCTCTGCGGCGTCACCACTTCAAGGTCAAGCACTGTCTTGAGTAAATGGAAGATAATGATTTTTAAACAAATTACAAGATTAAGTTATCAAAATAGTTCCAGTCAATTATTTCCAGGGTTAAACAGTCATTACGGATAAAAATGGACTCAAAGCTTGGTCTGTCTAAGGGTGTGGACAGCAAAAAACCAAGATTTCGAAAGAGTACTGCAAACAAAGGAGGGTAAATTTAGTAGAAGACTGTGTTAAATCTGGAGTCACGTCAAGATAAAGATTTATTTTGTCTCTAAGGTTGAAAGGTCAGCATTTTTGTCCCGTGATCCCTCTTAARAATCTGTTCTTAACTTGTGGTGTGAATCACTTTGTCCTTCTCTGACCTGGATCGTCAAGTGTAAACTCATTAGAAAGAGAACACCAGATGACAAATACCCAAGGATCATGCTGAGCATTCATCTGCCACATTTATCTGAGTGACAAAGCATTTCCCTCTGGTAGAAAGGGTCATCTTACAGGGTTACCAATAGGTGTGCATCAGACAAAACTCAGAATCATCTACCTTGAATTTATTGATGATGTCCACCATCTATTTTGGTTGAGAGAGAGAGAGAGAGAGAGAGAGAGGAAGAAAAAAAGTCCATTAACAAACACATCCATTCACTGTCTAACACAGGGCATTAATTGACTCTGTCTGAAAGAAGACACTGGCCTCCATTTCTTCGTTTATTTAAGCCCAGAGACAAGCAGTTGTACATCAACAAGTGGATAGAGCTCCATACCTCAACCAGAACGACTGGACACCCCTGGCAATCTCTTTGTTGTGTCTAAAAATAGAGGGTCCCAGGCGGTCTCTCTCAGAAAAAAAAGGCAGAGGCACACTTCATTATTTCATTATATCCCCCAATCCTGATTTACATACACACCAGAGGAGGAGAAATTTTTATCTGAGCATCAGGGGCTGCTCACAGAAGCTGTGTACTGATCCCCAACAGAGTCGCGCAAACACAAAAAAAAAAAAAAAAAACAAGCCTGAAACTCACTGGAATGCCACCCTCAAGAGGCAGACATGATCTCATGTTATCCCTGTTTTCCCTCAAGCATTAAGACATGTATGCATCATGTCACTGAGATTTTGGACTGTGAAGCTCAGCCTCTTCAGTCACAGTAATAAATAATGCATCAAGGAGCTAAATGGAACTTAATTCGAGACAAAGCCAGTGTTCGATGTTGCATCATTTGTTCTACTGMATCGCCTGACAGATAGGTATAAAGCACATAGTAAGGTATTTGAATGGATTTTCTCTCTACATTGCAGATGCTCACTACATTGTGCACCTCTATTGATACATGCMTTTGAACTATTCGTGACCTTTTTCTTTTTTTTTGTGCACTCAGCATTCTCAGCTCATACATACATCGCAATTTTGGATACATGAGCAGCAGACTGTGCACTGTTCATTGATTACCTTCAATACCATACAGTTGTCCGGTCTAAAACAAATACTGAAGTGTCTCTTGTGTTTAAAGAGCACTTAACTGGCTCTTTGTTTTGAACTGGTAATCCATAAACAAAAGATAACCTTTAAATAAAAAAAGATAAAAACAATAAAAAGAATGGCTTTTTATTAAATTGAGCTTTGTTGGTGACTACAAGCTAAAAAGCTTATGCCACTGGATAACAAATGAGAGAAATCTGTGTTATGTTTCTGTGGTATATAGGTGCATTTAATCATCTTGACACTTTGCCTAAACATGTTATAAATGCTTAGTGTTTGCAATGAGGAGGATTCCTTTGAAAAACTTCCTCAGATTTTGCAAACATGGGCTGATGGGAGTTGCTAAAGGGTTGCTGATAGTCAGTGGTGGCCGTGGTGGTGGCTCCGGTCAAACAAATGTGGTGTGTCTGGGTGACCTTAATCACTTCCAGGTTCATCCAGACTCGGATTTCACTTGTGGGCCTTATTTCAGGTCACTGTCTCAAAGTCAAACTAGGGCACAGTCATTATCTGAGGGAGCATAACGCAATCATCCACACAATACAATAAGGTCGACACAATTCACTGAAGTCAGTGAAGTGTTGTCTATTACCTCTGGGTTTAAAAACATGTGCGCTTCATCCAGCGGCACCTGTCTATATGGTGACACACAGGTTATAATATACAGTATATGTACAATTCTCATGACAGTTTCTTTTCTTTTTTGTAGAAAATGTGTATTAAAGTTTTGTACACAGAAAGGCAGAAAAAACGTCTGATGAAGACTAAGAAATGTCACAATAAAGGAGGGTAAATGTTTTGAACCAAAGACTATGAAAGCTGCTCAACTCTTGCTTGGTTTTGTTAGCAAGATAAATATCGGAAGCTGTGTGATGTTATTCCACTGAATTTAGGATTTCCATTAAWTTATTTCTAGTTTTTTGATACTTATAAATAGATATTGCATTTATGTGTGTATAATGTGATCAAGTACGCAATCCTCATTTTTTGAGCTCAAAAAAGCAATAAAAATCTAATCCTTGCTATTGTTACTTCATAAGACTTCAGGATGTTTAGGCCTTTGCAGTGTACCCTTTGGTCAGGAAACAGATTATTTGGGGGAGGGGGGGGGCACAGTTACAGACACACCTGTGGAGCAAAGGCTGCCAAGGAGCAGCACAAGCTTCATGTCACTAAAAATTGTCCGGTCTGTTAAATTACCAAGATTTGAAGAGCTGCTCATCTGGTCCTACTGACCACACAAATGTGCAACTGACATTCATGTCTTTAATCTCCTTGCTGAGGTTAACAAAATATATATTTTTTTCATCTGATTAAAATAACAACTACTGTTGTTGTTTATTTGCTTAGCTATGTGCGACATAATCTACAGTGAGAGGACAGAGGGGGAAATTATAATGCTTTTTATCACAATATTTCAGTTATATATGAGACAATATTAAAACTTATTGTGGTAGTACATCAGAAAAAAAATCTGTCAAAATTTAATCTTGTGTATAATACGATTACGGTTTTTAGGGTTACATTTTTTGCATTATATACAAATAATGTATGTACAGCAGGTAAAATAAGTATTGAACATGTCACCATTTTTCTCAGTAAATATATTACTAG
>NW_013952403.1:5215002-5219496 GCF_001266775.1 Austrofundulus limnaeus | reverse complement strand
TCCATGTCGCCTGGGTCATCGCCCGTCGCCTCCATGTCGCCTGGGTCATCGCCCGTCGCCTCCATGTCGCCTGGGTCATCGCCCGTCGCCTCCATGTCGCCTGGGTCATCGCCCGTCGCCTCCATGTCGCCTGGGTCATCGCCCGTCGCCTCCATGTCGCCTGGGTCATCGCCCGTCGCCTCCATGTCGCCTGGGTCGACTGCCGTCGCCTCCATGTCGCCTGGGTCGGCTGCCGTCGCCTCTTCATCCCCTCTGTCACCTGTGTTCGCCGTTGCCAAGGCTCCTGCTCCGCCAACCTCCGATGGCTCCTCATCGGCTCCTTCCTCCTCCCTTGGCTCCATGTCTACTCCCGCCTCCTCCCTTGGCTCCACGTCTGCTCCCACCACCTCCCTTGGCTCCATGTCTGCTCCCGCCTCCTCCCTTGGCTCCACATCTGCTCCTGCCTCCTCCCTTGGCTCCACATCTGCTCCTGCCTCCTCCCTTGGCTCCACATCTGCTCCTGCCTCCTCCCTTGGCTCCATGTCTGCTCCTGCCTCCTCCCTTGGCCCCTCGTCTGCGCCCACCCCTCTCCTGTGGTGTTGTATTTACTACGCTTCCTGCTGGGCCTCGTGCGGTGGCGGGGGCACTCTCTGGACAGTTTTCTGGACGTCCCCCTGGACTTCTGTGTTTTTTATCCCGAGTTCCCCTGTCTCGTGTTTATGTTCCTCATGTCCCATGCCTCTCCTTTTTCGACGTCGGGAGCTGTYGTTAAGAGGGTGGTACTGTCATAGTCTGTATTCATTCTCCKTGGTATTCCTAGTGTTTTCTATGTTCCCCAGTGTGTCTCTGCCCAGCTGCTCCTTATTAGTCTGATTGTCACCCTTGTGTTTCTCCTGAGGTGTTTTCTGTTTAGTTATTAGTTGTCAGTGTATTTAAGCCCTGTCCTGTTTCAGTCTTGTGTCRGATCATTGTTGTGTTTTGTTCTTGAGCTTTGTCTCCCTCGTGCCTGTGTCTTTGAGAACCTGTAAGTGATTTTTGAGCTACCTCAACAGCATTTTCGGTTATTTAATAAATCTTTTTGTTCCTTTTTGAACCTGCCTGCGCCCTGGGTCCGTTCCTCCACCTATCCTGATACAACCTTATTGTTGCAAAACATAATGATGGCATCGGTTACAGAAGAATGTCTAAACTTCTGAAGGTTCCAGTGAGCACTGTTGGGGCCATAATTCAGAAGTGGAAAGAACATHRTTTCACCATAAACCGACCACGACCAGGTGCTCCTCACAAGATTTCTGACAGAGGAGTGAAAAGAATGATCAGAAGAGTTGTCCAAGAGCCAAGRACCACTTGTGGAGAGCTTCAGAAAGACCTGGAATTAGCAGGTATGATTGTTTCAAAGATAACAATAAGGAATGCACTGAACCGCCATGGCCTGTATGCACGCTCACCACGCAAGACTCCACTGCTGAAGAAACAGCATGTTGAAGCTCCTTTAAAGTTTGCTGCACAACATTTAAACAAGCCTGTGAAATACTGGGAGAATATAGTCTGGTCAGATGAGACCAACATTGAACTGTTTGGATGCCATAATACACATCATGTTTGGAGGTCAAATGGCACTGCAYATCAGCCCAAAAACACCATACCAACAGTGAAGTTTGGAGGTGGGAACATCATGGTGTGGTGCTGTTTTTCAGCATACGGTACTGGCAAACTTCAAATAATTGAAGGAAGGATGAGTGGAAAAATGTACAGAGACATTCTTGATAAAAATCTGCTTCCATCTACCAGGATGATGAAGATGAAACRTGGCTGGACATTTCAGCAAGACAATGAGCCCAAACACAAAGCCAAGGAAACTCTCAGTTGGTTTCAGAGAAAGAAACTAAAGCTGCTGGAATGGCCCAGCCAATCACCTGACCTGAATCCAACAGAAAATCTATGGAAAGAACTAAAGATCAGAGTTCATAGAAGAACCTTCAAGATTTGAAGACTGTTTGTGTGGAAGAATTGGCCAAAATCACACCTGAGCAATGCATGCMACTAGTTTCTCCATACAGGAGGTGTTTTGAAGCTGTCATTACCAACAAAGGCTTTTGAACAAAGTATTAGATACATTTCAGTAAGCGTGTTCAATACTTTTTCAGTGTGCCATTCCACATTATTACAAAAACTTCATTTCTGGACATTTATGGTTTGATTTCTTTATATGAATGGATCACTTGGGTTGTTACTGACATCTGGTGAAAATTTCATGTCATTAGCGCCTCTAGTAATATATTTACTGAGAAAAATGGTGACGTGTTCAATACTTATTTTACCCGCTGTATGATGGTAATTCAGATTTTTGGGCGGGCTTTTGTGAATCAATCTTTGAGTAACCTCAGTTTGCAAAAGCAGTTTAACTCTGACCAAAATGGTGAGGTAATGGCTAGTCTGAGGGAGCCAATGATTATTGCAGACATCTTGAACAACTTAACTTTYAAATATATTTATCCCAGAGCTGAGGTTGTGTGGTAATCCTTGCATGTGAGAATATAAATTCAGATATAACTTTGAAACAGTTTTCTGTGTATAATCCAGGCTTGCACTTTAAACTAATGCTTTTTCAACACATTCTACAATATGTTCACAAGATGCAAGGTGTGTGCTCAGAAATTTGAGGACAGAGTTCACACAAAACTGGTATAGTTTTGAAATCATCTTCACTTACATTCTGCTCATGTTTGAAAGCAACATTACTTTAACTTACTTTTTTTTCTTTGCTTTCCTTTATGATATTAAAATTGACACTAAAATTATGCCACACATCATATCATTTTTGCCTCATTTGTACATTCTGGACACACAGACCATTACTCTGGGTTGCACAAAAAGAGGTGGGGGTGGATCCTGTTCACTTGCATAAATAATCTGTTTGTGACTATTTCACAACTCTCTGCAAGAACATGTTGAAATATGAGTCATAGCTGAAAGGGAAAAAGGAAAGAAAAAAGGAATCTCAAAGGATGTGTGAGAAATGTAGATGTAAAGTCATATCATTTCACAATGACTGTCCCACTATTCAAGCAACATGGAGCTCTGCCATTGAAAACCATGGGAAAGACGTGTTTTAGCGCCTGATCTCGGAAATGAGTTGCTGCTCTTTTTGAAGACTGCGTGCGCATAAATTCTTCATGGCCATTGGTGAATATCACAAGCATTATTTAAGAAGACTCTTCAAAAATATCCTTCATTCTATTATCCTTTCATGTTTTAAGCTCCAGCCAACTCCATTTTTACTGGTGGAATATGGTGCCTAGTATTGTGCAGGTAAACTACCAACTGCCTTTTGACACAAACAGATGTTTAAAGGGATCCCCGATTAGTTGTAACATTAGACTTTATTTGATAAACGTATATTTTAACTGTAAATTAAAGACTGTAAAAATACTGTAGGATGTTTAGTTTTTATAATTACACGGATGGGGCCATTTTATTTATACACAAAGCATTCTGGGTAAATGATGACATGGATAGGTCCTCGGTGCGAGGCTGCTAGCGAGCTATATCCACCCTGAAGGTTAATCTTGGACAATATCTGATGATCGACTCTTTTAAATGATACCAGAGAGCGTTGACAGAGAAGAGAAGGTGGAAATGACTCAGCCTGTAACTGAAAATGTGGATGGAGGACAACAGATCTGCTTCATGGAAGAACCCCAAATTAGCCAGTTAGCTTTAGCGTTAGCCCCGATGCTATCACCATGTATATGTATTAGCTCAGCACTACACATTCTCCTCTCGTCAATGAGGTCCTCCATCCACATGACAGAGAGGGGAATGCAAAAATGACTCAGCCTGCAACTGAAAATATTGATGGTGGACCTCATTTTAGCTTGTTAGTTTGTCATGCTAGCGCTGAGCTAATACATCTAAGGCAATATAGCTTCAGCGCTAGCGCAAAGGCTAACAGGCTAAGCTGAGGTTCTCATTCCATGAAGCAGCTCTGTTGTCCTCCATCCACATTTTCAGTTTCAGGCTGAGTTATTTCTACATTCTCCTCTCTGTCAACGCTCTCTGGTTTCATTTAAAAGAGTCGATCATCAGATATTGTCCCAAGATTAACCTTCAGGGTGGATATAGCTCGCTCACACCGATAACCTATCCACATCATCATTTACCCAGAATGCTTTGCGTGTAAATAAAWAGGCTCATCTCTAGGGTTTACAGAGAATGGTCCGAAAAAGAAAAAACATCCATTGAGCAGCAGTCCTGTGGGCGGAAATGCCTTGTTGATGCCAGAGGTCAGAGGAGAATGGGCAGACTGGTTCGAGCTGATAGAAAGGCAACAGTAACTCAAATAACCACCCGTTACAACCGAGGTAGGCAGAAGAGCATCTCTGAACACACAACACATAAAAGCTTGACGAGGATGGGCTTCAGCAGCAGAAGACCACACCTGGTTCCGCTCCTGTCAGCTAAGAACAGGAAACTGAGGCTACAATTCACACAGGCTCACCAGGACAATAGAAG
>NW_013952403.1:5211994-5213948 GCF_001266775.1 Austrofundulus limnaeus | reverse complement strand
GTTCTGAAGGCAAAAGGGGGTCCAACCCGTTACTAGCGTGGTGTACCTAATAAAGTGGCCGGTGAGTGTATATTTAAAAATTTACAAAACGAAACAGCCTGCAGTATTTTTACAGTCTTTATTTTACAGTTAAAATAAATGTTTATCAAATAAAGTCTAATATATAACTAATCGGGTATCCCTTTAAGTGGAAAGATTAAAATTAGAACAAGGGCTTGTTTACGTTTTCACTTCTATATATGTTGGTGTCCTTATAATGGTGCAAGTCGTTGGACTGAGCTGCACTGTGTGTATTACTAAGGGCAACATTAGCTTTATGTGGTTCACCATTTGAAAGTCTGTTAATGGTTCGGTGCATGCCTCTTTGCTGACTTCAGCCTTAAAGCAAATACTGTATATGCTGTGGTAGAACTCTTGAATGATGATGGAAATAAAGTGCAATAACTTTAAATATTTCAAAAGAAACCTAAACATATTTGTCAGTGACGTTAGTAGCAGCTACAGCTTGTGATTTTCAATATAACCATTCATCTCAAAYAATTGTTTAACGGTTTGCTTCTGATTTTTGTCTTTGTGGATGGAGAGCAAACAATCCGTATGTCACTATGTGCAGATTAACTTTTCCACTGTGTACATGGTTTAGTGTGACGCATTTCTGTCAAATGTTTGTCTTTTTTCCCATATCTAAACCAGACTGAGCCTGATAGTTATGAACAACATCCTGTTAACACAGCAACAAAGATAAAATGACAAAAAAAAGGAAAGGAAAGAAATTGGATGAATCAAATGTTTGGTTAAACAGCTCTTTGGTCCGTGCTAATCTCCCCAGTTAGCCCACTTCCGCCGTGCGCAGCTCTAATTAGTCAATGAGCTGATCTCATTTGTTCAAATGCTTTTTGCTGCAGGTGACCAATCCGAGCTGAGAAGATTGCCGGAGGCATTAGGTTAGGGAGATGGACTCAGGAAGCCAATGGAAAACTGGTTATATGCAGTCCTGTCAGATTTCAGATGCATGTTATCTAATATATTCTATGGTTGTTTCAAAACACAATGCACTTAAGGAAACTGAATCATATTATTACATTTAAAAGGTGTCTTTAAAACCGGTGCATACAGTATGAGAACATAATCAAAACATTTCCTATTTTTATTAACAACAATATTTTTGTAATGGTGTGCACAAATAAATCTGTACTGATTTCCTACATTTTTGCAGAGTAGCAATGACACAATACTTACATAAGAAGCCAATCTTATCCACGATCATATCTATGTCTGCAAATGTCTAAAAATCAGCCATTGTCATTTTTAGCTCTGCTGTGAGCACTATCTCATGTCCAGTTAAAACATGTTTGTATTGTTTCAAATGTATTTTTCAATGATTTTAAAAAAAATAAAAGCGTTGAAGGTGTATTGTGATCTTATAACGCCTGACAGTGTCGGTTATAAAAAAAATATCAGTGTCAGCTAATATCGGAATTGGTAGTGTTGGACTTTTTAAAGATTGATCCTTGGCCAGAAAATGACAATCAGTGCACCCCWATTTTGCAGTTGAAATAAGAGCAACTGTTTTTACTTTATGCACAAGTATTGAAGAAAATCTCTCAGGGGATGTTTTTATTTCTACAACTAGATATGACTTCACCAGAAAAGCAAGTGTGTAAATAAAATAATTAGTGCAGTGTCCAGTTAATTTTAACAGTGTTTGCACAGAGACTAATCAGGAATTAAGCATTGGCGTCGCCATTAAATTGTTATCTTTATGCATTCACAAGGGAATTTTGTTGGGATTCACCAAAAGGCAATTGTCTGCATTCTTCTGATTATCCCCTACAAAAGCTTATAATCTGGCTGAAAGTACTTAAAGAGTCAAGCAGCAAAATAAACAACATTGATTATCATCCCACTGTTCTTCTCTCTCTCTCTCTCTCTCTCTCTCTCTCTCTCTCTCTCT
>NW_013952403.1:5205262-5210921 GCF_001266775.1 Austrofundulus limnaeus | reverse complement strand
GTGTGTGTGTGTGTGTGTGTGTGTGTATGTTGTTTGTTATTTGTTTCACACTTTATAGCTCAATGAATACCTGATGAAATGAGTAGTCTTTAATTCATTTTAAATGCAGTGTTAAACAAATCTGCCAGATATACACAGCTTCATTTCCCTTTGACCTCAAACTCATCTGTAGATTTCAATCACCATCCCTGATCACACAATCCCCTACATCAAGCTATTGCCACCAACTATTCACAGCTGAGGTAAAACTATCTAGGCATCATTATCTCTGCTATCACTGAAGCTTATAAATGTAAAATTAACCTGCAAATATATTTTGGTTTTGAAGTTATGTTGCCTGTGAAAAAAAGTGCTAATAATTGTGAAAAACTATGTACCATTTATACTTCATTTCACACTTTTAAGTGCAAATGACATTCATGTAGACATGGTCATGGTTTGTGTGAGAAATTCCCCTGCCTTCATGCCTCCATATCCCCTCTTTCACATCATCTACCAGGGAACAGCAATGGGAGTGGGAGTGGGAACTAGTGTGGGTGGGTTTAAAAAAGAAGTCATGAATTACCTGCCGGGTGGTGATTTGCCCCGCAGTCTTGAATCCCCCCTGACAGCCGCACTCTGAGACACTGTACGGGTCGGAGCTAGTCGATGAACACTTGGAGAGTGAGTCACAGCCCACCACAAATGTGTTGTCCAATGGGAGCTCCTGGATCACGTGATGTTTCTTAGGGGCCACAGGAGTTTCTGGTTTGATTTGAAATGTAGGCTGAGGGGATGCCGACTTGTAATGCTTGGCTAAATCTGGGCTGTCAGGTTTGAAGGTCGTGGGTGTGGTCGCCCAATTATACTTTCCCATTGTTTGCTCTTCCAGCTCCACAGGGAGATCCAGTGTACCATTAACGTGCTCATGTGTGGGGTCTTCAGGCTTGGATTCATCTATAGTCACAAAGTTCAAGAGAAGGCTCTTGGGAGATCGCTTCTTTCTCTTCTTCTTCTTCTTGATCTGACGATTTTCTTGGTTGGGTGACACCCACTCTCCACTCTGCTTGCCCTTCTGAACTACTTTCTGTCTGGGTGTCTGCCGGCATCGCACCAAGGCAGTGACAAATATCACCAAGATGACAGTCATGGTTCCTGCTATAATAGCAATTACAACAATTACATATCCATTAGCTTGAGGTGTTACCTCGTTGTCCCCTATGTTACGATCCAAYGGTGTTTCCATACTTCTCCGCAGCTGCTCTTGGATAAAGGTAGCATTTGACACAGTGTCATTGACAAACARGTGAACAAGAGTGATAGCATGTAATGACTCAGGCTGGCCTAAATCTTTAACCTTGACTACCAGCCTATGCAGTCCCTGATCAGCCAATACTATTTTCTCTTGCAACGTTATGTTACCCGTTGTTTTGTCAATGGAAAAGAGACCTCGAGGGGAGACCCTAGATGTGATGATGATGCTACTGATAATACTATAATGCAGCTCAGCGTTCATACCTGTGTCATTGTCTATGGCAAACACTCGGGTGACCACAGAACCRGGGTTGGTAGTGGTCCGTACTAGGTCATATGAGTAATTGGAGGAAGGAATGACAAATACAGGGCGATTGTCATTCACATCTACTACATTAATAGTGACCTTGGCATAAGACGTGCTGGGAGGCTGCCCTCCATCAACTGCTTTGACCATAAATGTGTAGGAGCTTTGCTGCTCCCTGTCAAAAGTGATGTTAGGTTTAATCACACCAGTTTGTGGGTCAATGATGAAATTGTCTTTCCCRTTCAAAATGGATAGGGTTATAACAGCATTATCTCCTGCATCTGAATCAGTCACTGTGATTAAACCAACAGTGCCATAGAGAGGCAGGTTCTCAGGCACATAGAAGTTGTACTCAGGGTGTGTGAAAGCTGGGCTGTTGTCATTAAGGTCCTGGACAATTAGCCTAACRGTGACATTGCTCTGTAGGGGGGTTGAACCATTGTCTCTTGCAATGACAGTGAATGAGTACCTCTCGTGTTTCTCTCTGTCTAGTCGCTTCCCAACAGAGAGAATTCCTGACTGTCTGTCCACATTAAACCCATCAGGTGCATCAGGGCCAAGGGTGTAAATAATCTCAGCATTATGTCCACTATCCGCATCTGTGGCACTGATTTTTATTAACTGTGTTGAAGGGTCATTGTTCTCTGGTATGGAAAGCTGAATTTCAGGCTGGGGAAAGATAGGTGAATTGTCATTCTCATCCTTGATTTTAATTAGAACCATAGCTGAAGTATTTAAAGGAGGTGTCCCTCTATCTGAGGCCACGATCTTAATAGCATATTCTCGGGTTGTCTCATAATCAAGAGGAGCAGCTGTCTCTAGTAAAAACTGATCATTAAAGACTGGCTTTAACCGGAAAGGAACATCATGGTCGGTGTAGCAAGCCACTTTGCCGTAGAGATCTGCATCCTTGTCAGTTACAGTTATAAGGGCTATTTTTGTGTTGAGAGGTGCATTCTCCGAGAGCAGAACAGTCCCATTTACAAGGTTGATGATGTAGCGAGTGTCTATGGAGGGCACATTGTCATTGACATCGGTGACATTAACAATCACTGTAGCTCTGGATGGACTTGAGCTGCCATCACTTGCGAGGACGATGAGTTTATGAACAGGCGTTACCTCTCTGTCCAACGGTTGCTTCACAGTGATCAGCCCAGTAGAACTGTTGATAGCAAAGTGGCGTTTGGTTGAGAAGGAGACCTGGCTGCTGAAAGCAAAGTGGATTTGTGCGTTGGGACCCAAGTCTGCATCTGTGGCATGWAGCTGTGCGACAGATGTCCCCATTGGAGCATTCTCTGGCACTGAGACCTCCAGCTCACTGTCCTTGAAGATAGGGCGATTGTCATTAACATCTGAGATGGTAACTTGGAGAATAGCAGTGCTGGACTTGGGAGGGCTGCCACCATCCTCCACCTTGATCTTCATTACAAAGGTGTCTTTTTGCTCCCGATCAAGGTTCTGCTGAACGATGAGTTGAGGCCACTTGTCTCCTTCAGGGGTCTCAATGATGTCTAAGCCAAACTCATTGACACTCTGAAAAAGATAAGACATCTTCGGTAAGTTATATTATATTTACATCAAAACAATTTGAACACTTTACAAGTTTTAAAACAAACAGTTTAATATTCAAAAACATAAAAGATACCACAACTAACAGTATGACACAGTTTTGCTTATGTAAGAGTACTTACACCTCTTATAACGAAAGTTATAAGGAAATTATATAAACTTAAGATTTTGGTCATTTCCTTTTTAAACACAAACAACTAACATTTTTTAAGGTTAATCAGCTTTATTTGCAGCTCTTTTGATTTGCATTGATGAAAATAAAGTTTAACATCCYGTGAAGCTAAATCATTGGTACAGCCCAGTTAGATGAATGTGTATGCACACTAATCATCAAATTGTTTCACATTTTATATATATTTTTACACACCATGAAGCACAACTGTGTAAAAAAAAATAAAACAAGTAATTAATCCTTTTTCCAATGTGACCAAACCTTGTAGTAAATTAAATCTCTCTGTCCTCAGAGTAACTACAGCTTGAATGGATTAATTTACTTCATTTTCCTCTCATCAGATTTCTTCTGCCTTCACTAAAATGAGATTTCATTTTATCCTCCAATCTTGTGTCACGTTAGAATAGAGCAGGGAACCTTGCAGTTTTCCAGATTCATTATTGGAGAGAAAAAGACTGATGGAAATGGAAACACTCCAAYAAACATGTATTTAAGTACACTGTAAGACCACATCATCTTAAATCAAAAGGAGTGGAATAGTAAAAATCCTACACATTAGAAAAGGCTTTTAGCTCTAGAAGAGTCACATCTATGCAAAAGTAAAGCTGGAAGTGAATGAAAAGAACTGCATCAGTAATCCACACGAGAAACCAAAAAAAAAAACAAAAAAAAAACCTGGCAATAGTTGTTGGGAGTAAATGCTTTCCTAATGTTTACAATAAATTGTGTATGGTAAGGACTCATACATCAGTGGAGGGAAGAAAGGAATGAAGCAAGTAAGAGATGGAGAGAAGGGACAGAAAAAGATGTGAAAAGGAGAGCGGGGGGAGGAAAAAAGAAGAAGATCAAGCCTATGAATGAGCTGCATGCACATTATGAAACAAAGAAGCCCTTTGAAGCTCTCTCAGTCAGAAGCAGTTTCATGGTAAAACAAGAAAAAGCATCCTCTTTAAAGAGATAAGCTTCATGCTGCACATAATGTTGGAAGAGATTACTCTGTCTAGGCACAGCTATCAAATGAGATTAAGATATGTACATTCTTGTTATTCAAGGGGGGACCATTTTAACCAAATTGCAAGCACAAGAGTGTGCACTATATTTCAGGATGTAGAGCTGTCCCTATGCCAGCACAGTGTTGTAGCCGGCACGAGAACGTCCAGCTGCAGCATGTAAATTATTGTGTACTCTGAAAAATTGCATGCAGAGGGAGTGTTGTCAAMGCGTTGGTGATTGACGGAACTACTTAAAACAGCCAACACTGCGGCAATGATCTCTCAGACCTTATTTAGGAATCCTTCTGGCAAGCTAAAGTCATAYTGGGATAAACATATATGACATATAGAATGTGGAGAAATTGCCATATGGCTTAACTTTGCTGAATATTTCTGTACAGAAGCAGTGAAATGACTTCTCGCACAACTGAAAGGTCCAAGACAACATTYTAGAGGCTGCATTGTTATCAGCTATTCCATCCATGCAGAGCTCTTCAATCCTCAGTTGTTTGACTAGTTCATTGATTCTGCACAGTAGCTCAGTATCTGTGCAGTGATATTTGGAAAAGCCTGATAATAGTAGGATGTTGAGTTAGCATGTGTCAAAGGGAATGTTGCACAGTGATTTATGAGCTAGCAGTTCCACTGTGCTTTTGTCTTGGTTTCAGACAATTTTACAACTGACAAGACAGCCCTCACCGCATTTCAATAAGTTGAAGAAAGCTTTCTCTGCGGGTGTGCATTCTTCTGAATACAGAATTAGTCTGGTGGATTGTGATAAGATCTGGGGCAGGCTAAGAAAAGGCCARATACTAGCATGAATCACTCACTGGAAAACTTAAGGCTGAGCAAAAAGGACAAAACTCACTAAATGGCTAAGTGTGCCCATTATAACCCACTTTACATTTCCAGCAGCATATGTAAATACTGTAACTGTGCATGCCTTCTTGAACTTGTTGGAGTTGCTCTATATTCCAAATAACAAGACAGAGGAGAGACACAATGTATGTTTTTATGCAAATTGGCTAATTTCTGTGACAATGACTGAGAGACACTAACAGCAGCAGAGATGGCTGATTAAATGAAAACGAACACTCTGAACCATGCTTTGGCAAACAGTTCCAAAGCTTATCATTGCCTCCATCYCTCTCAGAGACTAAGATTGAACTGTGACCATATCAGGAGGACGTTAATCACTGTGGAACCTTTCACTGAGACTAAGGATAAAAGGTGTTTGTCTCCAGGTTCTGCATTTCTTTATTTTGCTGATGGAAAATAACTTTTCTCTCACTCTGCTTGCTGTCTATTTCATTTTGTGTGTGTGCGTGTGCGTGTGTGTGTGTGTGTGCGTGTGTGTGTGTGTGTGTGTGTGTGTGTGTGTGTGTG
>NW_013952403.1:5184735-5205252 GCF_001266775.1 Austrofundulus limnaeus | reverse complement strand
GTGTGTGTGTGTGTGTGTGTGTGTGTGTGTGTGTGTGTGTGTGTGTGTTTGTGTGTGTGCGTGCGCTGCTGGCCATGAAGCATGGGTATAATTATAACAAAAGAACCTGTGAATTGTCTCATTTTGCCATCCCTGAGGATAATGTGCCAACACAAGTTTGTAATGAAAATGTGAATGATCTTAACATTGAGCTCTCTATTCAAAAATCTTGTGTACAGTATTTTCACATATAGATAGCAGGAAATGAATTACACGTATTCTTAAAACCTCAGATCAAAGCTTGGATGTTATAATCATCTTTGAATCATTTTGAGAGGAAAACTGGTCATACCCACAAACAAAACTACTGCACAGACAGCTTCAAGTTAAATTTAAAGAGGAGATATGTGAACCAAGGTAATTGTGACTTGGAATTATTTTAGAGAAAATCTGGGTTTGTAGCACAAGGCTGAAGCTAAAGGTCCTCATTTAAATCATTTGATTAATGAGGCTCAAACGTTTAGGTTTTGATAGAATGCTGACCAAACAAAATAATGTCAGATTAAAAAATAAAAAAACTAAATAAAAAAAAAAACATTAACCATTTATGTTTTGGCTTACTCTGCCTTTGACTAGTACTTTGGTTAATTTCTGTGTAACTCACATGATGTAACACTCTGCTGCAATGACGCAGAATATGAGCCTGATTGCCATCCATTATCTGTAGAGCTGCAACACTGTGTAGAGCAAATGAGCTTTTGTCTACATTTAGCTTTGCAAAAGGACAAAAACAAGCTACTATGTTTGTTTTTTTGTCTCTGTATTTTGACAACATGGACAGGTAACATGGAGTGATACATCACTGAAAATGGCCGACTGGCTGTGCTTTAGCATGGTAGCTATCTTAAAAACGGGCCATGGACAACACAAAGAGAACTAGACAAAATATCACTCTTAGGGAGCTTCTGAGTCAAATCTCTCAGGACCAAACAGAGATAGACCATGGGTGGCTTAGCAGCCAAAAGCTATTCTAGGAAATGCTTGCACAGTCCTTCTCCACTAAACCCCTGGCTTTCTGCTGCACTTCGGAAATAAACGACACCAAAGGCTGAAAATGTCTTTGGCTCCTTTAATGCTTCTTCCTACGTTTTACTCATACAGAACCTGAGACATTAATCTCAGGTACAATGAGGACATAATGAGAAGAACCGAGTCAGGGACGCAAAGCCACAGATGCTGTAAAATGAATGAGCAGGCACAGAGTTTAGAGAGCTATATATTGTGAAAAGGGCAAAGAAAATGATTGCAGATGATCATTATAATGAGCTGAACATTTGGTTGGTGATTTTCCAGGCATGAACAATTCAAGACATAGCACTAGAGACGTCCTGGTTGTATGGAGATACTTTAAAAATTAGTAAGCAAGGCGACAACTTATTGGTCTGTTCATATTTGACAGCGTTGACTCCATCTGAGACTACAGGTCTTGACAATTCTGTCGCACCCTGTGTTCAAACACACAACAACCATTCTTTATGCAGAATGTTCAGGCCTTCCCATAGAGCTTATACCTCTATATTTCAGTTTACTTTGTGTGTGCTCATGCTCTCTGTGGTACAAACTCATTGTGTTTTGCATAGATTGTAAATGAAGAACATAATATACTGTCTCATAATGCAGCATTTACAGCTGATTTATTAAAGGGAACATTGCACTACACTTTAAAAGAGCATCAATTAGATGAATAAAATAAAAGTGTTTCATACACCTACAAGAGGAATCTATTATCATAATACAGTGCATTCCTTTTCACTTGCTTTCATATACTACACTTTGTATAGTACATGTAACTTGCAGGAAATTGGATATGGAGTGTTTGTGCTGTGTCTGCACTCTCCACTGCATATTCTCTGATACACATGGCGAAAGCTCAACTGGTTTTTGCCTCTCTTGTAATACAATAAAAAAAATAAAATGTTAACAGATGGTATACAACGTTTTAGGTTTTGTAGTGTATTCCACTTCATGTCAAAGGTACACATTTTTTTATAATTTGGATTCTAAATTAATTCAATTCATAAATGTACAAAAGGGTGCAGCAGGACTAAATTCCATGACAGGTTTGTAAATTAAACTGATATAGAACCTGAATCATAACACATTAAATTTCTAAAATAATACAAGTGCCCCAACTAATTAAAAAAAGTAAATTAATCAAACCAGAGGCAGGCACATGGCCTGTTGTTGGCAAATCAGTGTGTCAGAGTTCTATCAAAATATGTTAGCTGAATATTTTTCTATTACTGACAAGTGTCATCTAATTATTTGAAACATGCCAATTAAATTTATATTTCAGCTACTTTTTTAGTTATTATTACTCCAAGGCACATCACATCACTATGTTAACCTTTTTSTTATATGACTGTGGAATAACTTTTTTTTATTATTTTACTAAAACTCATTTATAGATATTTTTCTATGAAATCCTCAACATTAAGCATGTTTTTCACAAGCATATTAGTAGTAGTGTAGATCTTAGAAAAATATAAGTACAATTTTATATATAAATATTTTTCTTACCACTGTCAGACAAATGCATAAAAGTTCTGTATACGCACATTTGGTCTAAGGAAGAATGTTTAACAAAACCCAAACAAATTAAGAATACTCTCTTTTTCAGGTGAAATATTTCAGGTCATATTATGCATTTTCAGCTTAAGTTAGGAAACCCTTTGGAACAGCATTTAGTTTGTATTTGTAACAAGAGTCACATATTTTCCATAAATGGGATGACAATGTGTAGCAAAGTGTATAAAAGGTTGAGGATTTTGAAAGATAACACCATGTACAAAAAATAAAATAAAATGGCCAGAGAAAACCAGTAGCTACCAATAAAATAAAACAGTCTGTAGTTAGATAGATAAATACTTTGTGAAACACTGACTAAAAAAACTGTAATATTTTATTAACAACAGTTCAGATGTGTTGACAAATGGATAAGTGTTGCATTTCAGCAGAAGTACACCACATTTGTGAAACATGGGGATGGTATCAGCATGATTTGGACTGTCTTGTGTATGTGTGCAAATGAAACAATATAAAAAATGTCTTATCAAATAAAAAAGGTAGTCTTAAAATCACAGGTTGTTCTCCTAAAAGTACTTTGATTTGCAATGACTAACATAGAGACAAAAGTTTTATTTCAAAGTGAGAATAATTTTAAATGAGTAGTTTATGACAAAGTTGGTCTAACTGAAGAACAAAATTTGCGTTAAGGTAATGAAAAAGGGGACTCCTAAAGGTATTTTTTGATTTACTACTGCAGTATGCACCTGACGCTAATGCCACATGCCGACAGTATATTTGAAGTACAGGCAGTATAAGAATAAAAATTTTAGTGTTGCACAAAATCACAATAGGAAGGCCTCCAGAAAAGGGGGTTTAAACACATAAAAATAATATGTTTGTAGCATATAGCCTAGAATTGTGTTTTCACACGTATAGTCAAGTAAGTTGTGTTTTTTTGTCTCCATCAAAAATTTTAGGAACACTTTCATTATAATCAAAATAGTTCATACAGTTCCTCTTTAAATATACATTAACAAAGAATGAGACCTCACCTTGACCAGCTCATAATGTTGAATTCCATTTATCCCCACGTCAGGGTCAAAGGCCGATGGCACCGGGTATCGGGTGTTGATGGCTGTGTTCTCTGGGATTGAGATGTTTATAACAGTGGATTGAAAAAGGGGCGCATTGTCGTTGACGTCCTCGATCAGGAAACGAATCTTAACCAATCTGAAGATCTCGTCGGGCAGCACAGCCACCTCGATCTCGTAGTAGCAGCGTTTCTCGTTGAAGACCCCTGAGCACAGCTTCTCCCGGTCAATTCTGTGACTGGTGGTAAAAATCTCCCCCGTGTTGGCCTCCACCCTCACCAAAGGCACGTCGCCCGTTTTGTACACAGGCTTAAACTGCAGCGGCGATGATAGCCTGATGTTAGGGTCGAGATGGAGGTCGAGGTCCTTGCGCAGATTCCCAATGCGGACATTCTCTGGCTGCTCCTCCTTCACGATGTAGTCCCTCTCCTGGGCCTTGCATAGTAAGACCAAACAGGTCAGCAAGATCACCAGTGCATGCACCCGACTTGCCAAGTTCATACTCAAAACTCGATGGGAGCTTCACGTCTACTGCGGCGATTCACTCTGAAGACACACAAAAGAGAGAAAAGAAAGGCAAGAGAAAGACAGAACGCACAACGTCAATGAAGATAATGACATRGCATTCATGTTTTGCTGTAATTAGTACTGATTTCTGACATGGAGCGTTGTCATTATGAACCAGCATCCTTCCTATGTCTTTGAGAGCAAATTAATGGCAGTTTTACACAATAAACCTCTGATGACATCAACTGAGTAAGGACACAAGAAAAGGTTAGTAGTTTGTACTTTCCATCAATCCATTTCATTGTTGTGCTCACACCATTATTGAGAACTGTAAAAGCTGTTGAGTTTACTGTTGCTTTAAAAAGCTTTTTCACAAACTACCTTGTCTGAAAAAGAGTAAGTATGCAAAAAAAAAGAGGGAAAAGAATTTACATTTGAATTAGTCAACACGAAGCATCTTCATAAAGTGCACCTCACATCCAGATTTCAGCTCATTTGGAGGAAGCAGAACTAAGCCTTAAGGAATGGTGCTTTCACGCAAGAATACACATAAACACTTGCACTTGTGCTGCTTGACAGAAGCTATTAATGGAGAGCCTCATTTGTTCTGAATGTAAACAATCGAGCTCTCAAACATTTCATGTCAGCCCATGTGTGTAAGCAAGCCCGGTATGATAAGAGCTCCGTTTAGACGGGAGCGAAACAAGATTGTGAATTGCTTCATTGTGAAAGCCACCATCAGTCAAATTAGTGACATTTAATTATAACTTTGCTGAATCCCAACAAATGTTTTCTCTCCCTTTTTTTATTAGCATCAAATCGAACCCATTCCCCAATGGCATTTTTTTTGAATGGATTGTTAAAAACCCTTAAATGTTGAGCAAAAATCTTGAGAGGTGTTCCACATCATTTGATGCTGTTGTTCTACAAAATCTTTCACTGTTTGATATGTGTAAACGCTCACCAAAGGGCAGGAACCCAAATTGCCAACACCCAAGTAGGTCATTGGAATATGATGAAGGAGTCACGCTCGGCAATGCCTTCCCTGCCAGCAGATACTAGAATAAAATATTGACTGCTGTCCTCCAGTTAATTAGTTGGTTACTGGGGAGTTACTTTGTGTGGTTTGCTAGCTGACATTTTGACTTATTCATTCATTTAGCACATTATCAAGGCATGTTTAACAAACGTATTCCATCATTTCCAGCACAACACAGGTCAATTCAGATTTGTCCGCCCAGGCTTTGTAAGAATAAGCTTCTGGCAGCTGAAACCTGATATTATGTAAACATACATACGTGTACAGTAGAAACACCAGATTTTTATCACTGCCTTTTTTATATATTCAATTCAAATGTCATATTACAGTTACAATACATTTCCTTCTCATAAAAATACTGTTTTTTTATATCTAGCACAATTTACATATATACCAGCTAATTTTATTACTGCAGGTTTAAATCTAACCCTCCCCCTTCAGTGTTTATTATTACTAGCATATGACTTTTTCTCATGATATTGGTTTGTACTCATAAAGCAGCTGCCTTGAAATCAAACATTCATTTCTCTCAAAGAATGGCAAAGGCTGACAGTCATCACACAAACAGTTTACAGATGGTGCTTTATAATGTACGGCTCCTACCTTTTGTAAAAAAAAAAAAGAAAGAGTTCTGGAGAATTAAAGTATTTTCTACTTTGAGAAATTTCTGTCCCTCAAACGAGTCCTAAAACGGTGTGACTACCTAAACTGAACAACAGGGGGTCCTCTAAATTGGCAAGGCATCGGTGTTCATAGGCACTAAAATTCTCGTCTGGCTGACAGAAGGGAATTGATTAAAAATAAGGATTTCATTAAGCTGGTTTTGAATTTGCAACAATTGCAAGGCATTCGTGAACCATGTGCAGACAAACACCACAYATCTCATAAAGCAAAGTCACACGAGACTCATTACGGGACAGATGGACTAAAAAAAGCATGGCTGACACTGACCATGTATAAGGATTTTTGATATTATTATTATTAKTTTTACTCTTCACATTGAGCGCAGACAGCCCTGTCCTGTCAACACACTGATGAAAAATATCCTATTAGTACCAGTGACACACTTTACTTAGAAATGCGCTCCTTCCAAGCTGTGATGATCACCACACTGTCCAAGGCTGAGCTCGCATAATGAAGTTTAAATTACATTCTTAAATGGGATGTGATTTGGTGAAGAGAAAAATCAGAACAGATCAAAGGATGATCTCGATTTCCTCTTCATTGTAAGTGATAATGATGTTCCACTGGATGAAGGGGTGCAAATGCAGGAGGAAAAAAAAGACACGCTTGCAGTTTAACATAATGTTAGAGAGCAAAAATTTCTCCGCACACGAGATTTGCACCGACAGATACTTCTCTCAAATCATGTGATGAGATGTTGCGTAGATGTACTGTATGTTGTTCTTGAACATATAGGGGTTTAAATTTACTTYCTGTCTTTTATTATTTTCACGCGTATCCGTCGGTGCCATGATTTCTCGACATTTGCACTTTCTTTTCACTTGTCACAGCTCTTTACAAACCTGTCCACGAGGGATAAGCTAGGTGAGAGAAGAAATTGTGCTGCAGGGGAGGGGGGAAAAAAATAAAAAGGTAAGAGGGGGGCAGATTCCAGGTGTCACTCAGAGTGTCTCCATTGCTTACATTTCACTAGTCCCCTGAAATGCTATTTTGAGCCCTAGACAGCAGGTTGAATCCTGTAGGCAAACTCAAACTTTCCTCTTGGGAAACACAGTGAAGAGCTGACCAGCCCCGAGATCCCTTTGCGCGACAGCATGATGGACGGGTCTTCCTGGTGTTTGCGGCCGCTGAATGTAGTGGTGAGTGGAAGGTGGTGGTGGTGGGGGGGGCGTAACGCGACTGTCACTCCCTACCTTCCCCTCGAAGGTGGCCTTATCAGAAACTTTCAGTGTGGTTACTCTGAGGCAGGCACCCAAGAGGTTTGAAGTCCTTTTAAACTGTCAAAGACACCACCCAGCCCCCAAGTCTTTTGTTCCCTCAGCTGCACCTATTATTGGTATTATTGAAAGTGGATGTTTTCATAAAAGAAGACGATGATCTTTAAGGATCATGGCGGCCTGACAAAATAACTCTGTTGTGATCAGACATCATTTTCTGGCCACAAAGTCAAAGGAGTTCTCTTCAAAATGTAAAGAAAATAAACATTTTCTCTTAAAAAAAAACTGTTGTCATTAAATTTGTGCTGCAATGTGGGATAAAAATGTTCTTTTATGTTAATAATACTATAACTAACAGTTGAAATTGTATAAACATATCTGATATTAAAATAAATGCATATATGTGGTAGCAATAATATAAAGTTAATGAACATGTTTTGTTTAAAAGAAACATATTTATTTTACAGTGTATTGAGATCCAAAGTATTTAAATTGAACTGAAGTTTGTGGTAAATAAATAGTCTCTTAGTAATTTCTTGCCTTCTCCATTAGCAAAATGACATGCTAATAATATTCAGCGCTGTAATTGTGGACCTGAAGAGGGCAGTCCACGCAAGCCAAAACTCAATAATGACCAAAAGTTTGTTCAAACGTTTACGTCAGTTTCATTTTTGGATCTATTATACATTTAACACATTTCTTAATTATTGATATGTACTGGCAAAAAAGTGTCAAAGAATCCAACATTAAAACAACGTTAAAGAATGGGAAAATCCATACCAAGAAGAAACACAAGGACCTATTTCCTAACRTTGGAAAATCGCTGAATAAACCCATTAGAATTCTATCGCTGTTCATATTTTAAGTGTTCATTGAAAACATGATGGATTCTGAAATCAATCTCCAATGACAAGTTCAGTGGGGTTAGTCAGATTAATTAAAATACCATTTACTGTAAGTGAAAAGGTATTGCTTGTTTTAGTAAATAGCACTAAYTTATTGACTAGAAATGATGTGAAATAGGAAAACAAAATCTGTTAACTTCATRACGACTTTTGTGGTGACTTTGGTAAAAGGCTACAGGAAAGAAAAGATGAAAACCTGCAGCAATGTAAAAAGATAACATCTGACTCCTAGAAGGAGGAATAAGGGCTCGGGCACTCTAAGAACAAAACATAAAACATACTGGTGATTTTTTTTCCCCGCTGCAAGAACCATGAGCAACCTCCAACCCCAAAAATAACAGAAATTTTCGTTGCATTAAAAAAAAATAAAAAAATAAAACCAATTTCTCCACAAATGTGTTGGATTTTTGTCTCAGTGATTCATATTTTGAACATATACATGAGAAATATTGGTTTAAAAATGGTTTTATTTATTTGGTAAAGGCAAACTCCTTGTTTTGCTCGCTGCATTTTCCCCTCCCTTCTTCTTTTAGGTGAAACATTTGGCTCACCTTTTGGAAAGTTCACATCACAGTTTGCTCTGATCCTGCACTTTGTTCTGATTGATGACAGTAGACACCGTACAGTGGGTAGATTATAAACCACAGTAATCAAATGTGGTTTATATTAAAACCAGGTGGATGTATATTGAATTGATAGTCCCATAGGTCTGTGACACGTGAGCCGCTCAAGCAGGCGCGCACTGCTGCCGCGCACCCACGCATCCAGCTCTGCGCCCAAGACGCTGAGGAACCCGGGCTGAAAAGTACCTGCAGCTGCATCCAGTTTAAGGCCTGACTGTGCGCTAATCAGTGCAAAATGAAACTAATAATGCCCGAAGTCACGATCAACCGCGCACTCCACTCTCTTAAYGCAACAACTTGGGGTTTCCCTGTCGATTTACGCTCGGTTATGTCTTTGGAACAGCTTTAGGAAAAAATCCACAGAATCCAGTTAAATATATAATGTCATATAAAAAAACAATCAAGTGAACTAAATATCACTGTTTTCAGTAGTTATTAGGAAAAGAGACCGGGTCCGCGCAGGCAATTAAGGAGACCGGAGTTAATGCGGACAAAAAAAGAAAAAAAAAATCCCATTTGGTTTACAGAACAGATCAGAGGAGAAGAGAGCAAAAATAAAGGAGACTAAGCAACATATCTGGAAATGAACAGAACATAAAAATAAAAATGCAAAAATGAAAAGCACAGCTCACCTTCTCTGCTTGAAATGATGGGGAATTCAGCCGCGAGTGCCGTCGCGAACAGACATCTGTGATTTAGAGAAAAAACGAAGTGCCATGAATGAAGCTGAAGTGGGGGAAACGGGGAGGAAGGCTCCTCATCTAGAGACGGCAGGGAAAGAACCGAAGTAGAGGGAAGGTTGTAGGGGGAAAAAAGGTGTTATCCACTACAAAAACTTATCCATGTGCTGGGGGGGAAAATGCGGATCCTCGACTGAATAAGGAGGAAATTAAAAAAAAAAACCAAGTTTGTTTAAAAAATAAGAAAAAATCGACTGTACTTCCTCTTCTTCCGATGTCTTTGACTCTCAATCCCACAGTCGGAAAAATGCGCAGTGATCCAAGCTTGTTTAACATAAACTTTTTTTTTTAAATCCCTAACCGAAACTGCCTTGAAATGTGCAGCAATTTTCACGTGCGCCTTTTTTTTCTTTGCGCGATTATTCAGACGTCAATCCAAGAGCACCAATAATAATCAGACAAAAAAAATACTTCTAATAAGCCTAATTCATGAAGCAGTCACTTGTTTTTAGACTGGATGTAGGTTGCRCACGCTTCCCCAGAAAACTCTTAAATGAGGGATGCGGAGAGCGCATCAAACCCCCCCAGTGGAGTTGGATCAAAGTGTGCCTCTGTGCAGCATCACTTACAGGAGCCGGGATAGGCGGTTCACCGTATCTGTCTGCTAAGCTGTGGATGTCTCAGTAGTATTGTATGAACTCGGCTGCTGAACACTGCCCACCTCTCTCTCCCTCTCGCTCTCCCTCCGCCTGACATCATGGCTGAAGGAGGAGCCAGGCGCAGATTTAAGAGCCCCGGCTCCTCTTAAAGCCGCACTGCGTTGGAGAGCCGCGCTCGCGCAGAGACGTGCGGTTGGGGAGATCTCTCTGTGGGTAGACGAGGACCAGAGCTTGCCTCGGTTCGTACAGCCCCACAAAAAAATGTGTTTGAAAGCAAAGAAAGAGAGAAAAAAATGGGGGCACTGTTCTCTTTTCTAAGCCTTGTCCCGCGGCTTCCAGTTTGCGCGCTGGCTGCWAGAAGTTCTTCATTTAATGAGAAGATTCAAATTCTCTTAAAGCTTTTCTGACGGAAACGCGCAGCAGGCATCATTTGTCAGTGATGAGGAATACATGTTCAAAATATTATATAAATAAATACAGCATRAGTGCCTGCATGCAAACCATTTAAACGCGTGAAAACATTAAAACATACTTTATTAAAAAGGACTGAAAATTGACATTAAACTGTACACATTAGTAATCAAAACCGTGTTGATTGGAAATAACCTTTGGTTAACCTTCAGATGTGAAACATCAGCAGTTCATGCTGCAGCTGTGGGACACATTGTCCAGTCAATACAAAAGATATGTATATTGATCGCTTTAAAAAATCACTGATTAAACAATGCCCAGCTGTGGGAAATGTGATGAATATCCACTCATCATTACTTGTAAGTATCACCTGCCACTGAGGGCGAAAAGGTGACAGTGTTTCTGCTTCTGTCTATATTGAGCAACATGTCACTGAATGGTTTTTAATGAAAGTTTTAGAAATAAGTCACGTTTCCATCCAATTGCAATGCATATTTTTAGGAAAGTTTTTAAAATGTCGCAATAAATAGTGAATAAATAAAGAAATAATGAAAATTAGGCAGCACGGTGGCTCAATTGGTAGAGCTGTTGCCTYTCAGCAAGAAGGTCGCTGGATCAAATCCCAGCCAGGGACCTTTCTCGAAAGAGTTTGCATATTCTCTCTGCGCATGCGTGGGTTCTCTCTGGGTGCTCTGGCTTCCTCCCACAGACCACAAACATGAATAATTGACTAATGACTAATTGGTTAATTGGTAACTGTAAATTGTCCCTATGTGTGAGAGAGTGAATTGTTTGTCTCGTTTGCCTCTATGTGTGGCCCTGTGATGGACTTTTCCAGGGTGTACCCCGCCCCTCGCATTGTGATTGCTGGATATGGGCACCAATAACCCCCGTGACCCTAAGGAATAAATGGGTATAGATAATGGATGGATGGATGGATGGATAATGAAAATTARGCGTTTCCATCTACTGGTTTGGAGCAAATTAACCAAGCTACACAACGGGTAAATACGTTAGTATTGTGAGTCATGTGAGGAAAATGTTTGCTACATCAAAACATATTCAGCTAATGTGTTTCCATTTCCCCTTTTGCGCATTAGGCTAACGCTTTATTTTATTTTTAATTTTTTTGAAAATCCAAAAACCACCATCAAGTGTAAAAGCTTCTTTTGCAAAACTGAGRGTTTTTTTCCACTATATCAACCATTTCTAATTTGATACTTCAAAATGCACATTAAAAAACATGGCTACTGAGCTCAATTTTTTTTTAAATTTTTATTATTTTTTATTATAAAGTTTAATCATTTAAAACAAAACGACATACATTCAACATACAACAACAAAAAAACAAATCTAACTAAATGAAAGGTAACAGAAGAATAAAAGAATCTCATGATTTCTGCCCCTTTTTCTTAAATAAATTCAGTCAAAAAAATCGTCAATTTACAACATACAAAAAAGAAAGAAAAAACAATAAAGGTTTAATTCTTTCTTGAGTAACAATTCATGCCTTATACTCACATATTTCTCTAACGGATTTACCTTTATCATTTTCTTAAATATACACATTGATTATTATATCTATGAACTAAAACGTTATCCTCCAGATTATTCCATAATTTATTCCCTGTACTGAGGTACTCCATTCCTTCAAACTGGCTCTAATTTTAGGTTTCAGAGTCAAACTAATTGAAGATGGCTGCTACAGCAAATTTAGTAAGCACGCACAAAAATAGCCGCAATTCACACACTTTCTCAGTGTAAGACGATATTAGTGTAAAACGTTGTCAAGCGATATGCATTCCTTCAAAGGATGCTAGACCAGCATTAAATGTGTTTTTATTTTATAAAAGGTCCATGTTGCAGCTGRTTTGTCCTTTAAACTAGAGCTTCTAAAATTGGGGTGAAGACCCCACTGCGGGCGGTGAGACACCGATCAGGTGGTCTAGTGGTGATGCTGCATATTTAAATTAATTGTAAAACTGTCTGATAGAAGCAGATTTTTACTTGTAACTGGAGATTTAAAAATAAATAAATAAAAAAAACAAGAAGTGCAAACTCAATTAAACATTGATGTAGTGGTTGTTAAAGCTGCTGTCATTATGTCTTTGTTTAACTGTCATTTTAGCTTTGTTTGTTGACTTCAAACAGCTGTCAAGTCCGCTGCTGTGTTTTAGAAGTTAGAAGCAAAAATAAAGGGAACAACTGCTTTAAATCTTTTTTTTTAATATATAAATCAAAAGACTCTAACTTTAACTCATTTAATGCAGGGTTTTGGGAAAAGCTTCTTTTATTTTTTTTCAAGACTATTTTACATCTTACCACTCATCAAGTGACTTTATTTTTTGATCAAAAGAGGCTGCAGAGAGTCTGCAGAACAGTAAAAAAATACAAACAATACTCAGCATTTATTGTGGCAAAACACAGCATACACACTGTGTAATCTTAAAAACCAAAGAGAATTAGAAGGTTAAAAGAACTTTGAGTTTACTTCCTATCTGAAGAAACAATGAACTGGCAGAAATCTATTATGTTTGATGTGTCAAACTATAATTGAACATTAGGTTTTTTTTATTGTACAGCCTTTGTGTGTGTGTGTATGTGTGTGTATTAGTGTGGAACGTGTCACTGATGTTTAATCCTTGAACAAATCAAAGAAAAAGTAAAACTTAAGATAAAAACAAAATTGCAAATGTAACAACTTAGTGCAAAGACAACATTATACATTTTTATTTGGTTATTATTTAGTAAATAAAATAAAATTATGAGTTTTCAGTAATTATGAAACAACAATATAGACTCATGCTACATCACACCAGTAAAAGTTGTATACCACCCACCGCCTTTCATGGCAAAGTTTTAATTTACCATCACAGCGGATGGGTTGGTGCTGTCCAACATGTTTTAGACGTTTCCTGCTTCAACACACCTGACTGAAATTAATTGACAGGCTTCTGCTATTGGTGACATTCCGAGTCGGTAATTTGAAAGAGCTGAGCTGAAGCAGGAAAACAGCTAAAACTTATRATACAGTGGGTCACGAGGAACAGGGTTGAAGACCCCCGGCTTAGAGTTTGTGTTGAGGACAATTCTCAGCTACTACCACATAAACTTTACCTTGTTAACTGCTATTTGGAGTAAGCTAGCCATCTTGAACTGGGTAAACTTTAAATCATCTAAAATATTCAGAGGGCCAAGTAATGATGAACAAATTCACGACTGAATTGGGAATTTTGGTTATTAATACTTTACTGGAGKAAWTATTTTTGTCTGCTATCTTTTTACTTCTACTTCTTACATTTTAAAAATGCCAAAAGGATTTCGTTTCTATATCCCTTTGGCTTGTTTACATACAGGCTTGTTCTTGGAGAAAAAAGAAAGAAAGAAAAAGAATCTATCCAGATACATGGCCCTTCCTGAATAAAATGAATTTGACTGTTGTTGGATGAGAAGTATAAATATGTACCATTCTGATGCCCTGTTGGTTTGTACTCAATCCGTCACACCTGTATGACACAAAAATCACACTCCAGCAGAACAAACTGTAGCAGACGTATGTAGCCTGGCATAAAGATGACCGTGGCAGAGATGTGGCTGGAACGGGTAGCCTAGTATGCATCTCACATTTTTCAACATTAACATTTAAATAAATTTTATAGTCACTATTACCTTTAAAAATGTATTTTGAGGAGGTGAGGTTGTGCACTGAAGACCCCCTGTGGCAGAGCCTAACGCCTTTCCCCAACTTACATTAGTTTTAAATCCAGTTTTACACTTTTACATGCATAAAAAGCTTCAGTATACTTGTACTTCCTAAAAAATATTTTTAAACCCTAGTATCTATACTTCTACTGAATGTAAATCCTGGCTCTGAATCTGGCTCTGTGTGTAGACTTGCTAGCATGCTGCTATTAAGGTTGCAGGAAAAACGTGGACTGGATCTCATGTGGTGGGAGAGTACTCTGTTTGAACAAGTGGAATGGATTGGATAACAACACACCAAAGAGGATCTCTACTTTAAACCATAAATTAAAGGGAAACTGACAGATTTATGATCATAAGTTTTATGAAATATTAAAATGTTATTTATTTTGACTGCATCATGTTGAATTTTTGTGAAAAAAATTGAAAAAAATTACACCAAAATAATTTATGGGGGGCTTTAAAATATTTTAGGGTGGCTCCAGCCCCCCTAAAATAGGCCTAGTGATGCCACTGGTCAACAYCACTTTGTTCTTGCAGCTGCGTCATAGAGAGCAAAGTTCTTCATTTCTCGCAGAGCATAAATCCAGCTTTCTAATGGCTGGTATTGATCTCACAGCTCAACGTGAGAAATGGCAATAATGGCAGATTATTTGAAGGGAGTTAAATGACCCATGTCAACCTTGTTTTCTGGAATATGATTTTTTTTCTTCCACCCTCAGCCTGAAATGCCAATCAAGAAAACAAAAATGTTTTTTTGCAGTTGGAAGAAGACATTTTCTCTTTAACACATGATTAATGCTGTCTGTTTCACCCCACGCTGTGATATTTTCCTCACTTGTGCCGACAACAACAATAATCAGTACAAAATCTAATGGAATGCTTTCTGCTTTCCTTTTTTATGCATTGTGAGTCTGAATGTGTGGGTGTCACAGTTTCAAACTGTGGCCCAAGAGAGGCAAAGTTAAAGTTGAGTACATTTGCCAATCTGAAAATGTTTGCGAACAGATTATGATACCTACAAAGCATAATTTTATGATTGGGAGCAACAATTAAGAAAATGATAAGTGTAGCTGACAGGTGTCATTACTGCTGCCATCCAAAGACATGATAAAAAAAAGAAAAGTTAAAAAAATACTGACTTCAACAAAACTCTATATGGTGTTTTCTATCAGCCTCCAAGAGATTTCGTGACTTGTTCTGAACTGAGGCAAAAGAACACAWTCACTAATATACCTTATCAGTCAAGCACAGGCGGCAAAAGGAACAGGTGAAGGAAAGAGTTGCAGAACTAAATTGCAAGGTCGCTGTGTATTACCATTCAGAGGGGTTTGAGAATGGCGAGCTTCTTTACACACCATACCTGACTCAATGCCATTCTTTAGTTTTGTATTTTCCTTACAGCTTAAACAGCATATCTTGTCTAAAGAGATGCCACTGCAGTAGCTGCTGTACCTTCATCTTTCTTTGACACTCTGTGAGTTGCTGTGGATATATTTTWATCATTCATATTTTAGCACAAATTGGTAATATTAGTTCCTCTCCCCCAACAGTAAAAAAAAAGATTAAAGTTACCCCCTCCAGCCTACTCAGACAGACAGAATTCTGTATTCTGTGAAAATAAAGCAGGCATTATTGAAGAGCTCGAGACGTACTGACGAAACATTTTTTTTGTCTCATCCATACAAGCCTGGTTTGTAGTCATGGCAACTTTCAACAACTGCTGCGATTTACCACATTGAGATGAAACTATTGCTGCTGTTCTTTCTTCATTTCTGTTTCTGTTTCACTATCTTCAACTTTCTCAAGGATCTCTGGAGAAAGAAAGAAAGAAAGAAAGAAAGAAAGAAAGAAAGAAAGAAAGAAAGAAAGAAAGAAAGAAAGAAAGAAAGAAAGAAAGAAATGTGAAAAAATAGAGTGGACAGAGTGAGGACAATTCAATATTTGCTTTTATCTTATTGGAAACAGAGATGGATTTTCAGAGAAAAGGTAATAAAAGAAWGAAAGACAGAACGATACCCTGAATGAACTAATATTTGAAAGAAAAATATTTGAACTCATTTTTTTTACACTGAGTGATTATGCAGCACGCCTGAGTTTTAGATAGTGAAGAAAGTCTGGCATGTCTGGTGTAATATACCTTAAAACAAAAGTACAAATTATAGAACATAAAATAAAATAAATCCACAGGGTGTTACAAGAAGAAAAAAMGTTTTATTAGGATTGAAGCTTTTGGTTCTGCTGGTGAAGTCTGTGGAAAAGTTGTGAACAACAAATATCTTACATGCTTTAGATGGCACTTTGTGTCATGATTCACGCTCTGCTCCGCCCGTCACAGCTTCCCTGTCACGTCACTCCTCCAATTTGTAATTATGGTCACCTCACTGTGATCTCCAGTATATAAGCCCAGGCTCTGCTCTTGTTTGACGCCAGATTTTCGAAGAGCCTTGCCTAGTAGATTCTCCWGCATTATTTTCCCCATGCCTCGTCTTGCTTTGTTTCCCATGACCTCGTTTCTGGACCTTGGACCCTTGCCTCGCCCCTCATCGGTACCTCCTTGCTCTCTGACCAACGGCTTTTGACCAACGAACATGTTCCCGGATTCAGAGGTGGGTCAGCCTTTTTGTTTTTGCTCCTCACCTTCCTGTCATGTTTTATCTGCCTTTGGGAGCTTCACYGCTCTAACACTTCTCTTCTCTGCCCAGTAAACGGTGACGTCATCACCACCGGACGTCACAGCGTGTGTGTGACACCTCTGTCTGGAATACAACCAGAGAGCTTCAGTCCATTCAATCCATTGAATTGTTAAAACTTTCTCGTTGTTTAGTTGTCGTTTTGAACTCCTTTCACGTCATCATRACACCTTGAGCAACTTCACTTTGGAAAAACAAGGAAAACAAGACCAGTTGTTAGCAACTTTACAGGGGGACATATACAAAATTCAATTATATTATTTTTATTAACTTTTTTTGCAATYAAATACTCTTTGTTGTGTATTTGGAGTTTCTAAGAATACAGAAAAGTTGAATTTAGTCTCTCCTGCATATACCTTAATATTTGGTTTGGGTCATTTTTTTCAACTTGTTCAGTTTTGTCTACTCTCTAAAATAAAGTATTACATCACATTATTTGTGACAGGAATTCTAAGGAAGATATGGATTTACCAACTGAACAGTTTTGTTGTCTTCATTCTGCTCTGGCTATGGGTCAGACTCAGCTCCAACATGTAAAGCTGGATGGACAAGTCTGCTACATAGTCATAAACCCCTTTCTTAAAGTACAATAGATCGCTCTGGAAGCTGGTGTGTGTGTGTGTGTGTGGGCGGCTTGTTTGGATTTAAATAGACAGCATCAAAATGGGTTGATCTGAGACGCAGCTCAAGGGATGAAAGAGGGGCTTGTGGAATTACAGTAAAGGGGAATTCAGACCAAAGTGTTGCAGTTACACTTTATTAAGACCCCAACTGAAAGATCTAAATGTGAAAAAGGATTTAAAAGTGTCATATGTCTCCTTCAAAACAACTATAATATTAAATATTACCTGTAGTCGCAAAAGCAGAAACACGTTGGAATAATGCGAGAAAATTCTGCGTATGTGATAATCAAATATGATTTAATTGTGAGCAACAATCGAAAACAGAACTGAATCAGGAAGGTTCTGTCCGCTTGCTACTGGGCGCGTCAGCAGAACACAGCCAATAATATACATCATGCCAACACCATGTGTCAGTTTACAACCAATCACAGATCGCCAAATGTACTGTTCAGCCAATCACAGACTCCCACCCAAAGAGTATGTCAAAGTTCAGTGCATTGTGGAGGCGACCGGAGCCTCCAGAAAGATATGRGAGATGAACAGTRTCAAGGGGAAAACAGATAAATAATTAGTCCATGACATTACCAATTCAAACAAATTGGATTGTCATCAATTTTGATTGATATAAATGCTCCAGGCTGCACCAGAAGAGTTAGAGCTAGTTGCTAAAGTGGCTAACTATTAGTTTGTCAACTCAGTAAGAGTTAAACCCCATTTCTCCAAATTGAAGCAATTCAAAAAGGTATCCACAACAGTATATTTTAAATAACCTTTCCACAGAACCCCACTTCAAAATGCCTGAACTATTGCTTTAAAGGGGGGTATCATGTATTTTCCAGGCACRTACTTCAATTCTATACCACAATCCTTAACTATTTTGCCTTAAGTTATTATGAAAATGCTGTATATWTCAAAACTAAATTTGACTTTGCATCATWGTCTTTTTAWACRCTTTGAAACTGGCCACTGTCTTTTTAAGAACCTCCTACTGTTTATGATGCTCCCACTTCAGCACTACTTCACAACAATGCAYTGGGGGACGAGTGCTCTGTGGGATGGGAGCTTGRCTGGGGAGTGAGCTCCAAGGAGGAGCTTTGTTAAAATAGGCGGTCCTTTGTACCAGCAATCATTTAGGCAGCTCCACATGGCTACCACAGGAGATTCAAGGATTTCTCAAACRTGCATGAATGAGTCAAATCAACACTCTGTATATGTTTTTAATGAGGTAAATACATTTTAACATGATATAAAGATCAAAAAAGTTGATTTTGTATAAATCCCCCCCACCCCAGTATCCCACACTTTTTAAAGAAAAAAAATAGAATTCTAGAAAATGTTGTAAAACCTGTCAAGCATTTTAAAACTGTGGCTAAAGCAAATGTTGGTTCCCAAATCCAAAATACATTGTGGGAAAACAGATGTGATTTCTTATGAAACTATTTTTCAGATAATGTCTGCTGAAAAGTTATATTTTTTTAACTAAGCTAACCTAAACTCCAATAATATAACTTTTTGACAAGGTTTAGTTTTTTGCCCAAAATACTGATTTTTTTTTCCTTTTTCTCTGGTTTCTATCTACCCATCTGCTGAAAGACAACATGCATTTTTTTTTGTAGCTGAGAGGACCCCTGTCAACAATATTGTGTCAGAGATGGCTGAAGCACACAAAAACAGAATAAGACAGACTTCATTACAAAGTAAACAACTCTTGAGGCTAATGAAGGGTTCAACACTGAGTGGTGTGTAGCTGCAATGCACCAATTAGTCCACAGCCAGTTTATGCACCACTGTTATTGTCAGTTTGCATGTCCTCACCAAATATCAAATTAACGTGTCTGAGTCTGGATGCACAATTTGTTATTTTTTTGAGGACATGTAAACTGAGCGTGTCTTTTCTGTGGCTGTGCCAAGTAATTTCTGACCTTGACAGGTGCAAGTGCAAAACTGCAAATTGCTTTTTACAAGCTAACACTTCAAAGCACCCTTGCCAGGATAACTGTTGTCATTTTCTTACACTTTTGAGTTTTAAAGCATTCTTAAAGATGACTTTCTCCTTTTTTCAGCGCATTGCGTTYGCTTAAATGGGAAATAAGCAACGYYAGTTACTTGGGAACCACTGATTTACAACACAACAAGGAAAGGTCTGTGTGTGCTCAGACCTGTCCGATGTTCTAAATTATGCAAACTACATGTGATTATTACAATGTGATAGTGTAAAGAACACCAGTAATGACCCTGTTTTGTCTCTAAATAAATAATGATTCCATGGGAGTGTTTTGCTGATCTGCTCTGTTTCCAGTATACAGAGGTTACAAATTAGAGGGGAAGCCTGTTGTGTTAGTAAGTTGTTTTGCTACCCACATGTTTTCAGACAAGCATCAATGCACCTTGACATTGATTCTGAAACTCAGCTGGAGCAACGAAACAACATTCTTTTAGAAGATATTTCCTCATTTTGGTTTTGAAAACAGGGAAGGCTAAAGCTTTCTTCCGCAAACAACCAAAACAGCCCATATTCGATGCCCATCGCTTGAATATACTGTAGCCCAGGGAAAGTCCACTACCATAAAAAGAGAAATGTAACCTAACCTTGTGCTTGTGATCTTTAGGACTTTGATGATTTTATAGCAGAGGCGGTGAGTGGCCACAAACAATGCCTGCAAAATGCCCCATTCAATTTATTTTTGTTCATGTATAAAAATATTTATAGACTGTAATTCAACTCAGAATCAGTTTACTGATAATTATAAAATGACAGAATTTTAGATACATTTTACAGTAATTGGTTTTGTTTTATTGTTATTCTGTGTCAAGTTTTATTTCATTGTTTTTTCAAGCCACTTCAGTAGAAAGCAGAACTGAATATTAGTTTCTTAGTTTCTTCATCATCAGTGACCTTTTTTTAAAGAAGAAAAGAAAGAGAAGAAAAAGGTGAAATGTAATGGGAAAGAGTGAAAGAGAGATTAGAAGATATGTGAAATATACATCAAGAAAACACAAGACAACACACCCAACATCTTAGCTGCACACCTGCAGAAACAGAGACAACAAAAACACAGCAAAAGAAATGAATATGTAGACAATAACAATGACTAAAACCTTGGTGAAAGGTATAGCTATATATACTGTATATATA
>NW_013952403.1:5181178-5184295 GCF_001266775.1 Austrofundulus limnaeus | reverse complement strand
CACACACACACACACACACACACACACACACACACACACACACCTTTGCACATATCATTCAATCAGTGACCAACTAGAAAACCCAGGATTTAGACACCTGTTTATGTGTGATTGTGAGCATRCAWGTATATACAAGATCTCTCCAATGGAATGTTTAAAAGAGACTGTGGAGGACCACAGACCTGACCCGTAAAACCTGAGGCCGACATAAGGGAGACCAGCGCCAAAGACCCTGAGAGGGACCCCAAGTGTGGAGCCCCCAGATGCACCCACACCGGGAGGGCCGCCCACCCACCCACAATGTTTTGTTTTCTTTAAGTAGGTGCCTCTGATGTAGGGGAGATTGTTTGCTGTGTGGGTAGAGTTTGGCAAAACTGTGATTGGTCAGATTGACTTGTCTTGTGGGTCAAGTTCAGTGGAAGTAATGGTAATAGTAAAAATACTGTAAACATGTAAACATAATTAATTGGCTTCAACTTTAGTGGGAGTATCACCTTTCTATCTTGACTAATATTTATATTCCTATTCAAAAATGGTATYTTTTTTTCAAGCAGGCCTGGGTTGTTTTAACCAATCTGGCTTTTTTACATGTCCCTCCATAAGTACRGTGTTCAATTTTTTTCTGGCTATCACCTTCTTGTCCTGAGTTATAACTAATAATCATCATGTAGTTATGACTATGAACTTATATTTAAATGTATGAGTTATTTCTGGTTGCTTTATGGTCAAAATATTCAATCTGATCAATCGTGTCTTTACCAAAATACTCCCACATAAATCAAACAGACCAATCATGTTTTTGACTAACTCCTCCAACACAACAAGAAACTMCCACTTAGTGATGGCAGAGACCCCCTTCTTCTTTTCTTGTTTTATTTTTGTCYGGCTTTCCCACCCTGGTTACTTGAGCTACTTTTACTTTTGTCTTTGACATATCTGGYCTTTGTTTTTACAGTGCAGTTGCTCACGTCTTTTTATTTCTCCATACATACTAAATTTGGTTTCTTCTCTACCAATACATTACCATGCTTTGGATCACTTTCTGTTCTTGGAGTCATTTGATATTCATACTTCAGCATCACTCATGGTTTTTCCTCTCCTAATTCCAAGTCATGAAAGTTGGTATTCACTCCTCACTGGCTTCTTGCCGCCTGCTGTGCAGCATTTGGGTTCTCCATCCTCACTATGTTCTTTGACAAAAGGAAGCCAACAGATTGCACTGGATCTTCACTTTGATTCTGTCCCCCCATCTTAAGCCTTCATGGAGAGGTGGGAGATAGTGGAGCGAATAACTCCCTTTGAACAGGAATGGAACTCCAGCAAAACCAGAGACAGAACGAACAGCCATCTGCTTCGACCAGTTGGGGGGTGAGAGATTAGAGGAAGGAGACAAACAAAAAATAAACCTTTAGTTCAAGAATGTCGTCAATGGGGAATTTAGAAAGAAAGAAAAAAACTCACAAAGGTAATGATTCTGTAGTAATAACAGCATATCCATTCATGTAAAGTTAAGAGATTAAAAACTGAAGGGTGAAGCAAGGGGACCATTATTTTCTCCGTGTCTCAGCCTATAGGTGCAGAACTCAAGGGATAGTTCATTGTAAGCAAAATCAACCCTATCATCCATGAGCTTCGTTAAAGGTCTGCCTTCTTCTCTACTTTAAGATATAAGTTTTTTAAGCTGTTAGCTGATTCCACAAGAGAGAAGCTTTAGATCGTTCTTGTTTTTATTTTATTTTATTTCATTTTATTTTGTTTACTACACTTGCATTCTATGTGTAAAGAGCCTCATTGTAGTAATATGGAACTATGAGAGCTTCAACAAATACAAAATACATTTTTGTAAAAAAAAACAAACTATAACCTGATTTTTATAGGAAGCCACGAGGAAAAGCCAGCATATAATCTCCCATCAACTTTCTATCCCGAACATTATAGCAGCAGTACATTTTATGTATGTATACATATTTTTCTTAAGGTATTTTTAAAGTAAAGAATTGTACTAATCCAGCCTGCCAATTTTGAAATGCTTACTTGAGTTTTTTTTATCATTATCAGGCATAATGTTTCTTTTTAAAATTCTTTTAATTATTATTTTTTATTTTTATTTTGGTACTGGACAAAAAAGCAGATCTTTGCAGCTTGTTTAAATGAGACTCAAATTGGGGTATTTTAGCCTGGTCAAATATTATCCCAAGTTTTCTCACTGTGATACTTAACACTAAAATTATGGCTTGCAGAATAGGTAATTGGCCAACAAACACTGGGTTCAAGTCTAACAAATTTAAAAGTAAGAAATAAAAAGTTATTTAAACCTTTTTGCTGTAAAAACGTGTATTCTTTCTCATAAATTGCTTTACTTTAACTTTATAGATAATTAAATCTGATTGCATTTGCACAGTACAAAATATAAACATGTTAAACAAATCAATTGGCCCAAGTACAGAACCTTGTTGAACTTCATGATTAAGTTTGTTGAGAAAGACTCTTTAAAACTGCTGTCTGTCAGCTAAATGACTACAAAGAGCTTTCAGTAATATACACAAAGAAAACAAAGTTAATAATTCTGAATCACAGCAAAATCTTGCTGATAGTGCTCAAGCACCAGCAATGGAAATGTAAATCTTTCTTTTTTTATATACCTATATCACACACGGGCCAATGACAAAACTAACGCCACTTTCAAATGTAATCAGCTTAGAATGAAAGAAAAAAACAAATCCAATGACAACATCAACATGAGCTCAAAATAAATATGTTTTCAGAAATGCTCAAAATAGTACAGGATAAAGAATTGMCATTAGTTTGCATTGTGTTTTTAAACAAATATGCAAAATATATCTCAATACCGCTTTCTGGAAAGCTTTCTCTTTCCAAAGAAGTAACTGACTGTTAAACTGTCCTTTGTGTGTTGTTTGATGAAGGCGATAGAACATGCTGTGGCAATGCTTTCTTCCATCTGTCTGCTGTGAAGCTGAGCCTGGGGCAACACTCTCAGAAAACAACAGTATTCTTGGCTCTATATGTTCAGTTATAAGAAGTCCTGCAGTATTTGAATGTTTATAGTTAGGGAAATTTTAAAATCCCAAATAATTTATTTTTTTTCATAGATTAGTG
>NW_013952403.1:5172443-5181168 GCF_001266775.1 Austrofundulus limnaeus | reverse complement strand
AGCTCTCCCCACACGAGGCTGAAGGTCAACAGACGATCATGCTAAGCTTGCTAACTGTTCCACCCTCTGACTGCTGCAGGGGCATGTCTTAGAGAGAGGCTTTTATACCAGAACACAGCCGCTGTGACGAAACTGTGGAGAAGCACGTCACCGTGGAGAGCCATTAACCAATATGCAAATTAGCCTGCAGTACCACTGCTCTACCCATATGAGCAGCAAAAAGACATTTTTTGACCAAATATTACAGATTTGAACAAATACGCACAAAAACATCAAAATTAGCGCAGAAACGGTACTATATAACATTTTAGACACATTCTAGACAGTTTATCAGCTAAAAAAAGTTAATTTTGGGGTAAGTTACTCTTTAAACAAAATTGCCTAAAACTATATTGGAGGAAAAAAAAATTGTATTAGTTTTCACAAGGGACTTATCAATACAGACATGCAACATTTCTTTAACTGTGCCTCCAATTTGAAGTGTGGTTGACAATGTGCTTGTCTTTGCATGGTGAAGGTCACTGAATCGATTTCAAATAAAATTTTATGTGGGGGGAGATTTCAATCTTAATGATGAGCCTTTGTGAGGCCGTGAACAAGACAGGGCCTGGTGGCAACAAAAAGAAGTGGAAATTAAATTGCACTGAGGTGCCGTCAGAATGGCAGAAGGGGGTTTTAATCAATCAACACCTTTGAAATAGCAGCTTTATTAAACATTTACCGTAATGTTTCTCACATGGAGACTCTGACCAGTGTCACAGAAACACATGGCGGGATCGATGTCGAGACATATTTTTTTCATTTATCTAGGGCTGTTTTGGGCTGTGCCAAGCAAGAATAAGAATAACACTTCCATGATGGCTTAGAAGTCATCATTTGGAAGTCTTCCTCCCCAGATGGCCAAACGCTTGATGTTCTTGTCACGTTCTGTTGCGTTCTCCCTGCCTTGAATGGGCTGTGTACACAACCATTGTTTGATGAGTAAAATTGAAGGCAAGCCTTGTAAACTGTGGATGCCCCCTTGCCAAAGACATGAAACTGCAAAGACATTGTGTGCAGACATCTCTTTTGCACTCACGGGACTTCGTGGTACTTAGCTTAAGGCTTGAGAAAGAAAAAAAAGGATTGTGTTAGGTAGAGGAAAACGTGACAACCTGTTTGTTTTTTATGATGTACAGCTGAGCTAAAATACCTTTACATCATATTGGCTTTATGTTCAACTACAAATACAATACTATGTAGTACATTCATGTTATGTCAGAGTTAATGTAATTACCCTTTGTATACCTGTTACAAGATGTAATTTTACTTTTGAAATCGTGTTACAAAACTGTATGAAAAATCGACCAAAGGCAAGGAAACATTCTTGCCTTGAATCGAACAGTGTCTACTGCGAAAACCAATAAACCATGAAATTTTAAACAAGTTACCACAAATCTATTTTTTGCGAAAAAAGGTACAGATTTGGTCACATTGTAGCAAACTTTTTTTTTGTTTGCACAAAATCATATTAGTTGATACAGAAAATGCGGTTATATTCTATGTTTCCCTTTGCAAGAGCAACAAAAAAGAAATCCACATTTATTTCTTTTTCAAGTATATTTTACAAAATTTGCTTGAYTGGGCACTGTTGCTGATATAAGAGCTTTTGGGAGCCCTGCACAAACGTAAAGCATATCCACTATTAATCAGCCTCCAACCACTTAAGTTAGAAATCGTTTCACCCATCTGTCCATCTATTTATCCTATCCACTTACTCCATCTCCAGACTCATTTGTTTGTTTTTCATGGTAATGGTGCAAATGCAGCATTGTAAGCAATGTTTTCAAGACATCATGTAGCTTTCCAAATATTGCCCCCACCTAAATGACCAGAACATTTCCTCTGGCTTGTCTTAAATTTATTTGTATTACTCGATTGAGGGTTTTTTTTTTTGTCCATGTTGACGTAACTACACATACTGTATAATTTTAAATACTTTTCATTAGCGTAAGTGAAATGTAATCATATGATGGCCTAATATGTTTGCCTAAGAGTTTTTAGAACAGCATTGACTCTGAATGTGAAAAAACCAAAATAGATGACACATTCGTTTAATTCATAAATTTGAACCTAAAACTTATTTTTGGGATAAAGTTTGAACACCAATTTTTAAAATATATATTTTGACTCAAACTAGAAGCATTTAGTTTTGTGTGAACTGACACAAATCCAATAATAAAGAAAAATAGATTAATAAAACTATTTATAGAAAGCTGAGAATTGTGTCCCTTACTGGGGAAAATAAATAAAAATCATCGTTATTATTTTCAGCATTTACATTTTCATGCAGTCACATGTGGTCCCATGCTTCCATCTGGTATCAGGTGTGGAAAAACATTAAATTTGTGTGTTTTCTTTCTGTAATGGATGACATTACTGTGAGATAGCAGATTGTTTATTCCATCATCTCCTGATTACGGAGCTCTTTTGTCACAATAACAGTTTAATTGTGTCATTATGTCAAGATAACAAAACATGTTTTCTCAAGCTAATTGATTAATATACGGTATCTATTCATTATGACCCAGAAATGCTTGTTTTCTTGTGACAAATTGAAATTATTTCAAAATAACTAACAAGCAAACTGGATACTTTTTAATCAGAAATCAGTACAGTGACACTGACAACTGATACGAGCTCAAAGTGTCACATAAAGACACATGGATCATCTTGAAGTGTTATGATGACAGTAATATTGAATGATGAAACTGTTCGTAAGACAATTTTTCCTCTGGTAAACGTTGCATTTTTTGTGAAAACAAAGCTTGTTCCATTAAAATAATGAGATAAAACAAACTTCCTTATCTTGAGATAACAGTAAACAACTTGTGATCACATCAAAATAATAGCAGCCRGTTTGTCTGTTCTCACCTTCCATATTTTGGTGTAAATTTGAGATTTCCAATGTTACACTTGGCTACCCAGTGAATTTCTTTTTGTAAAACCTAACCACTTTCACACAAATAAAGTTATTTAGTACCTGGCATTCAGACCAAGCTTAAAACTACATTTACTCAAATTCCTGTGAGGTCAGAAGGAGACCATTGCTTGCAGAGAGCAAATGTATTGATCCAAATATTATCAAGGTACAGACTTTCCAGACCTCTTCTGCACTTAAAATTCCAACCATGAATATCCCACACCGAAGCAGTAGCAGTGTCTGACAGCTTCTGAGCTAGACCACGGGAAAGTAAACAGGACCAAAGGGAAACTTTGACTGCATGTTTKGTCATACACAAAAATTTTAAATAATAAAGATTAAAACAATTTGTGCTTCTAAAAGAGTAGTGGGTCTACTAGATCTTGTGAATTRTACACTTGCTGAAATTTGTCTAAAACCCATAAAGTAGAAACTGATAATGCAACAAAGATAATTAGAAACAAACCTTAAGGAAGAGATATATCAGGATTAAAACACTTTTTTTTGAAAATATCTTTATATCTTGTTTTTTCCCCTACTTTTGTAAAATCAAGAGCTTGTTAGATTTTTTTTTCACTTATCTACCCCAGAGAAATTAGAAAGTTTGCATGAATAAACTGTATATTTTATTTTGCAGATACACATTCAATTTAATAAATTTTTGTCACTTGAGCAAAGTAATATTTATTGATTGTGCAGGTTTGATGCAAATAAGTAAAAAATTAGTATTGTTCATATTTCCTCATGAGAACAAGCGCTTTGTTAAGACAGAACTGGCTAACAAAGCAATAAAAATATAGTGTAAATGGTTTCCTCAAGTGACTTGTGCAGCTCAAGGTCTAAATAAAAAATAATAAAATGAAAAAGAGAAGCAAAGATTGCGAATTGATTGCTTAACAGTGAATCAGAAAGTTTAATAATCAGTGACACAAACTTCTCTGCAAGTCTTTACCAGAGTCAAAGGGAACGTCAAGGAGAAAGAGTTAACTTTAATGGACCTTGATTACAGAAGAGGAGTAGCTAAATATACTGAATGATTATCATATTAATCTGAAATTCAAGGCAGGTTGAAGTGGTGTGAGGATATGTGGCTTGCATTTTGAATTAAGAGCAATCTTGTTTAACAGGAAGGATGATTGTAAAATGGTCTGAGGTTGTCCATAAAAAGGCCCAATTAAAATCTCATCTAAGACAACATAAAATTTATCTGCACCTATTGAATTTTACAGAACTAACCAAGCTTTAACGTTCACCTTGGCAAATAAGCAGTTCAAAATGAAACCCAAACTAAGTTTTCCTCAATTACCGGGGTGGCTATTATCTTAATTTGAAAGGGACTAGTGGGGTTTCGGAAGTTACTCATGGATAAATGGTGATGCTGACATTTACCAAAACATCAAGACAAGGAAGTGTAGATTCAACTGTTCACTGAAATGGTAAACAGTTAAACAATCATGAAATAATTATAAACCCTTCCTTCCTAGTATGGAATCCCAAATCATGCACAAAAAAAAAAAAAAACCCTTTAATTTCGCAGTTGAATGTTTATTTTCAGGTCTAAAGACACCATTTCACTCCGAGTCTGTCTGTAGCTCCAGATACCTGAATAAAAATGGCCGTTAATCAGGTGTCCTTGCAGTGTTTATGGAAATCCTGGTCACATCTCTGATATGATGTCCTACCCTTAAAACTTCCACATTCCTGAAATGTAGAACATTGTGTTTACACTGCTGGAGCGAGGCACATGTTAAATAGAGATCTGAGATCTCATTGGGATTTGCCTCATTAAGCAACAGTAAATGAATAGTAAAGAATTACAATCAATAAAATAAGTGTGTATCTAAAGTTCAATCAGCCATAACATATACAAAAAATAATATAAAGTTTTACGCATGCTGCCCTGTTTCAGGCTACCAAACATTTTGTGTACAGAGCCTCTTTTTTAAATCTTCCCAACTTATCGTTTAAATCATCAGTCACACTTTTTCTACAAATAAATATAGACAAACATGTGTGCACAAGCCTTATGCTTATTTAAGGAGAATAAATAAAYGGGTGGTGGTTGAGTCTCATTTTGGCCTGAGACACCTGGGACATGAGTTTAGAAGAATTTCACAGCCAGAAAAGCAGAAATTTATTAATTTTCCAATTTGTCCAGAGGCGATGCATAGTCTGAGAAGCATGCAATCAGTAGGGGCACAAACCTTTTCAAATGTTTAATTATTTTAAATGAGACTATATTATGTATTACCGTTAAGTAAAAAAAAATAGACTTTCTTGGCTCAAAGCAGACATAAAATTTCAATATTTCTGTATTCAAGTAGAAAAAAAAWTGTCTTTGATAAGTGCTCAACAAACATGACTAAATAAATTAAACTGCTGAACTAACAGAAAGTGAAGCAGGTCTTTACCAGCATTCCAGAAACAGCATATATACACATTTGAGTCAGCTGCTAATTTGTTTGTATCTGGTCAACAGGGAGAGCTTCCTGACAAACTCAGTCTTCGTAGGAAAAGCAGCTGTATTCTAGAAGAGCTTTCTATAGAGTATTCTTTAGATATTGACAGTTTACCACCTTTTGTTCTCATAGGACAAAAGTGAAAACATACAATGAAATTATGACAATCCACACATGTGTGAACCTTCCAGCTAGTGAATCATAGTACGAGWATTTAGGAACACTGTATTGCTTATGCCAGATTCACACTGCAAAATAATTGAGTTTATTTTTGTCCCGATTTTGCCTTTCTGAAAATCTTAATCTTAATCTTGCCCCCGATTRTCACGATGTCTCTCAAGATAATCTTATGAGATACTCCTGCCATGTGTTATGAGTGATCTAGTCGGCTTGGAAGCAGTGTTGTTTTTGACTGCCATTTTAATTTTAGTCTTAGTCTTAGTCTTTTGGACAAAAAATACTTCTTAGTTTTAGTCAGTTTTAGTCATTTCTACATTTAATGGTTTTAGTCGAGTTTTAGTCGATGAAAGCTTAAAAATTGTTTAGTTTTYGTCTTAAAAAAAGACAACATATTAGTCGTTACAAATTAATTTGAGTAAATTGTGTCAACATTTGTGAATTTGTTTTACTCTGAAAATACCCAAAACAAAAACATTCTCACTTTGTGGCTTTATTTCTCAGAATTGGCTAAAGTGCAATGAACATACAAAACACACATGCCCAATATTATAAGAACTAAAGGGGGAAAACACATGTTCAACCCAAACTTGTCAGCCAGGATGATGAAGATGCATTTTATTTATAAAAATGGACATCATGCAGTCCTAAACTTAGTCAGTAGACTATTAAACTTGTGCAAATGAGTGTTTACATGCACCAGGCTTTTGTTCAGAACAGAAACACTGACATGTGCAGTTGCTAACTCCCCCCAGCCAAAAAGAAAAAAAAAAAAAAAAGAAAAAGAAGAGTTTTACTTTCGTCATGAACGTAAACAAACAGCTTCTGATCTCAGAATGGACCTGCGACAGCTTTTAATGGTGGAGATGTTACTCCCTGGTTAAGCTACAGGTGACGGGCGGACATTATTTTTGCGAAGCGGCGCAGGCTGTTTGTCTTCCTTCTTTACTGAATGAGAAGAGGAAATGTTCTGTGCTGCTGTGTGTGTGTAAAACAGCGTTGCTGTCCCTCCCTCCACTGCATTCTAAATGATTGACAGACTAACATTTTCGTCCAGTCTCGTCTCGTCAGCGAAAACTCACACACGTTTCGTCATGTCTTAGTCATCAAAGAGCTATGTTTATTTCATTACCGTCTCATTATCATCATGAAAAAAGGGGGCGTCAACAAAAAAATATTTCGTTATCCTCATCGTTAACGAAAACAACACTGCTCGGAAGACATTGGGACCCCTCTGATCTCAGATCTAGGATGTTCAACAGGTTGGATTGTCYTAGCTGTACTATGAATTTTTCCTCCATGTGTGAGATTTCTCAGTCTTTGAAAATCAGTCGACAATTCTAAAATCTTTCCGTGTGAACCAGGCCTTAACAGCAACATATTTTTTTAAATAGTCTTTCTTTGTATTTGCTATCAGAAAGAACTTCTAAATGTTTCCCCTTCTGTTTGCTTTCAATATGTAAAAGGAATTTTCAATTTAAGTTTTAGCCATAGAAGAAACCAAAAGGACAATGTTTGAGATATTCTTCATTTTCCTGAGACAAAGAGAAAACTGTCCACGTCCTATTGCAAAAAAAAAAAAAAAAAAAAAAAAAAATCAAGCAGCTCAAGTGATGCAGAATGAAAAAATGCAACCGATAGAACATTTTTTTAAACAAATGTATCAAATAGTAAAAAAGGGGCACATTCAAACTGAAAGCATATGCCAGGTTGTTACAGTACACTGTGTGTGTGCTAGCCAAGAGGTGCAAGTGAATGTCTGAGTTCATCCACTGCAGATTCAAGGTACCTTTCTGTGACAAGTCTGTCACTTTAAACTTAGAGTATTTGAACCAGTTTACAGGCATATTTATCTCTCGCACAACCTTTTCTTCACTGGCCAGTTTAATTTTTTTCCTACAGCAAACATTTTTCTTAAGAAAAATAAATACATGCCTTTAAATAGTCCTTGGAAACATGTAAAATTTGGTGACAAACGTGTAGGGTTGAATTGTCGCAGAGGTTGCAAAAAGGCAATATAACCTATTATTCGCCAATAGGAAGATATTTACCTTCACTGCTTTGACAAACAGCAAAGCACTGAGAGAGCCAGAGCTACTGTACCTCCCAGGGGTAAGCCTGTAAGCCATGGCAGAGTGAGGGAATGGCAATGCACTGTAGGCAGTGTTAGATAATCATGTGTAATAATCACTTTCTGACATAATTACACTGAGTTACAATTTCATATTGACTGGATTGTGTACATGGACCCTAAACAGTRAGGCTAAGATTTAAAAATGCGCCTTTCTATTCCCGTAAGTCATTGTTGTCACTTTTAGATTTCCCATGACAGTTTGTAGGTTTGCATTTTCGTAAAGAAAAAGGGATCTGTAGTCATTTCTGCTGCTTGAGCTCACCACCCATGTTGAAAATTAGCATGTGAATACATGCATTGTGTTCCTATTMTTACCATTCAGAGCCAGAGCCTATTAATACCTGCAACTACTCTGGAGTCTTTTGATCCACAAAGTGGTATCACAAGGCACTCTCACAAAACAGTTCWGTGAAATGGCTACAAAGTTGGTCTTTATGCTGCCCTGTTCACAAATCACTGAAGACGGCCACTTCCCACACAAACATGCTTTCCTGAAACAAAGTGAGCTTCGGAGAAACAAAAGAARCGTGGCGCAGAGCTCAGCTGCATTGATGTGGACCGCAAGACATTAAAGGGGAAAGTCTTATGCAAAATCAWYTTTTCTGAGCTTTATATAATGTTATGTCACTCCCTCATCAAAAAGTACAGTGGAGTTTTGCTTTGTCTCATTCATGGATGTTTGAGAAATCCTTAAATCTCCTGTGGTAACCATTTGGAGCTGCCTTGCTGATACAAAGCTCCGCCTGTTTGTTTATAGCTCCTCCCTGGAGCTCAGTACCCAGCTCCCGCCCCACAGAGCACCACGCCCCTGAAGCATTGTTGTGATGACATGCTTAAAGTGGGAGTGTTTGAAATGGTAGGAGGTTCTTAAAGAGGCAGAGACCAATTTCAAGGTGTTTAAATAGGCTTCGATGCAGAATCAACTTTACTTTTGATATATACAGCATTTTCATAACAACGGATGGTAACAGTTACTTGAATGTGGCATAGAAT
>NW_013952403.1:5170607-5172433 GCF_001266775.1 Austrofundulus limnaeus | reverse complement strand
GCACGCACGCACGCACGCACACACACACACAAAACCACCCTCCTGAAATGTGTGTCAGACATCTTTTTTTTTGATTGTTCTCAAAAGACGATGGGCAGTCTCAGTTTATATGTTCTTTAATGTGGTTATTTACAAAACCGACAAAGTGACAGGTCTCTGACACATCAAATATTTCCTTTGTCAAAATCAGATGCATTTTTTTTCTTTTGCACGTCTAAAACACTATTGCGACTAAAAATAATTTAACCAAGACAAAGCCTAATTTCTGATCTGCCGCTTTTAAACTTCTGACCTTGCCGTTTTACTCCATGCTGGTACAGAACCTAAGCCCAAACTGAGAGCGAGTTAGAGAGAGATAGAAAAAGAAAATGCTTTCAAAGCTGCACATACAGAATTATAGTGTGACATTGTAAAACAGCAGGAAGGTGACAGAACAGAAGTGGTGGGGGAGTGAATGGTAACGAAATGGAGTGAGGGCAACAGGCTACATGCCACTGCCATGACAGTGATGATCAAATGAATAAAATGTGTCTGCACCAACGGCGAATGGAGATCATTGTTGTGCTAGAAGTCTTGCTTCAGGACCACTGCTGCCGTCTGTAAGGTTATCTGTCACTGGATGTGATGGCATGAAAAGTCTAAGAGCAACTAGGGAGGGTCATTTTGTATTGTGGAATGAAAAAAAAATGTGTGTGCGTGTGTGTGTGTGTGTGTGTCCTTGTTTTTTCTACATCGTGGGGCCCAGTTTTGAGGAAAACGCAGCCTCGTGGGAACTGGGTGCTCCTTATGGGGCCCAAAACCTGGGCCCCACAACTTCAGAGGCTGATTTTGGGTTAGGGGTTGGATTTAGGACCAAGCTTGAATTGAGTTTAGGTTAGTTTTAGGGTCAGGAAGGTACCTGTGAGGTTAGCTTTAGAGTTTGTGGTCAGGGTTAGGATATAAAATTACCAAAAAATGAATGGAAGTTAATGGACGGGCCCCACAAGGATATAAAAACAAGTGTGTGTGTGTGTGTGTGTGTGACTTTTTGAGGTTAACAACCAAACAACAAATTGCTGCACAAATGAAGACTCTTAGCAAAAATAAATGAAATATAACTACATGCTAAGCTAAATGCCCAAARATAAGATTGCAGACTTTATCAAGATCTGACCATTTTATTAGAGCAGCTTTTTTTCCCTTTTTTCTTATTAAAAAAATCTTGAAATCATTTGTTTCTAAGGCAGCACAGAMTAAAAATAAAATGTAAAATATCAGAATGTAAACTAAATAAACAAGATGTTTGTGGTAGATTTTACTTTAATTGGATGTCAGGGAAAAAAATGTTGGTTGCTACAAGAAAACCAATATGCTATTAAGCTACATTGAGGGGACAACAATCTAATCAGATTGCACAGTCACATTACGAGTATAATCTTAATTGTGTGTCCRTGGGGGGGCATTAGGCTGCAGTCCTGTGATACAATTTCTTACCCAACACATAATGGTGGCAGCAGTATTCGGCAGGAAATCTTTTCTCTGTAAAAGAAAACAGATTCAACTTGAAGTGTGCACAACTTCCAATTCTGACTAGTTCCTCTAATTTTTCCAGGCTTTTCTCTCTGGACTTGACAGCATAGCCACAAAACATATTTGTCTAATGGCAGCCTTTTCATGTTTTGGCACATTACTCAAATGAAGAATGAGTAGTTTCTTGGGACTGGGCCATTTCAGAGAAATCAGTTGACCAAGAAGAACAGACGAACCCCTCAGGAGGCCACGCTAAAGAGACAAGAGCTAAATCAGAAGGTTTCAGCCACAAAGAGCAGCAACGAAATATATATATA
>NW_013952403.1:5165823-5170069 GCF_001266775.1 Austrofundulus limnaeus | reverse complement strand
TATATATATGGCACACATTTTTCAACAAATCATAAAATGTAATTGTTTTACAGTAATAAAGACATTTTCCTCAATTAAAAAAAAGTATATTTACTTTTCATAGTTGGTGATGTGTAGTTGTCTGAGAAAAAATATTAACTTAATTTATTTATTCATTTTACTTAATCTTAGGTGGCAGATTCAGTGGTTTCAGCGTTTTCAGACACACCTAAGAAATGGGGGTAAAAGAGCTATAATAGCGAGGAATTCAGTCCAAAGCATAGCAGTTCTGCTTCATTTCAACCACAACCGAATGATTTAAATGTGTAAATGAAGGATTTAAAAGCAAGATATGTCCCCATTAACTTGTGATTCTTGCCAGAATAAAACTCTGTTTTTCTACAACAGGTAAGACATTATTGTTCAATTCTTTTCCACARAACCCCACTTCAAAACATCTGATCTAACCTTTTAAAATACACTGCTGGTCCATTTCCATATGCTGTGTTATCAGTCAGTTTTACAATTAACTTACACAAAGTTACATTTGTAGCATGTTGTTGGATAAACTGAACTATTTTTTTGTCATTTACCAAAAACTGTAACAACAAAAGTTTGAAAGGCTACGTAATTACACTATACTGAAACTGCCTTGTAAAATTATRTTCTTTTAAATACACACATTGGGGAAGCAAAAAACAACTTTTTTTAGAAGATGAGGATTCTGTACCTGCTCATCTTGTGTTGCAGTTACACCTGTTACTGCTTAAAGAACTGAGTTTGTTTAAAAAAATRAAGAAAATCTCTTTTCTCAATTTCATCTTGCCGCAGGTTAAATCATGCGTGCAGTCACCAACAAGTTTGAGATTACAACAATGCCTAAAAAGCCTTAACTGTAATTTAAATGGACTATTTTCTAAAACATTTSTAAGTGACTGCCTGGCAGTGTGAAGACACGAGCATGGCCTCATCCTACACAACCAGATGCTGAATTTAATGAGGGCCTGAAACAAAGATTTTTACTCTGCATCGCTTATCTTTGCCTTTCAGATGACTACCTGTATTGTTACATTGTTTCATACTCGGTGGCTTAATTGCCGGTCTTATAACCAATGAAAAAAAAAGCTAAAATGTGAAAGACTTTTGTCTTTCATAACTAAAACTAAAGCAAAGAATGCAAACAAAAAAAATGCAGTTTTGCTTTACACCCAATCATCCGTTTGGGCAAAGCGTGGCGAAGAGGGAAAGAGCGACGAGGGTAAATTATTGTTGGGTTACATCGCTTTTAGCAAAGCTGCCGTGATGGATCAAAGAGAAACTTCCTGTTGAGCCGTCTGTGTCAGTCTATCAGTCACATTAGCAATCTAAGTGTAGCTCAATCAGCTGCAGTCTTTGTGAGGGGGAATTTGTCTGTCCGCAGTATGTGTCCATCAGAAGCAAAATGTTGTATTGATTACATGTCTGGAGAGCTTCGCACGCTTGCAGCTGGAAGTGACAGTCAGTGACTCAGCTCGGTCCTGGTGACAGACGAACGCTGAAAGAGGAACAGCTCAGGAGGTGAATGGAGAATCCAGCAAGCAGATGTTTATTGTACAGACAGGAGAATAATTTCTTTTTCTTGAAAGTGTCACGCAAACACCAGATGCCAAGCTGTTAAAGAAGCATCTGTGAACTCAAAATGATCCTATTCCTGATAAAAAGAATGATGATATTATGCTGGGGTTATGGCACTTGGCCAGTCGTGGAAGCCGAAACAACAGCTCTGTGTAAATTCAAATTCTTATTTATGGCAAGAAACTAAAAGAAAAAAAAAGAGAGGAAAAAAAGAACAAAATAGGCTAATAATGAAAATGATGGAATCAGCACTGACCTGTTTTCATGATTGGTATTCTGCCATCTGTGTTGCTTGCTGACTATTTATGTTTACTTTCTATTGTTTTCTGTGTGTTGGCCGGTCAAACCCTTATAATGAGGGCAACCAGAAAGGCCATGCTGTAGAAACACAGAGCCAAGTTTGTGTTACAGAGCTAAATGTTAAACATCATCTGCCAAAATAAGTGAAAAACCAGGCTTTCAGTGAGGATAGGAATTAATATTTTCCTTCATGCAGCTTGTAATACGTTGTCATAAATGTGATGCTAGTTTGTCATATTTAAAACGTTATTTTAAGTGTTCAGTTTTGTCACAGGGACAAGTGCTAAACCGCCTGTAGAACAAATAGCATCATAAAATGAGTCTTTACCTGAACTCTCCAAAGTTAAAGCTTGTGATTTGAACTTTTTGACTCAGACCTCTCGTTGTTTCCTTTGTAATAAAAAAAAATACAATTGTTAGAAGCAGAAACTTCCTTCACCCTCCCCTGCTGAGAAAGAAGATGTCAAAGTGACAAAAACGGAGATTGAATTAGGTATGAAAACATCAGAAACACCCCCCCCCCCCATGCTGAAACTTCCCCCCCCATGCTGAAACTTCACAAACGTGAACGAGTGAACAAATAATACACGTATATGTTTATTGTTTACTTTAGAAGATAAAAAAAGGAGATTTTTTTCTCACGGAAAAAAAAAAAAAAAATCCAATGTTTATTAACAAGCTCTTGAAGTCCCTCCCCCCAAATTTGTCAAAACAACAGTGCAATTCCCCCACTTCAATTTTGTTATTTGGAGACCTAAACAAATCTGTTTGGAGTGTCACTTTATTTATTTATCTTTTCTTCTGCAGTTTTTTTTTATTTATTTATCTATTCATTTTAAGAATGCGGATTTGGCTTGTAACCACAGCTCCCATCCTTTTTACTTTGTGCGGCAGCATTTACATAAAAAGCCTGCAGTCTGGAAAGTTTTAGAAACAGATTCTGGTGAAAAGTAGACTAAGGATGAGCAATGAAATGAAAGCCTGAAGGACCAGCGGGTAAGATGGAGGGTGCGGGGTGGGGGGGWGGGGTGGGCTTGCTGGTGGCGGGGCGGGGATGAGGTGGTGGTGGGGGCCACTGGAAGGGTTTGCTGTTGCCGGGTAGCTGAGCTTTAGCCTGGCTGCGTTCGACAGCAGCAAATCCGACTTGGTTCGTAAACAGAGGCTCCAGGGACTCTCCGTTTTGCATGCAGGCTGCTGCTGACGAGATGGAAGCCCTCTGTGATTCTAATGGAGTAAGCTCACAGAAATCACCGTAGAAAATGCCAATAAGGCTGTCAGCCAGCACCACAGACACAGACTCAAACACATCAGTGCTGAAAATTATACAACACACACARACACGAGTAAAGAAAAGAAGAAAAAAAACATTTACTTATGAACACTCCAGCTTGGGTAAATGCATCTTTCTTTATTTTTTTTAAGGAGTAAACCAGTTTTAGTTATCATAAGGGCATCTCTCTTTAATTTAACTCCCGTTGACTTTCACTGGACAAGTTTAAAGAAAGCATAGCGCTCGTCCGCTTTACAGAGCAACTGACAAACAAAGTTTATGGTTTTGGTTTTCCAAGGGGGGAAAAAACATTTTAGAAATTCCCATTCAGCGTGCTTTTCTGTTGCCCTTGGATAGCTGYGCTGAAAACAGACTTTGAATCGCAGACATAAAGCAAAAGGAATTTTTTTAGTGTTTGCTTTTAAATGAGGTTTAAATTCTGCTTCACAGAGCTGTTTTTTTTTTTTTTTTTTCAGTGAGCTTAGCTGCAAATAGTCGGCACCCACAAATCAGCACCCCTCCATTTTACACCCCAGTGACATCACAAATTCAAGGGTTTTTGCCTTTGATGTCAAGCTTTATGAAATACTGATGCAAGTTCACAGACGTTCCCCAAACTGTCCTGGGACACTAAAATAATCCATAAATGCCTAAGAAATTGCATTAGTATTTAATAATCCCTCTTCTTTTCCTGCTCTGTTATGGACTAACGTTTACAGTATGGACAGTGCCGTCTGAATGTGTAATATAAGAGAGAGCTACCCTGACATACGCTTTCTTCTACTTTGTTTTTTACTTTTTTGCTTTAGAGGTATGCACCTGTAATTTGTCTTCATCAACTATTATGGACATCCCGAGGAACAAAATCCAGACCCGAAAAGTATCAAATCAACAGCACATTTTTCAGAAAATGGCAGATCCAATTTAATACATGTCCCTGAGGCTTCCCTCTAACTGTTGGTGCGCTGACCCTTCACTCATTTGATGCTGCGTTTTGCAGCCTCGGAGAACCTTTTCAAGATTGTTTCTGTCTCTTGCAGGCTGCGAGATGGGCCTCGATTGTGGCGGGGAGGTGGGTGGGGG
>NW_013952403.1:5163464-5164536 GCF_001266775.1 Austrofundulus limnaeus | reverse complement strand
AAATAAATAAATAAATAAATAAATAAATAAATAAATAAATAAATAAAGGTTTAAATGCCTTTTTCTCCATAGAACCTGGACTTGTTGTCTGTTCTCTTTCCAGCATCTTTTACTTTTCTGTGTAATGGTGGCGCGCTCAGCTTAAATTAAACAAACTCCTCTAGATAACAAAAATAAATCATAATACAGGATACATTAAAAACATTACTTAATTCATAAATTTATTTACGTCTTCCTTATTTATTTATTTAAACAAGTTCTTCACAACCACTGCAGCTTCTCTTTTGCTACAAATGAACCTGCTGCGTCCCATCTGGCCTGGTGAAATATTCAAGACCCGTTTCTTTCCTTCAAGCGCTGAACTGACAGGCAATCCGGTGTCTCTCTCATCAGTCTGTGATGCTGTTTTTGAAGTGGAATCACTTCTTATTGTTTTTTTTATTTTTTATTATTCTGATAACTACCAGTTAACCTGGTTTTGAGTTGCTTATGTTGTCGTTTAACCACACTTATTTTCTCTTCCAAGTTGTGCTTTTTCTACCGTCACATGTGGCAGGAGGCTTTTCATGTTTCACCTTTCAGAAGTTAGTCCAAACGTCAAATAATTCACAGATAGCTTTCACACCTCAGAGGTTAAATTGATCCAATAATCTGGTAGAAATATCAATAGGTTCAATCCTTGCCTCTAATGATCTAAAAATGGTATATAGAGTACTCTAGATCAGGGGTGTCAAACTCATTTTCACCGAGGGCCACATGAGCATTATGGTGGCTCTCGAAGGGCTACTTGTAATGAACTTTGATGTTTCATGTTTAACTTTGACTAAACAGAGTTTTAACACGTCCTCTTTTAAACACTGATAAGAACTAAGTGTACGACTGACTAAATCTGTAATAAATACAGAAATATTATTAAAAGTAAAACTAATAAAGTTTTACTGACTGACTGAGTTTCTAGTGAGTAGTATGCATTATGGCAGATTTAGTTTATGGTTGATGCTGACTTTAAACCAGCTTATTTTCAGACAGCTCAGTTACTTAAAGCCAACAGCTCAGGGTATTATCTTTCACC
>NW_013952403.1:5156074-5163127 GCF_001266775.1 Austrofundulus limnaeus | reverse complement strand
AAACTGTATATACTGTATATACTGTATATTTGGAGGGGAATCCCCCTGGAGGGCCACACGGGAGTTGCCTTGTATTTGACAGATGTGATCTAGAGCAATGAAAGGAAATTCTAACAACATACTGTAAATAACTTGTTGATGAAAGTTTGGATTTGTAAATGGTCAAAGCAGTATTCAGTTTGGCCAGCTTTTTTATTTTTTTATTTTTTACTTAAAATGACATTATCACTCACAGGGGAGTATTATGTATTTTCCAGGCACATCATTCAATTCTATACCGCAACCAAGTAACTGTTACCTTCAGCTGTTATGAAAATGCTGTCTATATCAAAAATACAATTGACTTTGCATCATCATTTGCATCTTAACGCCTTGAAACTGGCCTCTGTCTATTTAAGAACCTCTTACCATTTCCAACACTCCCACTTCAGCACGTCTTCAGAACAATGCTTAATACCATTAAGAATTCTACGAGGATAGTCTCCTTAGCATCTAAAAATACATTTTCCTTGATGGTGGTGTTTTTAATTTGGAAAAGGACTGAATCTAGAAGTATAACAAGTGCATAAAACAAGCTCCTCCAGGGAGCGGACTGAGCTTCAGGGAGGGAGGAGCTTTAGGTAAATAGGCGGTGCTTTGTACCAGCAAGCGTTTAGGCGGCTCTGAAAGGCTAACAAAGGAGAATCAAGGGTTTCTCAAGCATACATGAATGAGTCAAAGCAACACTCTGTAGGTTTTTGATGAAGGAATGGCATTATGACCTGATATAAAATTCAAAAAAGTCAGTTTTGCATAATACCCCCCACCCTTCCTTAAAGTAAATAAGAAGCCAAGCTGTAAGGTAGAGCTCATGATTCAYGGCCTCATTTGTAACACCCACCTACGGTCATTGTGGATCATGGCTGAAAGAATAAATTCCTGGACACAAGTGGCTGAAATGAACTTCCTGTGCAGGATAACTGGGCTAAGCATTAAAAATTGGGTCAAGCGCTTTGTGCTTTGTCATCCAGGGAGAACTTGGAGTTGAGCTGATGCTCCTCCACAGTGAAAGGAGTCAGCTTGAGTCATCTGATGGGCCCCTGTTTCCTCTAAACAGGACCTTAGAGAGGTGGATGGAAAAATAAATAGATGGCAAGTTACCAAGACTGTACCGTTACAATTTTTGGTAATCATTTCATTTTCTGAGTCGCWTGTTTAAAACTAAATCATGTCATACAAAGTGTAATCATAATTCCTGTCATTAAAAGGGCCTCTGCAACATTTTTCACGGTAGTAGAAATTGATTTGTGCTCGGCCGATTGCCGCCCACATTGATATTCTATGTAGAAAATCTCACGAGTGTGCAAACAAAACAAGGTTTTCCTTTGACACTACAAACATGCTGCTGCAACTTTGATTGGAATACATTATGGGCCTGAGCCAAGAGTGGTATCAAATGGTATGGATTGGGTCCACTCAACATACAGCAAACTGTCAGGCTCAAATGATAAAACCAGAGTGAAATTGGCCTGTGCGCAAAGGTTTGCTGAGGGCGAGGATTATAAAGGTTTTTCACCCACCACCTTTGCCACATATTGATCTGAGAATAACTAGGAGATTCATCAACACAAAATGTTTGACAGGGAATGCAGTAACACTTGGARTTAAGTTACAGCTACAGAAGTGGAATAAAAATGCCAGTACAGCAGAGCCCTCGGAAGAGACGGTTCAGCTGGCTTGCCTCTCATCCCYAAGATTATTATTGTCAGTTTTAGTCTGTTTCAGATGAGATTACATTTATAAAGCAACAGTCCACTGCACAAGAGCTTCCTGCTTATAAGAACCGAGTAAAAAATAATAAAAGAAAGCAGTTTTGAAATAATAAAAAGATGATTTGAATTTCAAAAAAAAGTTGAAGATTCAGATGCTAAACTGCCAACTGTTTCTGTGCTAAACATAATAAATTCTGCTGTGTTATTTTGGTCTTTTATGCTATATTGGATTGTATGAAAGAAACTATGTTACAAATTTACACTTCTCAGAATAACACAAAACCACAGATGCTGTGCTCAAAGTCACATTAACAGCTGTGCTCTTATGGTCGTTAATAAAAAAAAGAAAACAGCAGTGATGACAAATCTTGCAAAAAAATAATTTCTTTTTTTTGCAAAGATTGCATTCACAGTGAAATGCTTTACATACAAGTTCCAAATCTTAGACTCTTTGAGGATATGCATTTGTTGAAAAGTCAAGATGCTCGGTAAAATCTCCTCTATCTCTTGCTGTATCTAAGCTGACGTTTATGACTGGGAGAACATGTAAACTCCATCTGCTTAACAGAGCGACGTTATCTTTATGGAAAGCAGCCTGTGAGCCTCGTGATGCCTGGAAGCACATGTGGGACGAGATAGGCGACAGAAACAAGGAGATGGGGGAACAACATGCATGGAGCATTGAAGCAAAATAAAAAAGGGAAGGAATATGTCAAGAAATCAAAGCACAGACAAGTTAAAGAGAAAGAGGATCAGATGCACAAACATCCACTCTTTTTTCTTCTTTCCTCTTTTTTTTAAACCACGAGGTGGAGGAATGCAACGCAGATTCCTCTTTCCTATTTTCATACTTTGGTGTACTCTCACTGCTTTTATTAAGCTTCAAAATGGGACAGTGTTGCCTGCAAATGACCCACTTGAATCTGGGATAATAATGCTAAAGACATAAACATATAAAAGGCAAAAAATGCATTTAAAAATTCATTTCAGGTGACCTTTGCGTTCCATTTGGCTTTCTGCATCAAATCTGTAACAAACGCAATAAATAAGATAGAAATATTCTTTTATTTTTTTTATTTATCCTTTATTTATACAGGAAGATCTCTTGAGACTCATTGTCTCATTTACAAGAGAGACCTGTTTCATCCACCACATCATTCACAAAAAAAGGTTTTTTTAATCACACGTTCAGGCTTTCAGCATTTTATTATTTGAAATTTTGTCCTATTGAAACTCAAATGTGTCTGGYTCTGAGGATGACAATGTACAATTTTTTGTACTCACTTTGTTTGTATGTGTGTGTTTTTGTATGTCAGTAAAATAAAAAAGACAAAATGTAAATGCAAAACCAATTTATTTATTGCAGCTTGATTTATTTCCAAAGCCTATTTGACTTACTTGATCATTATTTGTGTTTACATGACCTTGATTTAATAAAGTCCTTTCAGATTAACCTATTTTTTGAGGGAGACCTAAGATGGCACTTCATTCGAAAGTGACAAGCTAAAAAACACATGTATTATTGAAATAACGCACAAACTTTGTGAACTTTTTTTGTTGATATTAATTAATTTATATCTTTTTTTTTCATTTCATGAGGCTTATTTAGGTTTTATGATTCCTGTGTTCAGGTATTCTCAGTTTTTTTTTCTTCCTTCTTTCAGTTTCCCTGTGTATTCTTTTGCCATCATTCACTCTCCCTCGGTTCAGCTCCTCAGTCAGCCTGCCACAGTCACACCCACCTGTTCCCAATCTCCATTCAGCTCAGGTGTCTCCAGTTTCTTCACCAGCCCAGTCCTATATATGCAGTCTTTTTCCATCTCCAGCTCAGCAATGCAACGATGGATAAATCATGCCTCCACAAGTCCCGTTCTCCATGTTCTTTCCACAAGTWTTTTGTAGGTTCATATGGGTACATCAGCTTTTTTTGTTTGTTTGTTTGTTTTGTTTAAATCAACTTTTAGTTTTTCCTTCAAGCTCTTTGTATCCGTCTGCACGCTGGGTCTGAATCTCCTGCACACCGTGACAAGAATAGCAGTCGCACTCTTTATACAGAAGACTTTACAAGAACATTAAATTATCCCTAGAAGACRTGAGCATTAACCTTTTGTGTGGTCTGAAGATTATTCCATGACCGAGGTACAAATAGAGGAAAATATGTTTTACCAAGTTCAGAAAAAAAGTCCTGGGAATCCTAGATAGGAGCTACTGGTAACTCAAATACAGCAACGTAACAGGTCTTTAAGGGTATTCAAMTTTAAACACTTACGCAGTTCTGCTTTGTACATTGATATCATACCGTACGCTGTTGCCTGTTAAGGCTTAAAAAAGACTGAAGAAAATAGCTAACATAAATGTTTACCCAAATGTTAACATTTATGTGTAATATTTAAATTTTCTTACTTGATTTCAATCTCTCTTTAGTAAAGGCACAGTGCGAAAAAAGGTGACATCCACCATTTGCACTTGTTGGCATATTTAAAAATTAATCTGCTAGATCCCCCCCCCCCCCAGTATTGTTTAATAACCTTTGCATCTTTTGTGTGTGTTGATGCCTCACACAGATTTATTAGAAACATAAAAGAGCCAATTAGATCCCAGATGTCTCTTGAGTAGAAATGTTTATCTGAAGTCTTTGTTTTCTTTTAAGCACACAAATGCATCTCGTGTAATTCAGCAAGCTGGAAGCCTTGGAGCCACATTAGTTTAGACTGTCATAATACCCTCATTATGATGCTCAAAATGCTTCATTGCCATTTACAGATATTGTGTTTTTGTACTGTATTTTTTTTTGGAAGCCCTATGTACTAGCATAATCTGAATATCATGGTATAATTTGAGGCTACATGTGAAAATCAGTGTCAGCAAGAAAACAGTYCTCAACTATCTAATTATTTTACTATTTTTTTAAGTATTTGGTCAAAAGTGACAAAACAAAAAAGAAGCCACACATTTAAGTCTTGGCTAATTAGCACATATGGGTGGAGGTGCAGTTTTTTTTCCAGTTCAACAACATTTCTTGCTCCCAGCTCTTGAATTTGTTCAAATTTTCTTGTAATTATGGTAAGTAATTATCTCAGTTGACACCACATTCAATAATTTTACCACATATATTTATTTATTTATTTATTTTACAGATAATGTCAAGATCATCCTGATGGCCTTGCTGATAAAATTTTAGTAGCCACAAAGGTCAGTTAACATTTCAGTGAAAACATTTGCAGACGTCTATTAAAGCTTGCTGAAATGAAAGTTATTCTTATAATTACTCWGCACTTGTTTCCTCTGATGCAGGCACAGCAGTGCGTCATCATAATAAAATATGATAGGATGTCGCTGTCCTTATGTGTTCTCATAAAATTCTTTGAATTTAGTCATTAAAGRCTGTATACTGTCAATTTAGGAATGAAAGTGATGATTTATCCAAAAAAAGTACAAGTTTAAGTGCATCAAAAACTTATGCACTAGAGATATGTATAGCTTAACACTGACCAAGTTGTTTGCTTCCTTTAACACTGATCGCCCTTGTCATATTATGTGAATTTGTCGAGCTTATTTGTGTGTGATGTCCTTTCTAATTCTTGTCTGTGTGTTGAATGCTTCCAAATGAATCCAACTAAAACAGAAAGCTTCACAGATATGCACAAGGACGCAARTCCAAAAGGTTTAGTAACAAACAACAATCTATCATGGGACTACGGAGCACCTGCTGGGTCCCAGATGTGCGGTGGCACTTTTTTACAGGGTGACTGGTGGAGCGCTCCCTGAGGGACTCAGCCGACAGCTGTGACAGTGGCTGGAAAGCATCCTCCTGATCTACACAGCCCAGTCCTGCCTGTTTTATGTACAGATGTGCAAGAATCAGTCATGCGTGGGCCTCAGCTTAACAGATATAATGTACATGCAGKAAGATAGAAATCAGAAGTGTGGAAGAACTGGAGAGGGCACTTTATCCACCCTGCATGACTGGAGAGCAGTGTCAAACTCCGAGCAGAAGCTKGCTGCTGATAGGTGATTTGCTGTTTATCTACAGCTTATAGTATGCAGTGCACTATCACGGAAATGAATGACCTAACTAAAGTCATCTATTTATTCAATCAATAAGTCGGTGGCTTATACATCTCAGCGTGGCAAAAATTGTTCATTTTACAGACACAAAATATCAATGTGTTACTTTTTTACTGGCTCTGATTTTTCAAAGTAGGGTGAAATGATACTTAGCATAATGTATGACTCAAAAATATAAAACTAAATAAGTCTATGCAAATAAATTCACATATTTTAAAACATTTTGGGGCGGGGGTGGCCGGTTGGGTCGGCGCGGTCAGGGCCAGGACWTGGCCATCTCCTCTCCACCCCAGAACAAATGGGTTTACCTCCTGGGTTCGGGTGTGGGCCWCCCTCTGTGGGGGMYGGGGGCATACCCTGGTCCTGGGGGGTGTAGAGWGTGTATCGGGAGTGTGAATGRAGTGTGGCGTCTATATTGTATGTCTTTGAATGAGTGGGTGCGAGGATGAGAGTGGGATTGTATGATTGTGTTTGTGTATGCATGGTATGAATAAGGCTGGGACGTGAACTTCCTCCTCCCCTGGTTCGTTTGTCGCCCCATCCCATATCGCCCTCTGGTGGGGGTGCCTTGCCCACCGGCGCGCGGATGGCACTTGGGGCTTGGGATGGGTGCTCGGGTGTGCGCTGGCTCGGCCTGGTGGCTGCCTGTTGGGGCTTGGGTCCTCTGGCCCGGTCAGGTCTCGGCTTGGGAGGGGGCGCCCTGGGGGCTGGGCCCTCTGTGCCCATGCCTGTGCTTGCCCTGGCGCAGCAGGTGCCGGCGGGGGCCTGCGTGCTCGTCGCTGCGGGCTGCTGTGGGGCTGCTGCGTGTGGTCGCTGGTGGGGTTCTCCTGGGTCTCCCCTATGGTTTGACCTGGGGTGGGTGTGCAGCTCTCCTTGCGTAGGTGTACCTGGGGACCCGGTGCTTGGGATTCCTCCTGGGGTCTTTGGCTCTGGCCTCACCTTATGTCTGCCTCGTGCCTTGGGGGTCAGCTCTGGAGACTCCCCCACAGTCACTATTATACATTCCGTTGGAGAAATCCTGAATATTTATGCTTGCTCACAACTGCACACAGACATGTGTTMAGACCCGAGGGGTTCTGAATGATCACCAGGTATATATAGGTGGGTGTTTATTTGTCTAAATGTATACAGCAGGTAAAATAGGTATTGAACACGTCACCATTTTTCTCAGTAAATATATTACTAGAGGTGCTAATGACATGAAATTTTCACCAGATGTCGGTAACAACCCAAG
>NW_013952403.1:5152954-5155814 GCF_001266775.1 Austrofundulus limnaeus | reverse complement strand
GATCACTTGGGTTGTTACCGACATCTGGTGAAAATTTCATGTCATTAGCACCTCTAGTAATATATTTACTGAGAAAAAATGGTGACGTGTTCAATACTTATTTTACCCGCTGTTCATGTATGCTTTTGCTAAGTTTTGTTACCTTAACTCTTTGAGGTGTGCAGACAGACGTTGGATGTATTGTATTGTTTTCTTGATGTATATCTCACATATCATCAATTCTCTTTCACTTTTTTACATTACATTGTAACTTTTCTTTCATTTTTTCCTTTCTTTCTTCTTCTTTCTTGTCTATCTATAAAAAAAGCCACTGATGATGAAGAAGCTAAGATACTAATATTCAGATATTCAGTACTGCTTTCTAATGAAGTGGCAAAAGTAAAAAAAAAACATTTTGGAACTGCATACATTGTTGTAACATTGGTACATTTTGTATCAATGTTAAAACTGTGCATTAAAGGTGTTGACATTGGTGATACTTTGGCTTTGTGGTAGTGTAGTGGTAATGATTATTTCTGAATGTTATATTGACTTGTGTTTATATTTTTTAGTTCACCTTGAGCAAAAGTGTCAAACTCTTTTTACCAAGGGCCACATGATCATCAAGGTGGCCGTAAAAGGGCCAAATGAAATTAACTTCATATTTTTTGTTCACCTTCGACTAAACGCTACGGTCGTCTTGTTGCTACAGCTGAGCAACATAGCAAACAATATTTGAGCTGCACCTGGTATTTTCTGCAAAGAAACAGCATTTTAAGATGCCCTTGTACTGTGTACGACAAACTAAATGCGAAATAAATTATGCAAAAATGCCATTAAAACATTAAAAGTAAAAGTAAAAGTTTTACTCATGCTTGAGTTGTGGTGATTAGCTTCTTTCTTTAATTCTGAACCCTCTCACTTTCTGACTGGGAATTCCCACGAGCATCCCAGTTTAAATTTATGACGTCTAAGTGGGAAATTCCAACTTCCCAGTACAGCTGGGCCGCAGCAAAAGCAACAGGTGAAAATGCAGCGAAATGGAGATTTCACACTGCAAATTTTGTCGATTACTTTTGAACTCTGTTCACCTCCACCTAGTTGTGAGATGCTATCATTTCACAAATAAAATAATTAATCATGCATTATGGGAGATGTAGGTCAATGCCGGCTTTAAAATAGATTAGTTTAAGACATTACAAAATCTAGAGTTCCTGACTTCAGTATTTTTTTTGTCACATCAGTTTTCTGTTTCCAATCAGTCCAACTATTTTAAGTGGCATTACTTATTTTTTCCTGATCCTTACCAAGTTGTGTATTAACTTTATTTTTGTTGTTTTTTATGCTTTAAATAATTCAGAAAGCAATAGTTAAACTGCACAATATTTAAGTATTTTACAAAAAAATAAAATAAAAATGACAAACTTTGGTTCCATGAAAACTTCTGAAAATGGGAAGTGTAGTAACGTTTAACATTATGATACTGACTTTCTACAGTATAGAATATAGTGGAAAATGTCTTGGTGAGGAAGCAGTAAAGACACAAACATTTTATTTTACTCACCAACCTGACTGACCAACCTGACTGACCTTTAAGTTAGAGACATTTTTAGCTAATGTTATTACTTTTACGATAACTTTACAAATAGTTTGTCAAACTGACACAAAACTGGTCTAAAACCAAAAATCTTGTGTAAACTGAAATGTATTCAAATCTATTCTATCTATTGACCTAAAGCAAAAGCAAACAGCTTAAAATAACAACAAAATGTCAGCCAGCAGTAAGTATAGAAAATATTGGTCAGATACGAGAGAAATCTGTATTTTTTGGCTTAGAGTCATGTTTGTAATTTTAATTCCGTATTTGCCCCACTCCCACATATATCCTTTTCCATGCCTGTCAGTTTCATGAATTGCTATGAAACTGTWTTCAAAAATGTCGTTCTACATGCATGAAAAGAAGCACAGTGTTTATTTAAGGTTTAGAGTATGCTTAAAATGTATGATTTTTCAAAGTCATRACACAAAGTTCAAGTTTTTGACTGAAGGAAAGTTTTCATTTTTTCAGCTCATTTGGCATTTATTGTGTGTTTGATCTAATAAGAGCAAGAAGCAGAAAACAAGAGAAGTTCATGTGGAAATGCTGCCTACCTTCCACTAATTTGGGCAAAACCAAAAACCAAGAAATTGGTTATTGAATGGTACATCTCACGATTGTGGAGAAAGATGTACACATTGTCACATGAAGGCAAATGGCCTCGAAGCCTTGAAACACAACCAACCAAGTGCTGTCATTTGTCGAGTATCTTGCCAGCAGCGGCCCAGAGGCTGAGCCTGTGTAAAACAGACATTTGCCCAGAGGCCCTTTGCTTTCTCTCTTTTTCTTGTTTTATTTTTTTTAATCTCTCTTGTACTTTACTTTCTGGAATGCACCACTATGTTTACACCTGGTCTTTCACAAACCATAAAAGCCTTTAATTTCATTAGAAAACCAGGGCCAGATGAAAGCAATGAAAGATCACCTTGGCTTTGTTGATGTAAAGAAATTGACATCCTGTAGTTGCTCTGGCTCCTACACTTTTTTTTTTTTTGCAAAGAACTTGACATGTGTGAAAATAAATGAAAACTCATCAAGAACAAGTTTAAAAAAACTGACAACAAAGATTTTATTGTGACCAAAGTTTTAGTATTTTGACAGTTTGATTTCCTCTCCTTGGGCTGCTACCTTATCGTGGTGGAGGGGTTTGAGTGTCCCAATGATCCTAGGAGCTATGCTGTCTGGGGCTTTATGCCCCTGGTAGGGTCACCCATGGCAGACAGGTCCTAGGTGAGGAACCAGACAAAGCGCAGCCTGAAGACCCCTTATGACCCCTTATGATGT
>NW_013952403.1:5145256-5152683 GCF_001266775.1 Austrofundulus limnaeus | reverse complement strand
TTTGCAGGAATTCACTGTCTAAAGTCTGGAATCGATACTGTAAAATTGTTGTGTTGGCTCAACTAAAAAAAAAAATCTTGCAACAATTTTCTCTCAGCTTTTTTAAGTTACCAACGTTGCTTACTATTAAGTAAATCAAACATGTAATTTTAGTTTTAGCTAACTCAACTGGTTTAACAAGCCAGCATGATTTACTAACCAAGGCAGAATTAAGTTGAAGCAAGCTAATATTAGTTTATTTTTTTGGTAATATTAAGTTGACAAATTACATGAGTTAAATTGCTCCAACTTAYATTTTACTTTTCCAGTACTCACATATATCCATGCTTTCTTTTTTAACATTCTGAAAGTAACAGCATTGTGTATTGTGTACTCAAACAAGGTACAGAGGTGACTTTTATTGTTGTGGTTCTCTGACAGCTCAACTCACTGATACATGTAGACAACTTGTTTATGCTTATATGCTGAAAAATGACTTTATGTTAAGCTATACCAATAAATACCATGACATTTTTTCGAGTGTATTAGAATAAATATAGCATGAGTTAAAAAGAGTTACTTCTAAGTGCAGCTGAACTTAGATGTTTTAGATGAAATTTGTTTTGTGATTAGATTTGTTTGGGATGAGCTTCTCATGTTTTTCAGTTTTAATTAATAAACTTTATCTTGAAAAACAACTGGATTGTTTTTGAGGTATGTTTTAGGTCAATCAGTTTTAGATTTTTAGTCCTTTAGATTTCTTCCAAATAAAGCTTTTTGGTTAAATAGATGAGAGATTTAAAAAATGCCAATGAAATATTGTTGTTGATTTGTTGTCATTTATCAGCAAATTAAATTATGTGAAACAGTTAAATGGAAGTCTTGTTTAAAATATATTGTTTTTGCTAGAATTTGTGCCATTCATCAGGAGTAAAACAAACTAAAATAAATGAATACACTTGTTACTTCATCCCTTTTTTTTCTGTTTATGTGTGTTTTGGCACAGCATCTGTCTGTTTTGGTTGGTGTATGTGTGCACACAAGCCATAAAAACAACTTGAAGTAGTCTTTGGTGTCAGTGACTGGTGTTAATTATGTGTTGTCTTGTACTACAAAARAGCCAGACAGATTTAATTTATTTACTGCGCCTAACAGGGCACAAACACACTGTGACTGCAGCTTCCACTCTCAGTACAAGGGGAAGCACCTTGACCCTGTTTATGTATAAATTTATTTTGCCATAAGTTTTGTTGCGCTTTAGTGCGTTGTTTCTGAAAACAAATTTAAGTGTACCTTGAAATATAACTCTAAAAAAGCATCACAAGGAAGCAAATTAAGCACTTGAATACCCACAATACTGTCCCATGTTTACTCATTCATTTCCTTAAAAGGCTCATGCCTATTCACGATCTAGCTTTCAAGGTTAGACTTGGAGTAAATTAGCTAAAATGCTGAATCCACTAACCAAACAAACACTTTTCTGTCAGTGCTCCTTCAGAAACAACTTCCACAGCGTTAATGGACGTGCACTGCCAGGGCAGCGACACTCATGACTGGAAACGCTGACCAAAAGGAAGAAGTGTTCCAGGTAAGAGCCTGTGTTAATACTGAACTAGTGTCTGAACCTTTCAGAAAGGCACAGGTGTCATCACTGATACCACCTTCAAGGTAACCAATCATATAATCAGTAAATGTTACCTTGGTAACCATGCCAACAGATGGGAGGAAGTTTTGTCTGTGTTTTTCCATTCGGAGTAGAAAAGATCACAATCAACACAGAGAAGCCCATTTCTGGGAGCAGATCACTCAAAAGCTGAATGTTGCTCGTAAGTGTTATGCTTAAATTGTGAGCTTGTTGAGAGTCGTAAACAAGTTCAGCACGAGTGGGAGCACTTTTTTTGATCATACTACTGGGTTGKAGATGTCTTTTCTTTTTATTGTTATAGCCAAAATAACAAGAAAGATAACATTGCTCAATATGACATTTCAAAGAACTGCCCATAATAATCCCACTGTGAATACCAATTTTTGTGTGKGTTGTTTTTAGGTTTTGCTGGATATAAAACCTTTCTGAAAGATTTTACAGAACATTACAATGTTTTGTCACATTTGACATGTCACACACACTCGGTTGGAAGCTCCTCACATCAGTTTTCATTCATCTAGATGCCCCTTTACTGTCATTTGGTAATGTTAAGTAAACTGCTCTATGTTTKAAGTTTGTCAGGTGTATTTCTGGTCATCTCATCTGCACCAACAGTAAACACCAGTAGGAATTATCATCATCAGTGTTGCCTTTCTTGTAAAACAGCTGATGTTTTGAAAGGGTAAAATTTGTAATTAGGAAAAACCCACATGTCACATTTAAGCAGCAATGAAGAAAACAAAACCAAAAAATTCAAGACAAAATCAAATAAGAAAACTAAGCTTTGACCTTTTTAAATATATCTGCTTCTAATAAATTAGTTAAATTTAGACTGAGATCTTATCTTTCTTATGTTTTTTTTAACAAAAGGTGTGTTTGTCCAAGAAAGACTCTGAYACCACTTGCTTCTAAAGTGACATTGAGTGTTTACATACAGTTGGTGACAGGATTTACAAAACACAAGAGTGATACTGGCTGCTATTTAGTGAAAACGTAGAAACATGTGACATTTATTCACAAGTTAAGGTAACTTACAGAAATGTCTGTATTATTTGAATGTTTTTTGTCAAATGATATAGTGTCAAAACACAATTTTAGCCAGATGGTTACAGCTCTGTTTGTCCAAGCTGTTTATTCTACTGTTAGGTCCACATCTATTTGGACAGAGACATTTTCATGATTTTGGTTCTATACATTACCACAATGAGTTTTGAACAAAACATTTCAGATGCAGCTGAAGTTCAGACCCTCAGGCTACTTCTGTCCTGTGTCACAGCCCAGCCATGCATTCCCAAGTCATCACACTGCGTCCGTCGTRGCTGTACCATGCCTTCAACCAGTGACGTGCGGTCACAGAGGCATGGAAATTAAAAAGAAAAAAAAACAATACTAAACACATTAAACTGTCATATTTATATGATTCTTTGTACTATAACACATATTCAGTTTAACTTAAACACTTTTTAATATTATTCTTATTCAAAATCACTGAATTATTTAACTTCCAAATTAAATATTTAGTTAACAAGCTAAATATTTAACTTGTGACTTAAATATTTAGTTTTGAGCTAAATATTTAGCTTGAAACTTAAATATTTAGCTAGCAAGTTAAATATTTAGCTAGCCACCTAAACATTTAACTTAAATATTTAGCTAGCTACTTAAATATTTAAAGGGATCCCAGATTAGATATAACATTAGACTTTATTTGATAAACATATATTTTAACTGTAAAATAAAGACTGTAAAAATACTGCAGGCTGATTAGTTTTGTAATTCTTTAAATATATATTTTAACATGGACGGAGCCATTTTATTTACATGCAAAGCATTCTGGGTAAATGATGACGTGGATAGATCCTCGGTGCGAGGCTGTTAGCGAGCTATATTCACCCTGAAGGTTAATCTTGGACAATTTCTGATGATCGGCTCTTTTAAATGAAACCAGAGAGCGTTGACAGAGAGGAGAAGGTAGAAATGACTCAGCCTGGAACTGAAAATATAGATGGAGGACAACAGAGCTGCTTCATGGAAGCTTCTTCTTTTTTCTTTTCTTCTGATACATCTCCTTTCAACTGGAGCTTGTATTTACAGCTTCAGGATTTCACTGACCACCTTAATTAATCTTTTTTTTATCATTCTTGGCCATAATCACACACAGAATCTCAGCTCAATATTTATTACAAAAGCTGCCCTAGTGCCATTTGAAAGTCGGTTTAGAGGCCATTTTAAATAGTCAAATCTAGAGTAGTTTTATTTGTTAGACTAAAAAAAAAAAATTATATTGGTCACACATGTACCATCACATTCCAAATTTTCAGGCCAGTGCTGTTCAAAGGATTAAGAAATGTGGACACAACTTGCATTCAGAAACCCAAGGGGTACATGATTAACAATTCTAAGAATATCAAGCTCAATCTAATATTTACACCCACACACAAAAAGGTAGGTCTGTATTTATTTTCTTTAGACTTAAATCACACTTTAAAAAAAATAAAGTGTTGGACCCTTAACCAAGTTATGCCAACTTGTCAACTTTCTTCAAAATAAAATGAGTAAACTGCTTCACATTTTATCAACTCAGTCTTGTGGAACCAGTTKACAAATTACTTGATTTGGTTAAGTAAATACAACATTGATTTTTAGAGTGCAAAATCAGTCAGTTATGATCAATTGTGCCACATTATCTTATGTTTACATGTACACTTTTTTCAAAAGCAAGTTTTGATTTTGCATTGTTGATGAGGTATTAAACAACAACTGCAAATTCAGATTTTCAGTCCTAAATGAAAAAAAAAAATGGAGTGCATTCTCTGGAACTTGGGTCASTTTGGTCAACCCAAACTTCTACATTTTAAGTTTGGTAGAAAGTTTTAAGATATATGTATTTTTAGCGTGCATATTAGACAACGGGTGTTGCATATAGAGCTGCCAGTAGACGGAACAGAGGAAGACCACACAAAAGATTCATGGGTATAGTGAAGGAGGACATGCAGAGACTTGGTGTGACAGAGGAGGATGCTAGGAATAGGGTGAGCTGGAGGCAGATGATCCATTGTGGCAATACCTAAAGAGATCAGCCAAATACAACGCTGTGACCTGTCATAGCAAATTGTGTTTTTTGCTGTATTAAAATTTATGAAATTATATAATTTAAACCATAATATTTTGACTGATCACTACATACAGTAACACATTAAAGTGACCAAATAACTTATGAATATAAATATCTTGAACACGAAAGAATTTACAAAAATTGTGAGAAAATAAACAAAACGATTAAAAGAAAGCAATTTATTTTGTTTATGTAGTGTTTTGAACATACATAAAGTTGCTCTAGATTGTTTTTTATAGTTTTTGTTTACTGTATTTACTTAAATAGACCAAATATGACCAGACCAAATATGATACTATAGCTATTTTTTCCCATAAGTTTATTTTTCCTGCTTTTCTTTTTCGTTCTGCTTTTTCTGTTGTACTAATTTGACTCAGCGAGGCATTGAGTAGGCAGTCAAACCACCTTCAGATGGAAGTTGTCAAAATCTTTGATATGACTGCTTAAAGTCAGTTAACCGTACAGCTGAAGTTGCTTTAATAAGACATCCTTCAAGACTACAGCATTGGAGGATGGAGTAGGTTCCCCACTTAAGCTTTTAAAGCAATAAACTGTTACTTTCATGACAGTAACACTATGACAGCRAGCTTACATAAGCTGGTGTTACATTCTCTTACAATACATTATTTAATGCAGGGATGGGCAGCTGAAACGATAGGAGGGGATGCAATTTTTGTTGACACAACCAGAGGGCCACATGGCTCTGCACACTTTCCCAATAGTTATAAAACTGCCAGCAAGGCAATATAAAATAAAAATAAATAAATTAAAATAAACACTTACTTCAGCAACTTCTTGAGTGCAGACTTCTGTGTGGTTCTGCTTCTGCTAAAAAAGCCTTTGTTGTTTATGAACTTGCAACTTCAGTATACTTATCATATTTAGCTTTGTGCAACGTGTTTKAGTAGTGACTWRTGTTAAAATCATTCATGGTAGATTACGTCTCTGTAAGCAGACTAAACTCATAGGTTTGCCTTAAAATTCTGTGAACAGATTCTCTYATTTCACCTGAAACGTGATTTTTTTCAGTCCAGTTATCTTTCCTGCATACTTAGACATGACTAAGCCTCTCTTCCTCGCTGGTAGAGAAGACGTGGGCACGAAGTGGCGTCTGCATTGGAGGCCCCATCTAGTGACAAACTGTGTTATTGCAACCAATTCAGTGCTACTGAGATACTTTCGTAATTTTCAAAAAATAATCTAAGCTCTGCTTTGAGTGAAGGCCCATCCTCTAAATTAGTAACAAGGTCAAAAATTTGAATTTGCCACTCTMTCGTAAAATTTAAGATGATACAACCCATGGATTGTAGCTCATCATTATTGTACTGTATAAAACTTGAATTGTATTTATAAATACAAAAAACCTTTAGAATCACAAAAAACGTTATAAAACTAGTTTTTTTATTCATCTTTGACCATTACAATGACATTAAAGTTGAGCATTYCCAGTACATATCAGCAAACAATTTGTTTTAGCTAATGAGAAGTTTAGAGATTACTGTCCTTTTTACCACTGTAATGGAGAATCTGTGCGCCTATATCAGCAACCGCAGAGATGAAAATGGACATAAATCAGAAAGCTGCTTTGTTCCGCTGGCTGTTCCTCCCATGGGAAGACCAAGACATGCGGTTTACTTCTTTTCTTGTCTGCAGAATCTTCCATGTGGATCTTCATCATTATAACTGACATGTGATCCAAACAAGACAAATGATTTATGGCAGTTTTATTTATTTTTTTGTCCTTAACAGTGTGAAGATTTGAAGATTAAAACATATCAAGATGCAATTGATCCTTGGTACCCCGTGTCCATAATTGCTGTTTGTGTGTATCTAAGATATCTCTTGAAGATCACAACATAATGCATTGTCGTCTAACACAAAGGGACATATTTGGAGATCTGGCATCTGTGGTTTGACAATTGTCACAATAAAATTTGCTGTCTTTCCTGTCAATACACTTAGAGAAGAAAATAACACAGCAAGTGAGAAAGAAATGTTTTTGAAATTGCTGTCTGAATGCATTATCGCTTGTCTTCCTTCATACATAGAGCCATTCATTTTTGAAAACCACTTTACCTCATCCAGGGTCACAGAGATGCTGGAGTCCGTCCCAGCTGTCATTGGACAAGAAGTTGAGTACACAAAGRTCGCCAGTCCATTACAGCCTCTTAACTTTCAACTTACTGTTAAACAGAAATCCTTCCGACAGCGCCATCGGAAACCATGCGGAATATGATAACTGGATCCCGTTATTGTCATAATGCTCAGGATAAAATGTCAATGGGCATTAGCTAATTTCATCAGTGATGCTTTTTATTAAATTCTTCTAAAAGCCATTTGAGTTGCCTTGCCAAAGACGTCATATTAATTTAAGGCTAGAGACCTTGAAAGAAGGATAACCCAATTTGTACATTGATATGGTAAGTCTATGATACATTTTGAGGGAATTAAAAGCACACACAGCAAAATATTCCCTCTGATAGAAAAATACTCAATTGTAGAGTAATGGCTTTTAAAGTCACTTTTATCAAAAAAAAAATACATTTTCAATTTAGAACATTGGTTTTGTTAAAATTCTAACTGATTAATATTAAAGTCCATTCCTATCCTTGGAAGGTAAAAAACAAATTACCTGTTCTCAGACTTTTTGTTTTCTGTATAGACCAGTGGTTCCATCCTGTTTTCATC
>NW_013952403.1:5137323-5144616 GCF_001266775.1 Austrofundulus limnaeus | reverse complement strand
AGTTTAATGTTTATCAGTACATTATAGAAAATAATGAACTTTATCACAATATGCTAATTTTTTGAGAAGGACCTGTATAAACTTAGCACAAAAAGGAAGGAAATCTGTGTGTTTGGTAGATTATTTCTTTGGTCTAACAATGTTTCTGGGCAATAAATCTTAGGTCATACACCTGACACATTTGGTCCGATTTAAATGGACCAGAGTTCATTTCCAGTGTTGGTCCAGACTTTTTGTGCAGGTGTGAATACACTCATGCAAACTCTGACACTCCAAAATTAGAATTACATCACGAAACCACCATTGAATTAGCTGCTTCTGACATTTTAGGTCGTGCTCACACCTGCACTGTTTAGTCAGATTTAATCAAAGTCTAGTTAGTTTGCCTGGAAAGTCCAGTTCGTTTGGGGAGGTGTGAACATGTAATCCAACTCTGATTCGGACCAAAAATGCGAACTCTGGTCCGCCTGAAAACGTAGATCTCGGTTCGACTGAAACGAACTCTGCTGCATCCAAGCCAATATCATCGGCTAACCCCTACTCTACTCGGTCCGCCCAGCTGGAAGTGGGGACTTTGACCGACAAATACTCCTCGTCAGACTCAGAAGGAACTGGGTTACTGGACTCGGAGAGGAGTGGGTCTTGTCATGCGACCACGGTTTCACCCAGCACTTTTCCTTAAGGACTTAACCCGTCCCTCCTGGGTTAGGCAACGAAGCTGGCGGCGAAAAGTGCATGCTTCAGGCTCYGCCAACACTCTCTGTGCGTGAACAACCCCCAGACAGACCAGGTAAGACTCGTGTTGGTCCCTCTCATGGAGCAAGAAGCCGTGCCCACAGGGGCGACTGATGAGTTCTGCTCCTTTTGAGGTAATTTTGTGCCAATCTCGAACCACAAAATATCTATTTTGTTGAAATGAAAGGCTACTCAAAGCTAGCGCTCCGCGGGCAGACACACTTACCTGTAGGCAATGGCGGCTGACACCAACAAAAGCAGTTAAGTTAACTTTAAGAGCCTTTGCACAAACAAAGCTAACTAGCAGCAGCTAACTAACTAGGTTGGAAGAGGTGGGTGTTCTAGCGAGGTCAAGAGCGATAGAACAGGAGTGACCGTGATGCCTGACAGTATATATGTGTAGGCGGAGCCTGACATCTGTCGTCATCACRTCACCTGCCTAAAGGCATGATTAGAGGTGGCTTCAGCCAGGACACGCAGGGGCATGGTTTCCCACACTGATGTGTTGTACCGAGTGTATTGTCTGAAAGGGAACTGCCAAAACTTCTATGCAAAACACCCTTTTCTACTGTTGCTATTGACATTTGTTTGGAGCTTCTGGTACCCCCAGGTGCTGTATAAGATTCATTGCCAAGAAGCAGAGCCTGCCCTAGCCAATTTGGTGCCTTAGGCAAGAATTCAAGTGGCACCCCTTGWGCAATTTTTAAAATCCCGCTGCCAATTTATATACATACAAGCTTACTTTTTATCTTTCAAAACCAGGTTGTCCAATTAAAAAAGTTACCAACGTCATTCATTTAAAACAGAATACCAGACTTCTATCTCATATCTGCCAAAACTTGCTGATTGCAATAAGAAACACCTTCATGTTAATGAGTAGCTGTGAAGTGAAACAGTCCTATGAGATTCCATATACTCCTTTGGAAAAAATGTAATTAGGCTGAGAAACACAAAGAGCAAGTTACAGTCATATATCAGAATAACCAATGAAACTAAATCAACTATACTCTGATGAATAAATTATAATAATATATATATTTTCAACCCCCTTGATGGACAGCACCCTTAGCATTTACCTATACTGCCTATGTCATGGGCTGGTCCTGCCAATAAGCATTGTTACAACAAAGAAATAATCTACCAAACACAAATTTATTTGTTTTTCTGCTAAGTATGTATGTATTTAAACACTCCCCATTCCCTGTAGTGCTTCATTGTTCATAGTTTTGTTAGTAACAAATATTAAAGATTTTTTGACATTCTTTCTGACACAAACTCCGGAAATTTAACATTATAAAGAAATTACATCATTTTTGTTCAATTCTTTTTTTTTTTAACTATAAGTTTAATTTTTAAGAGCTGGCAATAAACACAGCTGTAAAAACTTTTCTATAACTACTTCTTGCAAGATGAGAGTATAAGAAAAGCAGCAGGTGTTGCACAGGTGTGTCAGAGTAGTCTTTCAGATTTTTCTAGCATCCTTTGCTTTTTGCCAGCTTCAGTTATTTTGCATTCATTTTTCATGGCTACCTTTTTTTAGTTTTGCATGTTAGTTACTATATTTAAAAAAAAACTTGAACCATTACACAACCAATAATTGTTTATGAATAAATGTGTAGCCTTTCTTAAAGGAATCACCTGCTACCTTTCATACCAAACTCTTAAACTAAGATCATTTTATCTCGAAAGTCTACAGAGTTATGGTTTTGGTCAAACCTTGTAAATAATTTTGTGCATGATCAAACATGATGTTGTGAAATCTTGTGCAATCTGTTACCATTCAGAGGATGTGCTTGAAATGCCACTCAGCTACTACGACAACAGATTTCAGCTCAGTATTTTTAAAACTGACTGACTTGCTACTATTTTTGCCTTTCCTACAACCAAATAGCGGGAGCCATATTCAGTTGACTCTAAAATTTAATATGTTGTAGATGTGCATTTAACGATTACTTTCCAAGTTTTTATTATTTTTAGAGTTCATAAAATATTTTGCTAAAAGAAAAAGAAATACACACTCACACACAAAAGCAATTCAATTATTGCCTGCCTTTGTGGTGAGCAGTGAGCATGAGGCACTCATGTGTGCCTCGTGCAGTTAATTKAACTGAAGTGAATTCATAAACACTAATCCCAAAAGAAAATTAGATTGTTATAACAGGTTATAACAGTTAAAAATAAATTATTATAATTTAAAGTGGAAGCAAATACTCAATAATAAATCTATATTGGTGGGCAGAAATAACCTTCATTCTCATTACGTTATGCAAAACATGAGTAGTCTTTTTTATTATGTTACAAAGCTTGTGCAACATTTTCCTAATTGGGATCCGAAGACTTTAGGTCAGCTCTCTCAACCACCTTCTTTATGAGTTTTGTTAGAATTTTTTCCACCTTTCCACAAAAAAAAAAAAGCTACCACTTATCGTCCTACTATCTACCGGTGACACTTTTCAAACTGCATGGTCATCTGAGGATTTCTGCACTTGATAGAATGCCAGGCTGTACTGGAAGTCTGAAGTGTACAGAATGACGAGAAACTGTGAGGAAGCACCGTCACCTGCTGTGCTTCTGTGCTGCTGCCGAACCTATCAGACCCACAGCTCTTCAATCCCGCTGCAAAAAACCGCAGCCTGTCTGTCAGGTGGTTAAGAATCCAGGCAGTTGTGTACACATCCTGTTGTATTTGCTGAAGCTTCTCACACTGAAGTGCAGGCTCAGTCTTTGGAGAAATAAAATAGCATGTGCTCAYGGTGCTTCCTTCTTTGCCATGTTGAAAATGGCCACTCTGAAGATTAGGGTACAAAGACATGTGGGACATTAACGGAGTTTTCCTGAAATGACATTTAGGCACAACTGCTTTTTTATGCTGTTGAGAAGATAGGATTTTTTTGGTATCAAAATAAGAAATTATGTCACCTATAAAACACTTTCACTTTACAGTATCTTGACTCAGATAAAGCTGGTCTGAGCGGGCATCATTCTTTGGTTATATCAATCTTGTGGACCTTTGTGCAAGAGCAATAGACTTTTTTTTTTCATTGTGGACATAACTGTTGCTGAAAATGGACATGGTCCAAGACTTGGATACAAGGTGAGACTTGACAGATGTGACAAGTAAATAATGTAAACAAGGAGAAGGAGAAGGTAGAAACACAAGAGAATCATACTGACCACTGTATTAAACTGAATCCATTGACAACCAGCTGACATTCATCAAAATCAAAACCATCAAATCATGGGATCTTTTATGAGCTCAATCTACACCACTCTGAATATTCTTTTCATGCAGATGTAAAAAAAAAAAATTAATCATGGAACAGGTTGCTGCACTTAGGTAAAGGTAAAAAAATATGATATTATAGTCTGYTTTGATAGAGGAAGGATGGAGAAGCTGTTTGAATCATGTATATTCCTCTAGAATGTTTTGGCCAAACTGTTGTACAGCTGGAGGCAGCGGAGACGATGACAGTGAAATCTCCAGAATTTGTCATTAATATCCTGTGGTGTTGTTTGTAGCAATGTGCTAATGGCTTAGCATGCAGCGTTGGCAGCAGTGAAGGGTTATTTACACAGCAACAGGTGACTTCTCTTGTTAGATAATGCTGCTGGAAACTCATGTAGCAGTTTAGTGTCTGGGCCACAGAGACTCTCTTTCACAGGGATGTGCAGGTATACCATCTGTTTAAAAGAAAACACTATCCCTTCTCACTGCTTTGGCCCTCTGTCTGCCTACTCGATCTTCCTATATAGTTTGAAAGCCAAGTAAAGAAATGTTAGGAGTCCTGGGTATCTCCATGCATCCACATCTCAGTGAAGCATCTCTTATTCCAGGGGAAACAGCAGCAGGATAACAGATAATGACAATAAAACGCATTGCAGGTGAGTAGTAGTAATACTTTAAGACAAAGGAAGACCAATGAGTGTGAAATGAGATAGAGTATTTTTTTTTTTGCTAACCGAACTTAAACTTTTCGAAACATTATTTTGCCACTTCAAAAGCAAAGAGGCAGTGACAACACAAAACATATCTTTAAAATATTTAATTAGGATGAAATAATGAGGACTATCATGCTATGCACATGCTTTTAAAATAATGCTCAATCACAAGTTGCATTAAACAGTAAGCACATCTAGTCATACATAAACAGTATATACCAATGATACCATGTAGCCAAAAATATTAAAAATAAAATGAAATAAAATATAATAATATTTTAGTGTATTTTCTTACACATCTAATATACAGTATATATTTGAATGGTTAATTGGTTTTCCTCACAGCTTCTCTTACAGATTGAAGGACAAAAAAGAAATCCAAAATCAAGCAAACCAATAAATGTTTTTATTTATTCTACTGGCTAACCTTTTCATCCTAATGCTCACTCAGGTCTTTCCAGAAAGCTCAAAGGCTTTGACTGTCTGCTGCTGACTTTTCGGCAGAAGAGTGATTCTTTGACTTTCATGCATGAATGTTGTCATGCTGTGAGACATCGGCCATGTCAGCACACTGTAGGTCACATGTGTTGATGATCAGGAGCTTAAAGGGCACAAACAGATCGCTGACAAAACCCATGAACTGTAACCTAACTGGAGGTCAGACACATGTTTGACAGCACCATTTTACAGAAAGGTTTTGCTGCAGAGAGATACAGATAAAAGCTGAAATGGTTAACATGGAACGACAATTTATTTTTCCTGATGGCATGTGGGAATGACTTTATCCTTTAAATTCAAAGCACAAAATAATTAATGCAAACTGATGTTGGCAGACAATTGCCATTTATTCAAGCAGAGGCCCTACAGCAAAGAGGGCACATTTTAACTTAACATATTGGATGACTTTATTGCTACTAGGTATAAAAACAATCACTTGACAACTAGATTGTGATTTTTAATTTAAAGCAACCTAAACTGAAAAGGCTCTGTGCTATTCAATGAAGCTGGGGAATGTAGAAGCCAACAGAAGAGCAGAAAAAAATATATCTGGATATAAATAGAAACAACATTCACACTTTGTTTATTTAAATTGAATGAGGCCAGTTATATAGAAAATGTTTTAAATGCATCTTAGTATTCAGGCATTGGTGATAAAAAAAATGCATATTATGAAATTCCCTAATTAGCATCATATGGTAAGTTTGAAGAAGTTTGTCAAAACCAAAAATTCAAAATAATTCAAATGTGTTAGAAAGAAATGTTTTAAACACCTCTTACAAATATGCTAAAACAACAAAAAATATGGTGAGACTTTTATAAAACTTACCTCTATTTCTGTTTCKTTACACTTCATGTGTCAGCACTTTATATCAGTTTTTCTTTTTTTTAGATTAATAAACTATAGCTCTTGTAATTTCTTGAACGTAATGACAACTTTGTCAAAACTTGAAGCTAAAAGTACAGTTACAGTTGAACTTGTGGTTGGTTCTATTCTGTATAAAAGTATGAACATTTGTTCAGCCACAAGCACTACTTGTAGTTGTATTTTTATAACTACACTACTGAGTCACTATTTTAGAATGATTTTCCTTTTCAGTTKGATCATCTCTCAACATGCAGGTGGTGATTTCTTAGGTGAAATGACAACTTTGTCAAAACCTGAAGCTAAATATTCCAATACAACTTGTAACACTATATTTTCTTTTCCAGAGTTTTATGCTGCATGGCACTGAAGTCATACTGTTGCTTTTAGAACTGAGATGAATTCTGCCTACACACATATCATATACAGCATATTTAACGATCTCATTTAGCGGAGGGGAGGTGAAGGTGCTCCTAGCTCCACACATTTCCTTAATTGTTTTTTAATTACACCTCAGACTGTATCATCTTCAGTAATTTGAGACAGCGGGTCAGTTTTTTGATAAAAAAAGAATAAAACGTTAATGAAGTATTGTCTCTCTCAAGACTTACACTTCAGTTGCTTTTGTGTTTTTATATGAGAAAAAAACATTCTCTGTGTCAGGTTTCTGTAGCATAAACAAGAAAATAAAGATGTTAACAATCTTACCATGTGTGACAATTACACACACACACACACACTTCCAAGCCAACCTGAGCAACCACCCCGCTTTGCTAACCTCACCTCTCCCAAAGATGTGTTCAACCTTTATATCTTCATCAAAATAATAAGTGACTAGTTACAAAAATGTATTTGGAAATATATCAAAAATAATACCTGAGTTACACTAAGTTTTAATTATTTAAATAGACTTGTTTTGTTGGTTTTAATTTACAAACAATACATTTGTATTTGTTTTTTGTGTCTTACCCTCTTGCTTGAAGGTGTCACTGATGGCCTTCTGGACAGCAGTCAGGTCAGCAGTCTTACCCATGATTGCAGTTTTGAGTAATGAACCAGGCTGGGAGTTTTTAAAAGCCTCATGAATCTTTTGCAGGTGTTTATAGTTAATTCATTGTTTCAGATGATTAGGTTAATACGTTGTTTAGAGAACCTTTTCATGATATGCTAATTTTTTGAGTTAGGAATTTTTGGTTTTTCTTTACTTTTTTGCCATAATCATCAATATTAAAACAATAAAAGGCTTGAACTACTTC
>NW_013952403.1:5131692-5137199 GCF_001266775.1 Austrofundulus limnaeus | reverse complement strand
TATATATACGTATACACACAGAGGTGTATATGTTAGTAGTAACTAAGTATATTTGCAGTACTTAAGTATTTTTAGAAGATTGTTAATCTCTTTTAATCGTAACATTTCCTTTTATTCTGTTACATTCACCACAGTTATGTTTACTTCTTTACTGTAAACTTTAACTCCCAGTTACAATTTTCAAATTGTAATATGAGTGAGTTCATCATGAAAGGAGTTGTGAGCTGAGTAAATTTACAGAAATTTACTCAACCCAGTTTAGTGGAACCAGTTTGCTGTTTGGTTGAGTAAACACATTAAGCAACACATTTTTTTCTTAGAGTGAAAAGTACTTTTATTTTCCCAGTTATTGTGAGTAGTTTTTATGACATTTACTTAAGTACTTTTTCTCATCAGTGAATTTAAATCTTACCAATGTAATTTTCTGTTAAGGTATTTTTCCTTAGTTATTTCTTTTACACACTTTATAGACCTCTGTATATTTATGTAAAATGTAGACAAATAATGTTCGTGTATTTGCCTGTAATAAAGTATATTAATGTCTAATGAACAAGATCAGTTTTATCAAAGCTTCCGGAAATTAACCAGTGAATGAATATTATGAAAGACAACACGGTTTTAACAAATATTGAGTTGAAATTAGGGATTTTTTTTAGTAAAGAGTCATCYACAGTGCATACACTAACTGATAAGCTGATAACACAAGATATATTTTAAAATTCTATCATTAGCTATTGGAGTCAACTATGGTATGTCTGTTAACAAAATATCGAATGAAAGCCTGATGGGATTTTAAAGTAACTCCCAGAAAATAATCACTGGATCTACATCTACAACTGATCACACCATTTTGTGATGGCCACCATTATCAGCCTTTAAAAAAAAATCCTGTTAGTTAAATAACACGTTAATCACCGAACAGATTTTAATGAAACTCTGAACGGGAATGTTGGACATTCAACTGATTAACTTTCTGAGGCAATGCTATTAAAAATGCTTATTGACAAGGTTGGAACAAAACAGCTTTAACTTCATCCGTTCAACACAAGACAGCCCTATTTTAAAACTCGTAAGTGGGTGACAGGCATTCTATGATGAAAAGCAACTATATGTATAGTTCACTGTTATTTACTGTCAAGTTTATGTTGTTTTAATATAATTCTGTTGCCAAGTCAAAGCAGGTTGTCTCTGTGCTGATTCTGTGGAGGATCATTATTTTAACAATGAAGACTTGTTCAGCTACAAGCAGAACACACAGTTATTAGTGTTTCTTTGAAGCACAAGTGAGCCCCATAAAGAAAAAGCAATAAAGAGATGCTTAAGTTGATAGAAACACAGTTACAGTCCTAAATTATACGAAGAATAATGGTTAACATTTACATTTTAATTGTAGCAAATTGCAAAGAAATCAGATGCCTGAAAGCCCAAATGCAGCAAGAATACTTTTCCCCTTGTTTTCTATCCCCTGCTGTGTTTTCATTATGTGTCAATCTTGACTAACTTCACCAGAGTGGAAGAAGTCAATATCACCCTGTTCTCTGCCATGTGAAGGGTGAACTCTAATCGGAGACTGCACAGGGTGCATTGGTCCACTAAGAGATAGCCCATCTTTCAGATAAAATGTGCAGAGGCAGAAAGATTGTGAACCTTGATTGCTTTTAAAATTCCTCATACTCTCTATTTGCCTATTATCAGATGTTTGGGCTCTGGGGCACGAGACAATTTCTGTTAAACGTTTCTTTCTCTCTGTCAGGAAATGCAACAACTTTTAAACTAGTTTCATGCCAGCAACAAGCAGAAGGCTACGCAATGTTCCATGTTTCATTTCATAATTCTACCAGGTTTGATCAACCTGCATGTTGCTTCATCTGGAAGTTGTGATTGTTATGCAGGAGCAGAAATATTTTGGCTTAGGGTTTTAAGGAATATTTATAAACAAACAATATACAGCATTACCTGTTGTAGATTGATTTGATTTGATATATTGATTTAAAAGGAAAATATTACTAAAAATCAAGCCTGACTCAGCATAATTGCTGTTTTACAGCAGGTTCCTGTTCTCCAGTGCATAAAACGCTCAGAAATACAGCATCACAATCACATCATTAWACACCATAGACATAAAGACAAACAAGCATACCAAATTTCATGAAGGCAGCATTTGCAAAATAGGAYGTCTAAATATGAGCACAACAAAAAGTGTCCAGCAGATGGCAGACACGATTCTTCTTAAAGGGCTGTAGTTTTGAAATGGACTTTATGTTTTGAGGAATGTCATTCCATGCTTTAGTATAAACATAGAAGAAAGACCTCTGGCCGTAACAGTTTTTAAAAGTTGGTAATATCAGTTGTCCTTTTGTAACAGATCTAGTTGAATGACCACTTCCAGAATTTGTTTAGGGCAACAATGCACAGACAGTTCCATAATTGGCACCTTGGAAGATCTGAAAATATAAATTAATACCACTATACAAAACATAATTCTGAAAAGTCAAGGCATCAGACATTGAAAGAACTGTACAGTGACGAGTCCAACCAGGAAGTTTTTTATGAATTTTGTAGGCCCTGTTGTAGAGCCTAACTATGGGTTCTAAGATTTCATTTGTTGTAAGAGACCAAACAGGTAAACAGTACGACATGGTTGAGAGTATAATGGCATGAAGATAGATATTTGAAACAGAAGATGTCAGATTGGATCTAGTTTTTGAATAAACGTATAATTTCTGTTTCAACTTAGTGGTTAAGACTTGTACATGATCCTGACAAGTCAAATGAGAATCCAAAGTAATTCCAAGATATTTGTAGGTAGTGRCAATATCAAGGGGTTTGTTTAAAAAAGTGAGTTGATTTGTTATAYTGAAATGTCTCCTGGGTGAGGAAAAATACATGCACACAGTTTTTTTTAACATTAATTGACAAAAGATTATYTTGTAGCCAACCATGAAATGTCTGAAGATCTGCTTGTAACTGACTATTAATAGATTCAATATTGAAATCAGACAAAAAAGGACAGTATCATCAGCATACATTAAAATATTTGAATACTTCAATATTTTTGGAAGGTCATTAATGTATAATAGGAAAAGCAGTGGGCCCAGTATGCTACTCTGTGGAACTCCCACGGAATGGGGCGTAAGATAGTTCCAAACAGCATTCATTTTGAGATATAGAACATATTTCTGACTGGATTGAATCACCAAAGTCCAGCACTGCAAACATTGTCCATGTAAGCAAGTCTTATAATCTTATACTCAGCCAAAAACTGTTTGAGACTGAGGAACTAAGTAAGAGCGGAATGTCATAGATTATTAATCTTGTTGGCCTGATTGTTTAAGTTTTTTTTTTATTTCAAGAAGTCATACTAAGTTCATTTGTCACTTGCAGATTATTTCACATAACTTGAAAAGTTTCAAACTATAATTTAGTATTTGAACTTGTTCTTAGTTGTCCATTTTTTTCAGTGAGGGCTAATTCTTCAAGGCAAGTTCTTCATGCAACTTTTGTTGTATAAAATTTTGCACTACTGTCAGAACTTGTGTTTGCTGCAACAGGTGATATGTTGTTGCTTTTTTCATCATTTGTCTTTATAAACGATTCTCTGGTAAATGTGTCAACATGGATTTTTGACCACACAGTTTACCTATTAAAAATACAAACTAACTAAAAACCTACATTGTTTATGATCTCAGGTCTCTGCCTATCTGAATTATCAYTTTAACATCAAAATTACTTTCTTTTCTTTTTTGTTAATTAAAATGTAAGAAACTAGTCATAAATACTTAGCCTTGCTGAGCCAACACATTGGAGCACAGCCACCAGTAACAATGATGAATTTAAAGTCCAAATGATGGTTGCTGCTGGTGGTAATGATGCCTTAAGGTTATAGCTGCCAGCGATCATCTAGCAATGAGCATTACAGGCTAAGCCTTGCCCACACCCATTCTCCAGGACTAAAGGCCACCCTGAGCTTTAGTTCAAGCAATCAAAATTAGCATGGACATTAGTTTTGAAAGCCAAATGGTGCAGTTCAACCCTGACCTGCCTCCAGCATAAAATGAATGGAGACTGAGTTATTCTCCCAGCACCATCATGGAGAGATGTTGCCCTTAATTCCTTTTGACAAATTGTTAAACAGGCCTGACACTAATGCATCACTTCATTCCCATTCATCTTATTTTTGCATAAGCATAAATATCCACAGATTATCAAAAATAAAATACTTAGTCACAATTCAGTCAGTATAAAAATATAAAATATAAATGTATATGAAAGGTTTAAAATTTAAAGAAACTGCATAGCGGTAGTTAATACACACATACACAAACATCAATGCAGCAGAACTCAGAACTCATCAGAACAGATTTATTGTTTCAGGTGGGGGCCTGGTCCAGGCATGGTGGGGCTCATTGGTGGGTTCAATTGGTAGCCCTTCATCAGAGCTAAACACAAAATCTGAAGCTCCTATGTTGAATAACCTTTGAGTTATAAGAATTTTTGTTAGTCCAGACACCCCCTTTTCAGTCAGAGCCGCCTCCTCAAATATTGGGTCTGTGGTAAAACTGTTGGCTGGTGCAGTGTAGGTCATCATCATCACACATCTACATTCTTGCCAAATTTTAAGTTGATCAGTGTAGCTGTTTCCGTGCTATGGTTGACCAAAAATAACGAAAAGCAATAAATAAATGAATAATTAATTGAACAAACGATCGAGCGAACTAGCAAGTGAACGAGCTCGAACAAATAAACAAATGATAAGAAAACAATATGAAAACAATATGAAAACAATGTTTATTGTTGTAGACTTATTGATGTAACTGTCAAAGCTAAATGCTTTGTTCAGTTATTTTGGGTGAAGTGAATTTAATTTTCAAAGAGTTAATTCTCACGTTATCTATCTTGGAAGTCTGTTGAGAAACATTAAACTGTTCTGCTTGCTGGATTTTTGATACATTTTACAATAAGTCAAAATTATCTTCACAATGGCATMAACTTCATGGTTTAGAACCAGAGGACCATGGATTTCGAAGGTATATGTTGGCTTTTTAGATTTTTCCATGATGTGTCTAAAGTGAACTTTGAAAAACTTTCTGTTTTCCTGTTTCCTTTATTCATGATATGAATAAAACAGACCGTGCAGTAGGGTGCCTTTCCAGAGTGCACCAGTCTTCAGTTGAAATTGAGTTTTTATTTATTTTTTGTTTTTGTTTTAAGTTTGTGATCATTTTTTTTTCTATTATTCACCTGGAGAAAACAAGATAAAATTTTCAGTTAAAGCTTCTGTAAATGTGTTTGTCTAAAACTGATCAGGTCTTAAATATATTGTGTAGCCAATAGCCTGATTCCTAAAATAGAACTCGAGTTGCAATAACAGTGTCTCACAAAAGTCGGTACAACCCTCACATTTGTGTAAACACGTTACCGTATTTATATATTTTCATGGGAAAACAGTGCTATGACCCTTTGATACAATGTAAAGAAGTCAGTGTACAGCTATATATAGTATATAT
>NW_013952403.1:5126750-5131092 GCF_001266775.1 Austrofundulus limnaeus | reverse complement strand
GCTTGCGACCTGTCCGGGATGTACCCCGCCCCTCACACTGTGACTGCTGGATATGGGCACCAGTGACCCACGCGACCCTGAAAAGGAAGAAGTGTGTACAGAAAATGGATGGATGGATGGATGGATATATATACATGGTGCATAAATATTCTCTCCTGCAAAAACACGCTAACTGTGTTTGAAGTTCCTCGGTTCAGCAAAGCAAACCCACTCAGCATGCTTCACCTGTTGCAAACGCAGAGTGGATTTGTGGCATTCCTCTAATCTTTCCTTAATTGTGGAGGTGGGAAGAACGATCTTCCTTTTGTGGCTGTTTTCTAATGCTCTAAGTCTATTAGGAGAGAACCATGTCAAAGGCTTTAGTGGAGTCTTTTGTTGAGCTCATGTTGGTGCATAAGAGATAATAAGATTGAATTATTTTAATGGTTTACAACCAAGTTTGAATAAATCTCCTAAATCATATGGGCCATTTAGTCTAGCCTGGAGAGGAAGGTCTCCAAAGTGTTTCTGAAAACAATAAAATTATTCAGTTTTTATAAAATACTAACGGTTTATTCAAAATAAGCAGGTGCACATAAGTTAGTATTCTTTTTTGTAACAGAGATAGACCGAGAAAAAACTAAATGCTTTGGGGATCTTCCAAAAAACTAATTTCCATGTAAACAAAATTGTAAATCTTCCACTTACTTCAAACAAAGGGGTGACTTTAAAACAATCCCTGTTGAAATTCTGGTTTTGCCACAAATTATGTCCACATTAAAACCTAAAAGGTCATGTTTAATGTTTCCAGTTTTCTGCATTTAGCCCTGTTTGTGGCATTGTAAGAAGCAACAACTACTTCACACATGCAAGAAATTGTTTTCAGCGCTGAGTACATGAAATAGCATGTGTTAAAAGAAAAAAAAAAGGAAAAATCACAGTGATGCCAGAGAATAAACTGATAGCAATCATAGTGATGGCACTCAGTTTGATAACATTCTAGTGTTTGAGCGAAACAGTTAAAATGGAAAAACGAAAGATGTGAAAACAAAATTGCCTTAAAAATAAACCATAGGCAGATCTTTCATTCCAGATTTTTACTCTTTGCCTGTCTTCAGCTGTCATTCATCACCTCATCCGAAACAAATTGAAAAAAAAAGTAGCAATTTACATGAAAAACATAAATGGGGGTAGTTAAAACTTGAAGCTTTGAATAAATCTTTTCAACAGTGAAAGAAGATGGAACTGAAAAATGAACTACTTACTTTATCTGCATCATTTTTTTTCCCTGTCGTGATCTTTTGTTTTGCCTTTTAATGTGCATCATAAAATGATGGCAGAGTCAAAGAAAGGTGAAGAGTTTTGCGTGTGCCTGAAAACAGATTTGAATTGCCGGCTGCTTAATTTCTCTTCATTAACAAGTGAGACGCAGCATTAGCGCCACAAACACCATAAGGCTTCTATTTTTACTATAATATATATTTTAGATTTCAGTTCATTACTCTTGCTTGTTATATGATGATGATAATTATGATCCTTGGTGGACAAACACTGAGATAAGGGCTTTTAAAGAGACACAAGCATCCTCCTACTCGCCTTTCAGTTGGATCTCAAATGCCACTTTAATCAGCATCATATCTGGTGTTAATGCTGTGTCAAATTATATATTTTTTTCTTTTTTACAGGATGTTTTCTGCTCTAATCTTTATACATTTCTACCATACTGAACTCACACATCAAAGTTTTACCCAATCCAATATTTGTCTATTTAAAAAAATAAGTCTATATGAGAGCAATTAAAATTTTCCTATCAAATCTTTTGCTGAGAATTGTAATGTTTCATATTATCAAAACTTATTCAAGTTACAGTGCCATGAAGGAAGATAGATGAGAAAAAACCGCAAATGTTTAACATGCAATATAAACGTAGCAAAAAACTAGTAGAATAGTTCCTGGAGAAACTATGAAAGGGCTTGCCACGYGCTGACCAAAAGCAGCTAAAATGTAGCTTGAATTTCTGAAAGCAACATAAGGAAGCATAAACAGCACAACTTTGCTGAACTAATTAGAAAGAAGGTGAAATTGTCAACAAAATGTGCATTTAGCGTAAAAAGCTAACTTTGGCTAATGACAGTTAAACATTAGCTGAAATTGATGCAAATAGCCAGTTATAGCAAAAAGCAACTGTAATAAATAGTGACAGCTCAAATTAGCAGAAAGTAGCGCAACAAAGAAAAAAAGAACAGAATAGCACAAAGAGGCAGAAAATAAATCCAAACTTAATCTCTTAGCCAAGCTTTAAGAAAGAGGCCACAGGTCTGAGTATGAATGTTTTTTTTTTKTTTTTTTTTTTGTGCATCTTTGTAGAGCTTTATTGTGGACAACAAATGGAGCATCTAGATAGATGTTTTGCTCAATGACACCATGACATATGTGCATGGTAGGGAATCCAACCTGCAACAAATTCAACCTGCAATTTTCTAGATATAAGTTGGCTGCCCTACTGCTGTGTCACAACTGCCTAAACATTTAACAGCACTACTTAGAAAGCAATTCCTGTTTTTCAGAAATTTGCTTAAAAAACCCTCTCAAAGTTAAATACTGTTGCATTCAGTGCATGCACACTGAACCAAGGGAAATCTGATTCGGTCTACTGGTGAGATTGGACCAGAGCTGTTGTTTGCACTCCTGCAGAAAACCCTAAAATTTTGCTCCAGGTTGTAGACAGGGCCCAAGCCTATAAAATCACCTCCCCAAGTCTGAGAATCCCTGTGTCCCTCGAGCAATGCCTGAGTCCTAATTGGCTTTTGTGATTGGCTTCTTAGATAGCCAGGGGTCCAATTGTGAAATTCCCACTCAACTCATTCATTTTCAAGGTGAGCTACTGGGCCTTAACGAGATGTCCGTTCCTGCAAAAGGACTGCTGTGATTCTCCAGAGACCAGACTAGGTACTCACGCACTTCTCATGTCTTAGAAAGGAGCTCCTCAGGTGATGACCAGGACCAAAGGGATCAAAGAGGGTGTCACTGTAACACTCTCACTCTTAATCACAAATTCATTCCTCACTCACAGTGCATCCAACTAATTAAACTTGATTCTCAGGAAGAAGCCTGGCTTCAGCACTTAGCGTGAACCTTAAGTATAATTGTGGCCACAGTTGAAATGCCTTACAGAAAGCAGAAAATCAAGATAGAGGACATGAGAGTTTTTAAATTGGCTTAGCCCACATTTGGTCATTTGGAGATGAGCATTTCACTGCATTTGGCAATTAGTCTATGTGAGCAAGTAAAAAATTGCTATTGATAATATTGACAGAGTGGCATCTTGTCTCCCTTGATAGTGTAATTGACTTTAAAATCCAATACTAGGAGGAAAGACACAGTCACGAGAAAAAGTCACTTTTAAGGACCTGATATTGATTTACCAAAAATTAATCCAGATGTGTATTGATATGTTATAATTTATGACTTTCATTCAGATAAAAAAATACCAGGTTAAAATTTTGGCTTGTGAAGGATTTCATAATAATTTGTATGATGATAGCAGAACAACAGTTCTCCTTTAAAGGGATGTAGACCCTTCGACACTGATGGATGTCTCCTGTACACAAATGCTGCCAGGACAATTTGTTTACAGATGACTTGTTTCTAATTAATTTCATCTTATTAGGAACCTGCCTTCAGTGCATAATAGTAATTTCCTTCCATTACACACAGCAGTGTCTGTTAAAGGCAGTTATTCAATGTGTCTTTAAACTGTGTTTTTGCCTCAATTTTGACTGAATTAGCAAGGGGGAAGAAGGATAGTTGGTGGCCCCCAAACTATACATGGTTTTTGTGGTTATGCATCAAATGTTTTGGTAAATTGTTCCTCGTTTATAACAATGACATTCATGTTCATTTTGTTTTTGTATTGGAAAACACTTTGGTCATCTTGGGTAATTGCCTCAAATAGCTTGTTCCAGACAAGAGAGAGGGTGAAGAAAAAATACTTAACTAAACACAAGTAAAAGATTGTAAGGTGGAGGTCAATTATAATCAGCAGTCTTAGCTGTCGCTAAAATCCAGTTTTTAATATGTAGATTTGATTTTGATTTATGACTTCATAAAACTGAACCAGTAGGTAGATAGATGGGTAAACAGTTRGGTGGATATGGGTAGATAGCTAGATAAGCTACAAATAATCAGAGCATGAGGACAGCTGGATATAAAGTCAGTGCCTTAAAATAGAATTTTTCTCACCAGTGGCTGTCAGTTTGGTGTTCACTTTTTTATACTCCTTGAATCAGCTCTCACATCTAAATACTATCCTAAATATAGGTTTGGTTAATCACAAACCACATATTATCAATGATATATATAT
>NW_013952403.1:5119232-5126010 GCF_001266775.1 Austrofundulus limnaeus | reverse complement strand
CGGAGGAGTAAGACGACTTTTCCTTCTCTCCTGGCCTCCCTTATTTTCCCTGCTTTACTGCTCCAAGCCTTCTCTACGTTTTCATCCAAAACCAGAAATTTTAGATATTTTTATGGATTTGGTTAACTGGTCTTTTTTTTTAATAAATTTTTGGAACAAATTTTTCTTTCTTCCATGGGAGGACATGTCAAAGTTTGGACAACAATATGAAGGATTGCCGTTCTATCAGCACTCAGGCTGAAGCCCTGTGCGAGCTGGACTCAGTCTGCAAGCGGGTCCTCCGAGGGTCTTTCCTTGGAGAAAGATGATAGCACGGCTCGGCGGGATTGCCTTACACTATTTGTCTGATTGGATTCGCCACATTGGATGTACCAGCGGACATTAAAACAGATGGAAAATTGTTATTGTCTGCCTAACCGAAAACAGTTTCTTCTGTTCCCAAACAACTGACTACAGATTTGGCTCTCCTACCTGGCCTTGAAGAGCTGTGGAACTAAATTCTCCTGGGTGTTTACGTTGATTGAGCCCCCCCCCCCCCCCCTCACTCCCGTCTGTGATCTGGTTCCTGGAGCAAGCCGAGGGCCGCACAGAATGAACAGTTAACATCCGTATTCTGAACTATRGCTGCGCTGGTTTTGGGGACTAGATTCATCAGGCTCATTCTTCAGATATTCACACAAGTGCATACAACACTCATGGCTTCAGATACATGCCCCCCTAAACTCATCTTACTTCTCTGGCCAATAAATGGGCTCTATGAAGAGGTATTTTTCATAAACATCATGGTGTGTCACATTTTCCTGATATATTATGATGTTTTTTTTATTTACCCTTGCGTGCTTTTTAGTTTTTCTTTTAAGGGTTGCACCTCCTCACAATGTCTTCATGATGATGATTCTTGCTCTCTGCAGGGGTCTGTGGCTGCATGACCCAGGGCACCTGTTCTCCCATGTTTGTCATGTTTTGTATTCTTCTGAATGGGTGTTCTGAACTGTAATTTCATTGTGCTCTGAACAATGACAATAAAGGTCTATCTTATAACATCGTATCTTTTTTCAAACAGATGTGACATAAAAACACTTCCAAAATTCCCAATATTACAGCATTAGTGAAGGTCAGTAAAACTTTTGCTACATACACTCTAAAAATGAAATGTTGGATTTACTTAACCATGTTATGTTACCTGGTTCCACTTAACTGAGTTGAGTAAATTCAAAGCAACACACTCATGTTCTTTGGCTAAAAAACTGGTATATTGCTTTGAATTTACTCAACTCAGTTAAGTGGAACCAGGTAACATAACATGGTTAAGTAAATCCAACATTTCATTTTTTACAGTGTAATTTAGCCATCTTGTTTACAACCACAGACTAACCAAGAGAAATCACTAAAAAAGAAAAAAAAAAAAAACAGGTGCCACCAACGGGAAAGGTGATTCACCAGAGCAAAATACTTCACGCCAATTCTCAGCAGTCCAATCCCAGTACATTGTGYARAAAATCAGTGTGTCCTAAATTTCTTCTTGGGGAGAAGTGGCTCATTTGGTGCCTTTCTTGACACCAAACCGTCTTCCAAAATGTTGTTTTTTTGCCTCACTGTGCATGCAGATGCAGTCACACCTGCTTGTAGCCATTCATTTGCTTTGCACTGTTGGTGCCTGATTCCACACTTGAATTAGAGAAGGTCCTGGCATGTACCGGGGTTTCTTGTTGTTCCCTGAAGCCTTCTTCACAACAATTGAACCTCACTTGCTAAAGTTCTTTATGATTAAAAAAAAGACTGATTTAAGTGCAATCTCACCAACAGCAATACAGTATCTCCACCTATGAAGCCTTTTTTGTGCAAAGTAATTATGACTGCACGTGATTCCTTCCAAGTAACCATGGTTAACAGCGTAACAGCATTGACTTCGAGTACCACCCTCCTTTGAAAGCCACCAGTTCACTCTTCTAACTCGATCAGCATGGAGGAGTGAGYCCAGTCTTGTCCTTGTCAACACTCTGCCTGTGTTCACAAGATGATCACTGAAATAATACTGTAGATTTTTATTGTGGCTGAAAGGTTAGAAATTGGATTTTGGGGATTAGTAGACACATCATTTTTTTTTACAAAAATAAATAAATAAAACTGTGTAGGTGATAGCAACTCATCTTATCACTCTTGATATTATTTTGCACCATAAGCAAAAATTCATTATAAAATCTGGGGTCATTCTCAAAACTTTTCGTCACAAGGGTACAAAACTCTGTTTATTTTAGCTTTTTTAGCCTCTAAATAAGCTTTAAATGTAACTGAATCCTTTTTATATGTGCCTGTTGTATGTATACAGTGATGACAGTACATTTTTGATATATGGTTCAGTGCTAGTAAATGAACTGATAAAGCCTTTTACACTAAAGGGTTAACAATTTTGAGAATAAGGCAAAGCATGTTTTACAGTTCCCTCATCCCTTCCTGCCCCAGCTGTGTGTTTTAGAAGGGACTGTTGATCATTAGCACTTCCCCCACGTTGTGCTGGCATTGCTCCCCACTCTGTCATTGGCACACTCTCCCATCTTGTGTTTTAAATTGTAGGAGGCAAAGAATGGAGCTATGCAGGGCTTGTTTGTTAACGACACAACACCCTCATGAGTTGGTGCTGGCAGCATGCCTAGCCACCAGAACCGTGGCGCAGCACACTAGAAAACTGGAAGTGAACCTCCTCTCGTTTTTTAAAAAGTGCATATTTATTTAGTCATTTACCCAGCAGTCATTAGGGCTGTGTGTGCAGCAGTTTTTCTGTGATCTACACAGACTAATTATATCAAACTTGCTCTTTGGGTTTTAATTGGTTTACAATAGATGATATAAATGGAGCTTTTCCTCTGATGGGATCACARCTGAATGGGGTGTTGCATTGATATGCGACAGGACTGAAAATGAAGCTAAACCAGAGCTTTCTACTCAATTATTGTTTTTTGATTAAACAATACCTCTGATTTCTGAACTCTGTTCTACACCATGTTAAACAGCTACATCTTGTATGATGGTCAATAATGCCAATACAGCAGCAGCCAAAATACTTTTCTAAGGTTTAATGCAATTGGTGTCCCGCAATTTATACAGGATCAGTATAAAATTGCCTTTTAATGATGACAATTTATCACTATCAGAAAAAAGAAAAAGAAAAACGAGGCACTGAAAACCATATAACCATACTGTTGGTCTTTCTTTTMTTTTAATAAAATTTCAGTTTGCACGTCAGATTTATCCAGATTTTTATCACAACGTCTTTTTTATATACAGTTTATTTTTCTCTGTTTTATGCACTTAAGCATAAAAGATGCAAGAATTTCAGCTGGTTGTAGCCAGGAACATCCACAAAAAAAGTTGTTTAATAGTTAAAGTGCAAATGGAGTTGAATGGTCACCTTGTGTGGAGTGGAGTCGACTTTGGCCCTTTTATTGGTCTCTGATATTGTTTAAATATTTCAATAAACCTCTTATGACCACATATAAATATAAAAGACTTATAAACTTTTAATAATAAGAAGAGTGATTGTGACTCATTCTGATAGGAGTCTGGAAATYATAAATAAAAGATTAAATCTTTGTCTTGTTCTGAAACTATTTTATACTGCCCGAGTGTGAAGCTTTCAGTGAAGCTGGCTCTGCCTACAAAAACACATTCAAGCTGAAAATGGATGAGACTTGTCTTGCAAACACACACGGCTGCACCGAGCTTTGCTGAAGACAAAAGAAAACCTTGGTTCTATTTACGTATTAGGGCTGACAATATACAGTGCAGTGTGTGAGTGTTTTTTACTCAAATAAAGGCGAATCAAGCAAAAGACGAAGAGCATCAAATTATCAAGATACTGCTGAGGGTATTCATGTTTGCATAAGGTTGAGCAATGGGGGTGGAAAACAGTTGTAGGTTGTCAAAAACCTTTGAAAATGAATAAATATGATGAAGGGCCATAATTAAGTGATTGTCGACTTGGAAATCACATTACTGAAAATAGACAGGAGCGTTGCAGGGAGGCAAAAAATTCCCACATGGAGGTGGAATGGCAAGTCCTTTTTCCCCCAAGTTTTTTTTTTCCTTGAAATGAATGGCCCACTTCTGTATTCTGCATTTTTGTGCAATTAATATTTTGTTATTAAGTGGATAATCTCAAAATGTATGTACATCCTAAATCAAAAAGAGCTAARTTTGAAGATTTACTTGAATATTTGAAGCAACATGTTAAGAAAACCTGCATTGATCTTGCTTTTTACATAATGTCTCTGCAATATGGCTACAAAGACAAGTTATTCTTTAGGCTGCCTCTGGTTTTTCATACACCACCAACCAAACTAGTCACACATTGCAACTGCGGGCAGACATAAATGATGCTGACATTGTGGAACCATTGAAAGTGTAGAGTAAGTGTAGTATTGACATGAATATGTGGGTGTGTCTGACATCTTTCGTTCGGAATGCTGTGGAAAGCTGGTTAAACAGACTATTATCACTGCATACCACTGTTAATCCAAGATGCTGGATTATCCTAACTAACATATTCTYACTYCCGACTCRTCACATATTGATGCTTGTSCAGGTTCCCTTTGGGTCTGTTTTTTACGCRTCGGGTAAMCCCCTTGCATCAGTTATTGACCTGATCTGGGTTTGCACCACATAGGGTCTTTGGGTTGGGTTACATGGTTAAAATTAGGGATCAGGATYACTGGTTAATTTTAGGTATGATGTCAGGRATAGGATKTCTAGGGATAATAGAAGTTATGTTTAAGGTTTGGGACGATTATGTGTCACACTTTTTCTACAGTTTTCAAAAATGATTTATTTTAGCGATTTTGATTAATGATAAATTTTATGTAGTAAGGTCAGGGATAGGATGTATTGGGTTAATGGAAGTTAAATTGAGGGTATGGGACAATTAGTTGTCATGCATTTTCTACACTTTTCAGAAAWATGACAACAGGCTCTTCCTCCTTGTTCTCATCTCTTCAATAACTGACGTGAAGAGGTTACCTGAAACATCAAAACCTGACGCAGAGATATGTGTCAATATGTGACGGGTTGGGAGTGCGAATGGGTTGTCCTTACACATACCAACAGTTTAGACCCTGTGACTACTTTCCTTCACAGTTCAAATGTGTGGAAGTGGCAGGGTGACAAGGAAATTCTGTCTTGGTCCTTACATAAATACAGGACAAAGGCATTTCTTGAATTGTTTCCTAATAAGTCAAATGTTACAGTTACTGTGAGTTTTCTACTGAACTGTTCTAGTCCTATAGGGTGTATCTTCTACACATTCTCACTCCCGACTCGTCACATATTGACACTTTTCCAAGGTTCCCTCTACGTCCGATTTTGACGCGCCGGGTACCCCACTCGCGTCAGTCCTTGACGCCCGCGGCTTTTCCGGGTTGCGCCACCAGGGGTCTTTGGGTCGGGGGTCTGAGGTTAACATGAGGGATCAGGATTAATGGTTAAGTTTAGGTACTGGGATCAGGGGTAGGATGTCCATGGTGAATATTAGGTATTTTCCGTCTATGCAACATGTTTACGTGAATTTCCTAGATTTTCTAAAAATGGTTAATTTCAGGTACTAGGGTCAGGGACAGGATGTCTAAAGTGAACAAAGGTAATTTCACGCTTCGAAACGGTAGTTTTTGCACATTTTCTACACTTTCTGAAAATATGACAACAGATTTCGTCCCATCTCGTCAGTAACTGACGTGACGGGGGTACCCGGCGCGTCAAAATCGGACGTAGAGGGAACCTTGGAAAACGTCAATATGTGACGACTTGGGAGTGAGAATGGGTTGGTATCTTTGGTAGAAAATACTTCTTACATGGGTGGCACAGTGGCTCAGCTGGTAGAGCTGTTTGATCTCAGCAAGATAGTTGACGGATCAAATCCCTGCTGGGGACCTTGTAGAGTTTGTATGTTCTCTCTGTGCATGCATGGGTTTTCTCCAGGTACTTCGGTTTCCCCCCACAGAACAAAAACAGTCCATTGAAGCAGTAGGGAATATTCCTAAAGTACCTAGCATAAAGAACCCTCTGAATAGACATTGTCAAGGCACCAAAATAAGGTTGATTGCATTGGATTGAATTGGATCAATAGTTTTTTGAACTAAAATTATTTTGCAAATAGCTTTTCTTACTAACAATCTTGACATAGCTCAGCACCTGATGAGATAATAGAAGAAGAAAAAAATCAAAACGCACACAGCATTATTTTCCCCCTGTTGAAACAAATATGCAGTTTCTAAACTATATTCACACAGAGTAGACTTAAACTGAGCTCCCTATTGATTCCTTTTCCTTACAGCTCTTTCACACTCTAATCAGACTAACAAAACAACAGGACAGGTGCTCCTTGAAGATACTTGCAGAACCATTAAGTATTTAACAACAATGGTGCACCGCAGAGGATGTAGTCCTATTCTAGGGGTAACCTACTTATCACCACAGTATGAATGCAAATGCTGATGTTTACTATGGCGTGCTAGCATGTTTAAACATTAGTTAGAATTCACCCACCTGCTCCAAGCAAAATACCTTTGTTGTGGAGGTTCATAAGAAATAATAGTAAAAAAAAGTTAAAATCATTTTTGTTTTAAGCTATTAAGCAAGAAAATTGTTGTCTGAGATGCTTTGTAAAGAAACATTTGATTTTTAGCCTTCTTCTTTATTTTGTCTGCATCTCTTCTGGATTATTCCACAAACCCACTGGAACTCAAATGTCATTGAAACAGTATTTGTAAAACAATATACAGTATATATA
>NW_013952403.1:5113337-5119107 GCF_001266775.1 Austrofundulus limnaeus | reverse complement strand
ATATATATAACATGGCTTAACACCCTTAGATTTTTCAATCTCTGCAAAATAAAGTCTTTAAAGCCACTATGTGCCGTTGTCGCTTTATTCTGGTTGTGTAACCTTCTTTTTTATGTTTTTGGTCTCACAACAGAACCTTCTTTACATGAAATAAGCTCCATTACATTTTTTTTGTCAGACCAAAATACCCCAGGCTAAATGTTTGGTCTGGCCTAGCTTAATGTCAATACTGCAGTTTTATTTATTTATTTATTTATTTATTTATTTATTTATTTATTTGTCTGTCCTACGCCCGGGGAGGAAGTATAATTGAGAAATCAGCAGGGTCTTCCCCTCCTCCTCCTCAAAGTCATTTGCTTACATAGTGTGTTCCCACACCAATCATCTGCTTAGCGGCTTAGCAGTATTTGGACTCGAAGATTGTGGCTGTTGCCTTTAGCTGTCTTATCCCAGTAGTGATTGAGAGGAAGAGTATAATTTTGGACTTTTTCATCCAAATAGATCTAGTTGTAGTTTAATTCTGCCACAGAAATGTAATTAAAGTCTGCAGTGGGAGTAACATAGGTGAGTGAATTATCTAAAACAATAATAATAATAAWAAAAAACACGGTGTGAAAGAAAAACAACAGTCCTGTAGCACCTGACACWGCGTGGCAATTGCTCAATTGATTTAGTTAAGCCTGGGTTCAAAAACTGTATTGTCTAATGTCTTGAAAAGCATTTTTTTTCTTCCTACATGCCGTGCCTTCTGAGTTCATGAAAGGTCATTGCATTTTGTTAAAGAAAAACAAGTAGAACAAATCATTTTATAGATCAAGGTCAGATTCTAAAGTGACTTTTTTAACATCTTAAAGAAAGCATTTTATTTATTTTTCCTCATATCTCTGTATGTGAAAGAATTCCTTCTTGTTTTATTGTTACTCTCTGAAAAGCCACTGTTTAATTCAAGTTATACTGGGAAAAAAATGCTGACATGTGGAATTTTTCATAGATTACTGTGTCATCGTTTTTGGGGGTTATGGCAAGGAGTCAAGCCCTTGGAGATGTGATCATTCTCCTCTTTTTAACGTGATCAAATTGTCTTCTGAAGCGGAAAGGCCATTCCTTACTGCATGCGGGAGGGCATAAACTCTGAAACTGTTCAACAAGAACCCTTAAGTAAATTCAAAGCATAAACTAAAAACAAGCAAAAAAAGTTTTTGATCTCTATTTTAGCATCTAAAAGTATACAACTACTTTAAACATGCATTGTTCTAGATGCAGGTTTCAAAGGTGATCCAAAGGAAAATGGTTTTGTTCATAAAATGCTCTCCTGATAATTCTAAATGCTAAATTAATATCATCTCCTACTTGACAATGTAAATGATCCACCTTTAATAACCTGATTTGCCTACAAGTGAAAAATGAGTCCCCCTGTTCAGCTTTTAAAAGCTGACACTGAATGGACCTTTGTGAATTAATCAAAGACATATGTTAATATCAGAACACATCACTTTAGGAGCGGTGGCTAATTCAAATTGGCAGATGGAATTAATGTGTCATGTCAGCAGCTGATGAATAAGAATCAGACACAGGCGTGTGTGATTTGTGAGGTAGCTCACCTTTAATGCAAACTTGCTCAGGGGCATCACTAAGCCCAGGGATATTTAAGGCCATCCTCTGTTACGTTAGACTTTTGTTTTTTTCTTCGCTTCCCATGCTCTGGAATCGCTGGCCTGCTGTTCTGCATTAAAATGGTAATTTTCATTAAATTTTATTTCTTTTTTTTTGACATGTCAGCTTCATTTCTTGTGCTTTTATTCAGGTATTAAAAGGCATGGATATTCTTCCAGAACAGGCTCCAGTAAAGTTTAGTTCAGATGAATTTGTCTGTCTAAAAATGCTTTATTTAATTGATTTATATGATTAAACATATTTATTTGCTATAAAAATATTATAGTGAAGGTTTTGTGTGACATAAGAAGCTGTTCTTTTTGAATTGAGTTGCTTCACCTTTACTAAAATGCATTTGGCCGTTTTACCATAAACATTTATTTTCCATTGCATTTGACACACATCAATGATATTACAATGAAATATAATTAATGTTATTAATAATAGTAGTAGATTGTTTTTGGTAAACCAAATTGTATACCCTTAGCATAAATTTCAGTTTTTCTTGGTAAAATATGATGTTGAAACTGATTTTAARGTGTTGCATAGGATTCATTGTGGTCCAGTTTTCTTTTAGTTGTAGTGTCTAAACTCCTATATGCTGCTTTTGTTGTGTTACTGTTTGTTATTCTGCATACACCACTGTTGGTGTGTCTACTCACCTGCACATCCAGACTGAACTTGTGACCACATCACACTAGTGCCAACTTTTGAAAGCTAGAAAAACAGGTTATTCCTTCAACTTCCAAGGTTACTTCTTAAGAAAGAAAGAAAGAAAAAAAACAGGAATGATTAAATTAAAACACTCAAAGGATTARCAATGTTTTCTTTATGGAGACATTTTAACATTTGGCCCACACCACATTTGGCTTTTCATATAAAACCAAACTAATTACACCATCTGGAGAGTTGACCAGACAAATTCCTTCAGTCATTCTAATTGTATTTCTTAATTACACTTTTTTCTCCCCTTTTGACATATATTCAACATGTCATGCAATAGATATTTAAGGGACTCCATGAATTTTTGCTTCTAAAGCTATTTATCTTGTGGTTTTTATTTTTATTTTTTTATTTTTTTTATTTTTTTGTTCAGAAGCCAACAGATGTGTCAAAGCGATGGCTCTTTGGATAGCAAATCAAATTTCCTTGTAATTAGCAAAATTTCATTTACTTGGTTTGGACAAAATGACTCATTGAGATCTACACCTTTTTGCACAAGTCCTAGGCCAATATCTCCTTAAAAATCCCTGAACTGTATGTTTATACTGGCTAATATTGCAAGAATATGTTCAATCACGGCAAAGATTATCAAACCAAAACCTAGTTTYTCCATACAGGAGGCATCTTGAAGCTGTCATTGACAACAAAGGCTTTTGTACAAAGTATTAGATAAATTTCAGTAAGTGTGTTCAATACTTTTTCCCTGTGCCATTCCACATTATTACAAATAACTTCATTTCTGGACATTTATGGTTTGATTTCTTTGTATGTATGGATACTTGGGTTGTTACCCACATCTGGTGAAAATTTCATGTCATTAGCACCTCTAGTAATATATTTACTGAGAAAAATGGTGACATGTTCAATACTTATTATACCCACTGTGTGTCTGTGTGTATATACTGGCAATATTTATGATTGTGGGCATGTATGTAGGTATATCTTTATACAGTATGTGCATGGGTATATGTATTTGTTTATATATGGCCTCCATGTACTTGTCCATTTGTTTTTCAGGTGGGCGGACAGATGTTGGATGTGTGGTCCTGTGTTTTGTTGGTGTATATTTAGTGTACTTCTGATTGCTATTTCAATCTTTCTAATTACTTCTCTCTCTGTTTTTCTCTCTGTCTCTATTTTCTCTTCACTTAATTAAAAAAGTCACTGATGATGAAGAAATAAATAAACTAAATAAACTAATACTTGGTTTCGTTTTCTACTGAAGTGAGAAGAGAAAAAAAGCTCCTGCATCTCTAATATATTTTATCTGAAACAAACAAAACCTTTACTTAAAGTGAAACCTACTGTTAGTGCAGCTTTTCATTTCAGAAAAGGCAAAGCAGGGTTGGTTTCACTCCTTTCTTTGAGGAAAACATTTTTTTTCAGTCATAGAGTTGTATTTATTTAACAAAAGAGTCTTTGTAATGGTTCCAAGTGAGGAACCTCAACTGCATGGCACCAACTAAAATGTAAACAATCTATTTTTTTCTACTCAAAAAATAGTTGTCCGCTATAAAATTTATGTTCAAGATCTTTTTGTGGAACCATGAAGGTTTACAGCTTGTACAAGGCGGCATTTATTCCGTGAGATCTGACAACACAGGGGCAACATTTTCTCCTCAAGTCCAACGCTGAGCTGTAGATTTTTCCTTCCTGATAGTGGACTTAATACTGAATGCTGGGGGGGAAAAAGAGAAAAACTCTAAGACCTGCTATTYTGGGGATGCTCTCAACCAGTCATTTAGCTATCACAATTTGGCTTCTGCCAGGAACACTCAAGTTTTTACACTCCATTTTTCAGCTGACAACACAAGTGCCATTGTTACAATATATTCGGTGTTACTTCACTCACCAGTGGTTTTGATGTTGCTGCTGAACAGTGTTTAAGATGTTGTAAACTGATGTTTTAAATGATGTGATAACATTAAACATGAAAAGTTGGGTTTAAAGTAAAAGTTTGACGTGATGGATCTTTCTCAATGAATCAAACAGGGATTAGTTTCTTTGCCTCCTCTGTGTTTCCCTGTGCCACCAGCTCTGTTCTTCAGGACTTTTCCAGATCCTCAGCTAAGCTTCTCCCATTCACACCTGTTCTACATTCTTCTTAGTTTCAGTAGCAGCCGATTACCTCCTCAGCCTCAGACATTTTATCGCCTCAGTTGTCACTCCACCTCTAGTCGGTCATTGTTTGTGCATGTTTAGTGCCATATCTGGTCTCCTTTTGTGTCTCCTTGAATTTTGATTTGCAGTTTTTTTTCCCTGCCATGTCAGCCTTTCTCTTTGATTAATATGGCTTACATTTTGTTTTAATTCAAACTCTTCATATTAGTCTGCATTTCTGTGTCCTACTACTACAAAGCTCGACAGAGTGGTCACAAAGTAATGGCTGATCAGTGCAACTAAGATGATGCGAGTGACAGATGCAGTCATTTTACTTGCGCCACAATCTCTGTGAACAAAAAATGCTGCCTGGCTGAAAAGGGGCATTTGAATTGCATGTATTTGGGTTTGATAAATAATTTCCATCTGGTAATGGGTTCATGATCAGGAAAAGGGCCCACTGCAAGAGACCATTGAGCTCAGTGTCCAAAACCATTAATATTATGCTTCTAGGCAAAGGAGCAAACATTAATTTGATAGAGTTGTAGTCAATTTAATTACTGGTTATTGCAGTGAAAAAAAGTTTTATTTTGGTTTCTCATTTCAAACTTTATTATTTTCACTAAAATTGTAATAGAATAATCTTGTTTATATGTTTTATAAAGCCACAGCTAATTGATATTTCCTTCCTGAACATACAATATTAGGTTAAAAACACTAGCTAATAGAATATAAAATGTTGTAAAGTCTTAGTTGTATGTAACTAGCAATGATGCAAACATACTTTAATTACACTATGATTTAAAATAACAGGAAAGGTACATTTTACATGAGATTCTTTGAATTAACCATTTTTAAAGTTAAAACAAATACGTATTTTCACATAATTTTTACAAAACTAATAATTAGTAGCCTTTTCGCAATATTTTCTTAAATTACAGCGAATTAATTTAACACATGAATAAATGAATGAATGAATGAATAAATAAAATCAAAAAAATAAATAAACAGATTTGACATAGTTTGATGGGGTTTTTTTTTGTTTGAAAGGCATACTTTTCAAAATCTTACGTGATAACATCTGCTCTTTCTCAATTCATATCTATTTACACTGAAAAGTGACAAATTTAGTGCTATGTTCAGAGGACCTCTTGTGAAGATCTATATTCACCATAAAAGTTTAGTGATGAGAATATAATGACTGTTTAATAAAAAATAATAAATAAATGTGAACAGGTTTCAACCATTCAGACACTGAGAATGATTTTATTCTATTTGACACAGTATGCATACT
>NW_013952403.1:5103113-5113242 GCF_001266775.1 Austrofundulus limnaeus | reverse complement strand
ATAATTATTGAGACATGAATGTTTCTGCTGAAAGTGTTCAAGGCTGCACTGAAAGCTTTAGAGCTCCTAGCTTCTGCCACATTTTGTGCTTGCAAATAAAGATAAGTATTTTGCAAATTAATAGTGGTGAGAAGGATTATAAACTGAAAATATTTGAGGCAACTATTGATTTAGCCCTAGATCTGAACTACTGCGTTAAGGGCACATACATTTTTAGATCTAATATGTCCCTATGTACYAGGATAAAACTCCTGCCATGCATTATTTACTCTGGGTTCACCTTGGCATCTTGCTGTATGACATTAAAAGAATAATTTTGAAGATGTAAATAATCTGTGCAGGCACCCACTGCTAGCTCTGAAGGGCAGTGAATTATTTATTATAATCTGGCAATGCAAGGTTGTTTATAACATATTTATGTGATACATCAGGGGAATAATTCTTCTCTGGCACACCACAAGCTGTTTCCCTCACTCTGCATCAAGGTCCACACCGACAAGAATTCCTGAGGCTGTAATCTGAGCTGCAGCTAATCTACACCTGTAACATCTTGAGTGGGACTGACACAGATTATTTGTAAAGGYTTGTGTGCATATACGCTCAGCTATTATTTAAAGGGCAGATGTTGAAATCACGTTATAAAGACGAGAACAAATTTTCTTTTGTAACATTTCAGTTTTTGTACGAATACATTTGTTCATGACATTCATCCAGTGTCTGTCATGAAATTATTTTCTTCTGTATTTTGAATACTTTAGGGGCAATTATAGATCGACTCAATTTAAATTTGCATTGAAATGTTTAACAGGGTCTGTTTGGAGCTTRCTGTTACAAACTCTAAAACTCACAGTCTTGGACTTGGATGATCAAAGTAGCGTCCCTTCAAGAAATGCACACCATATCACAACCTTGTATGCTAAAGTTTTAAACAACAGTCTTGCTTGAACTGATTTAGATATGTAATCGGGATGACTCTCAGCTATGACCTCGCYAGAGTTTAGTCCAGTGTCTGTTAAAATGAGTTATAGCCATTTTTGTTTTTACTAAAGTTATATGAAAGGCAGACGTCTTGAATTGAGCTGCCTCCAAAAGTTAAYCAGTTGTAGATGCAATAGCTGTTATGACAGCAGATCCATATCTCCATCAGTCTTGAAGAGCTCTTGGAAAAGTAAAGGACACGTGCAAAACCGTGAGTTTAACATAACTCTATCTGAAGAAATGTCATAAAAATAATCAACATTCAAAATACAAATTATCAAAATAAAGAGACTTCTTCTAAATCTTGTTCATATTATTTCCAGTAATACACAGCTAACACAGTCAAATAAGAATTGTTCCGTGCTTCTTAGCTTAAGGCTGTACAGGAAGTAATACTTTCAAAATAAAATCTGAATTTTACAGTAATGTTAACAAGCTCTTGTTTACCTCACTTCTTATTAATGACAAGAAATAAAGAAAAAATATTAAGACTAAATATAAACCTTTATATTACTTATTTATGACTCTAACAATTGCTTTTCGAGCATTTCAACAAAATGTGTTGAGATTTTTTGTTAACAGACACAGAAAATTACACGATTGCCCACCTCTCATGTATGCAAGTGGAAAACGCACACTCTTGCTACTGTGTTTTACAAAGTCCACCTTACCACTTGCTTGCACCATTAATGCTTCTGCTTCTGTAATAACTGTGGGCTAACTGTTAATGACGACAAACACCATCTTCTGGTGACTGGCCCTCACTCTGTGGGCAGACAATATGTCACCAGTTGCACAAGAGGCGTAGTTGTAAGTTTGAAAATGAGAGATTGCCTCTGGGCTCATTAGGAACAACAGCTGGTTGGGTAATGGAGAGGAAACAACGTGTCAAGAGGTACCCCGAACTTCCCAAGAGACGCATTTTCGGAGTGTGCAAATGAAAAATAAAATACAATGAAATAAAATCAAAACATTGTTGATATTGTCCATTTACTGGATGGATATGACAGAGTGGACTGATCTATGTTGTTAGTTATTATGGCCTGAAAGGTATGCTAATATAAAGCACCTAAAATGCATAATTTGAGTCATCAAATATGTTGTAACATAGCAATTTAAAGAAGAAGACTGCTACTTAAAAATAACAACAAAATATTGTCACTAATTTGACACTACGTGATGCATTCACAGAAAAAGTAATCAGCAAAACAAGACAACTGAATACATAAAGGAGCTACATTCATGGAAAATATTACTAAATACTTTAAAAATACACACAAGAGATTTAGAAGCAGATCGTTTCCAATAACAATGATTTGTAAAGATTTTGTTCTTTTTTCAATACAGCTTGCAGATATTCATCCCTAATTACCTAATAAGCCACTAACAGTGAGCTTGTTTTGTTCATGATGGTTTAGTGTCCATGGAAACATTTATTCATTTATTTTACTCAGCAACATGTCATTAAATGTTGTCCTGTTAAATGTGTGTTGGGTTTCTCTATTTTTTTATTCTCTTTTAAATCAATAAATTGGTTTTGCTGCACTTGCTTCAGGAGTTGCAGAAGTTAACATGTATTTATTTTAGTAAAGTTTCTTAGATGATTTGTCAACCTTTATTTCTTTGTGAAATTCTAAATGTCTGCGACACCCCCTCACCCACATACTGTATGTACGTTAATGAATTATCTTGTTAACGCAGTTGATGACTAGAAGCAATGTTTTTTTTAATGTATATTAACAAAGTTCTTATTTCTATTCACTGGTTATGAACACACACACACACACACACACACACACACACACACACAAACCCTGTGGTCATGGCAGGTGGGCGGGATTATGCTCTCTACTGGCTTTAAATGGCCTTGATTGTGCGTCTCAACCACTAACAGCCTTTGTTGTCGAGCCTTTGTGTGGCAAATAGACTTGTTTAGCCTTATTTATTAAAATATTTTTGAAAATGTATTGCACCTTTTTATTAAAAACAGTATCTGAAAAATACTCCGAACATCTTTAAATCAGTATTTAATTTTGTGCATAATAATGAAATTAATCAAATTTCCAAGGATTTGTATTGCCATTCCAAATGAGTGCATGATGAATGCAAGACAGATGCTGAGGTCCCAGACAATAAGAAATAAGAGATAAACAATGAGGAAAACATAATAAAAATTGTACAAAGCGTGTTGCACATGGAGTGTAAACATTGATTGATTGATGATGCCTTTATGTTCATTGTACARAGCACAATGAAATTACATTTAAGAACACCCATTCAAGAAGACACACATGACAAAAACATAGAGGAACAGGTGATCGGGTCATGAAGCAACCAGCAGGGGCTGTACTACCTTTAAAAAGATAAATGAAATACCACAGGTTAGATTGATGATGACATTCAGCCAAAGTAGAGTAATTGTGTTTTTTTATATAAAAATTAGATTAATCACAATTATTTGCAAAAAATCTTGAATTTAATTGCAATAAATAAACTATTCTATGTCCTGTTGGCCAATGTTCATTTTGAGACTTGCCACTTTACCCTCAGGCTAACTTGAAGCTGATCTCAGCTTCAAATGTTCAGTCTCATCCTCCAGGTACTCAATTGGTACCAAATCTTCAGACTAGATAGACTCTTGCAGAAGAACATTTTTGCTGTAGTGCTTTAATATTATTGGGGATGTAACTTCCTGGCAGAACTGTGGCACTGAACTATTGCTTCTCTTTTATCAGAGCCTGTAAGTTGTGCTACAGAGAACAAGAACTCACGATCCTGACGCCRCAGCCTGATATGTGGCATGAGTCATGCATGTTCTCATGTGGATTTGCCTCCATTCTGTAGACTTTTCATCAACCTTAAACAGCAGGAACCATTATTCAAGTGAATTTCCAAATGTCTAGTCTCCTGAAACAACAGTATCTTTTTTTTAAAGTGAAAAACACAGAGATGTCTAAGGTTACTGACTCAATGCACTGTTAGATGATTTATTTTTTTTAGGTCCAAGAACTTACAAAAATAATGTAAAAGAAAACACATTTGCTAATGTTCTTTAATAAAAACTGCCCCAGAGTTGTTTGCTAATATTCCATAGTAAATATAATTAATGCTGTGATTTATACTTTATTATGAAGTTAAAAAWTTTACACACAGAGACAGCTGACAATCTGCCTTCACTTACTACTATTTATCTCACAGATGCTACTATCAAAAAAAATATTGTTTTTGTGCTATCTTTAATTTATGTGTCAGCTAGAATTTGCTGCCAGATATCAAAATCATTGCCTGAATATTAAACTATATCACTGCTACAAAAATGGAGCACTGTTTGCAGCACATGAATAATGTTATAGTAGCGGTTTGACAGGGATATCTATATCTCAGCAWTTGAGAGATTGAAGGCAATGGGAACTTCACAAACTGGCTTATATATATTGTTGAGGGGGGAGAAAAAACATTATCAGTGACAGGAAGAAAATACGATGAAGATAAAAGCTCAGTGGCATCCCTTAAATATATTTTAAAGGGAATCAAACCGAAAGTGATTCAAAATGGCATTTTTTTAAATAAAAAAGGCTCTTTTTCAGTTTTTGACACTTATTTTGGACTCATCTTTCCAGTTGTCAACATTGTTAAATTGCACTTATAAATATGATGTTGTTTAAATCCTACCATATATTTTTACTATCCAGTTTGGTTCAGGGTTTTGAAGGCAACAAGCAGCTTTAAAGTTGGTATGTTCTTGGTTACAATACAAGACAGCAGAAGCTTTAGGACAGCCATAACTGAGAGGTATATTGCCTTTTATGCAACCCCACCCAGGGCATTTTGCTTTGTCCTGAGTTGATACTTATGAATTTTTTTTTTTTTTTCCGTTCCTTTTTTGTTTGTAGTTGACACTGATTAAAATGCTATTTAAACACTTGTAAAATTAAGTCAGTGTCATGAGTACATGAAATATCTGACACTGATTTTAAACAGCGATTTTAAACATTGATTTTAAACACCGATTTTCAACGTGTTGACGTGTGTTCTCCCACTTGAATGTGTGTGTCAGAATTAAAATGATCAATACATATTAAATGACACAATTTTATACAGCAATATGCAGTGTTATTTAAGTAGAAGTTATGAATGAAATTGTGTTTTTGCTTTGATATAAAAGCAATTAGATTTTGTTTTGTCTATTTTATTATCACAATATTGTGAAACTATGATATTTTTGCTCAAGGTTTTAACTGTTAGAACTTTATACATATTTTCCCTCCAGGAAAAAAAGAATCATCTGATCACACTTGGAGCATGTTATTATTTCTTATCAAAGCTAGAGTACCATCCTGATTCCTAATACTAATCAACAGATTTCAGGGAGAGACTTCAGATAACATTTAGGACAAATATGTGAATATTTATGAGAAATTTCATATTTGAAAACAAAAAACGAATACACTGCCATTTATTATATTGTTCTGCAGTGCAGAAATAAGTTGTTCTTTAATTACATCATTTTCACATTGGAAATTGAAACTGTAAAATATTCATTGTGCTGACAAACCAACTTAGTCTTACATTCAACATGACAACTGTAAATGCTTCATAAATACTTTGTGCAGCACAGATTAGTTAACAGTAGGGCTGGACAGTATGACCTCAAATTCATATCACAGTAAAAATTGAACCCCTTCACGGTAACAGTATATATCGTGGTAGAGAATTGTCATGAAAAGTTAAGATAATGTAATTTTTTGAGTATTTTTTGCAGAAAACTGTAATCTTAATTAAACCCCAATGTTTTTGCTTTAATATCTGCTTGCTAAACAATGGGCCTCATGCAAGAACATGTTCGTATTCTTATCCTAAATTTCTCTTACTTTTGTTCGTACAAAGGGTTCGTACGAACATGCCACGTCAGATTCAACAAACTCTTCTATCTTCAGGAAAAGTGTGTAAATGAGCTGCGTAAATTCCACCTGTTCGTATCCAGCTGCATGTGCACAAGAGAGGAGATTAGCATAATTACCACCAATAACACCATATAAGGCTGTTTCCTACCTCACATAAAATGAAGTGTTCATTCATGAAAATGACAGAGAAAATTAAAAAGAAGAACTTTACGAGTTCAGAGGTTGAAGTCCGTCTGTCAGAGATCCAGAAAAGAAAATCTGTCATTTTTAGCAGCTCAGCTGTGGGATAAAAAGAGCTGCTAAAAGCATAAACAACTGTGTTAAATCATTTTCATTTATTCAGAAACCGCAGCGCTGCACACCGTACACCCAGCTTATTGTCAACATAATTATGGAGTATGATTTATTTTCAACTCAAAATATCTTCAAACTAACGAAATATAAAGTTATTAGTGAAGAAAACCCATCTGGATAACAGCAGACTGACTGCTCGTAAAATATACGACAGGTCTGGACCACTCGTGAATTTTGTTCGTATCTGAAAAAAATCTTAGAATATGAAAACATTGGTGAATGCCACAAATTCTCCTAAACCACTCGTACGCACAACTCAAGAACAAATCTGTGCATACGCACGGTTCTTGCATGAGGCCCAATGAGCTTCTCCCTGCTGAATTTATCAGCTGCTGCTCTGCTGCGCACTCATCTTCATCATAATCATCATCATCATCAGAGCGGAAGCCTACTTTACATTAGCAAGATGGACTCACGACTGAACGGACTTCCACATCTTTTTTTATATAATCTCTGTGGGTAACAATACATAAAAAAAAAACAATTTTTTTCTCCGACAATTAGGTGTGAAAAACTACAGTTGAGCTTTGCTCTGCACAAAGGAAAAGAGAGGGAGGGGGATCCCGCGACACGACATAACTTTTCTATAGCGGGAGGGGGATATTTTGAGGATTTATCCTCTCAATACATGTTTTAAAATAATAGAATTTCTTCATTATATTTCGAAATCCTGCTCAGTTGTCTTTGCGCTTGGAGCCCTGTTCACACAGGTGCAATGATATAATGATGATAGGATGGTAGAGTATAAATTTCTACCGTAGGCCAACTTCATACCGTTTCTACCGTCTACCGCATATACCGTGCAGCCCTAGTAACAGTTATGTTTTTTTCCCCCATAGTCACGTTTCAAGAATATCTACTATATACGGATTTGTATTTTCAAATTGTGTCACATACTAAATGGCACAAACCTACACATGTTAATGGGTTCTCTGTCCGAAGTAAATTATAGGATCATGTAGGGATAGCATGGCAGGTACAAATGTCTATACTAACCTTTCCCAGGGTCTGGGGCTGTTGGGTCCACTATCGAATCTATAATTAACTTGTAAGGAAATGTGGGCATTTTTCTATTAAAAGAGACATCTTGTCAATTACAATCCATGCAGAGATATTCACTGAACTTCCCATTGGATGAAAGGTCAATAGCTGTGTGTAATGAGTAATTGACTCAAGGCAGAGAGCAGCTCAGGCTCAGACTGCGGTTCTGATCAAGTAGCAAAATGTGATTTATTTCCATATCATTTTCTCTCTCATTTTCCAATGTGTTACACAAAATCAGATTGAAGTGCCACTGCTGGGGCCAATTCATCACCAAAAACGACTTAGGAAAATGACGCTTAAATGGGCTGAATGATGAAAAGAACATGTTTTTTTTTAAATGAACAGGGCCACAGACAGGGACTAACGACTTGCAAGGCTGATTTTTAGACTTAAACAATGAGCTGGTGTTTGAGGTTCACTGATGATGGAGCACGAGGCTAATAGGAAAACATGAGCGACTTGTATTCAAAGAATTGCAGGCTGGAATATACCGAGGAACAATTTTATAGACCTAGCTGAGGCATGGGTTCCCACTTTGCCACCATAAAGTTAGGGCAAGATTAATAAAAAAACATGCATTTAATATTCAGAACTGATGAAAAGTCTCAATTTTCTATCATTCTCTGATATGCACAAGTCAAAATTTGAAGTGAAATATCATTTGACTTTAATTTAGGACACGTTTCAGTCATATATTTATGAGCCAAAGCATGCTTTAGTTGTGACTTTTATTTGAAAGAAATTTGTGTTCGGAACATAAAACATCAAAAAATTGACAGCATAATAGAAGAACAAGAAAAATAATTCATAAGAGGGTACAGAAATAAATAATGTAAGGGGTGGTGAGATTGTATTTTGGAAACTTGGTGTTCTACTGCTAGTCAAGCTGATTGAATATTTATAGAAATATATGACTAATGTCAGAGACAATACAGCGCACACAAAGAGTTTGATGATGGCTGTTGGGCATATGAAAAGAATAGTGTACGTGGGAGGAACACATACACAATCATGCTAACAAACATAAACAAAAGGATACACAACACACTATGCTGACAGCTGTGGTCCCTTATAGGTTTTAAACTTTATTGCGGTGATATAAATCACACACTGCTCAAAAACCAAAGTTTCTAATGTCTATGAGATGTCGCCTTTAGGCAAGATCATTCACTTTTGCCACAAGTCCCATAACATTGTGAGCAGTCTAAGGGGAGAAGTCAGGTCCTTGCAGTTCAAGAGGAAAATGAATGAGAAGACTATTTTTCCATCAACATGTGAAGCAGTGCTTTAGATGCTTTAGATGTGAAGCAATAGCACTCAGACAGCATGACGTTGCACACCAAGACTTCACCAACATTGTTGTACTTTCTGCTGAAGAAAAGATTTGGTATCTAAACACATTTGGCAAATGTTAATCTTGACAACTGTTTAACATGGAAGTATTAGGTCTGTGTAATATTGAGCCTGTGCTGCTGAAAACCCCATGTATAATTCTCTGTGAAGTGCAAAAGCTAAAACTCTAAATGCTTCTGACAGATCCCAGCAGGTAAAAGAGTGTGAAGAGCTTTTGGATGTAGAGGTATTTTTTTATTTTTTTGCTGGTTTATGTGATGGGTGATGGAACATTTCCATGCGATGCAAATATTTCCACCACCATCAAAGTCCTTTCACATACAGAACAAGAATAATCCTCTAATACAGTATTACTGAAATTCATAAGCTCGTTCCTTTTTTTACTTTATCTAGGAAGAGCACGCATCTTCATTAATGAGATTCATACATTGTCCGTAAATTACACAGATTTTTCCCCATTTTGCAGGTATACCTACAAGACAATCCCATGGATTTTTTTTTAAATTTCACTGATTTTTAAAAAAAAAACGCAGCTTCAAATTTATTTTGCGTATCAGAGCCTGTAAAACATAAAAATGAATAAATATAACTATCTCCTAACACACTCTGCCTCTAAAAACAAGTTTTCCACATCTTCCTGTCCTTTTCCTTCTCTTCTGTAAGACAAGGTTATGGTATCTCCAGCCCCACATTCTTTATTTCCCTGCAGACTGAGCTCCAGGGAAGTGCTCTGTACAAAAGAGGCAGTGCGTTGTACAATAGGCGGTGATTTGTACAATAGGCGGTGATTTGTACCAGCATGCTTTTAGACAGCTCCACATAACTACGACAGGAGATTCAAGGATTTCTCAAACATGCATGAATGAGTCAAAGCAACACTCTAGGTATGTTTTTGATGAGAGAATGAAATTATAACATGATATAAAGCTAAAAAAAGGTAACATTGCATAAAAGCAGTGTAATTTACTCACAGCGGGTAAAATAAGTATTGAACACATCACCATTTTTCTCAGTAAATATATTACTAGAGGTGCTAATGACATGAAATTTTCACCAGATGTCAGTAACAACCCAAGTGATCCATACATACAAAGAAATCAAACCATAAATGTCCAGAAATGAAGTTATTTGTAATAATGTGGAATGGCACAGGGAAAAAGTATTGAACACATCACCATTTTTCTCAGTAAATATATTACTAGAGGTGCTAATGACATGAAATTTTCACCAGATGTCAGTAACAACCCAAGTGATCCATGCATACAAAGAAATCAAACCATAAATGTCCAGAACTGAAGTTATTTGTAATAATGTGGACAGGGAACAAAGTATTAAACACCCTTACTGAAATTTATCTAATACTTTGTACAAAAGCCTTTGTTGGCAATGACAGCTTCAAGACGCCTCCTGTACCTCCTGAGAAACTAGTGGCATGCATTGCTCAGGTGTGATTTTGGCCCATTCTTCCACACAAACAGTCTTCAAATCTTGAAGGT
>NW_013952403.1:5101515-5103103 GCF_001266775.1 Austrofundulus limnaeus | reverse complement strand
ACAATAAGTTGCGAAGGTCTTGAGAGAGCTCTTTACTTTTACCCATCATCAGATGGTTCTTGTGTGATACACCTCCCTTTCTTCATGTGTTCAATACTTTTTCCCTGTGCCATTCCACGTTATTACAAATAACTTCATTTCTGGACATTTATGGTTTGATTTCTTTGTACAGTATGTATGGATCACTTGGGTTGTTACCGACATCTGGTGAAATTTTTTTTGTCATTACCACTTCTAGTAATATATTTACTGAGAAAAATGGTGACGTGTTCAATACGTTTTTTACCCGCTGTATTTTGTAATATAAACATTCATGTTAACTCAATTCCATTAAAAATACAACACATACACATGCCCTGTGTTCCACGTGGACCAAAGCACTGTAGATCTTTTCTGTAATGCATCGAATATTTGCATTTTTTCACAATTAATGTGTACTCTTAAGAATATAAACCCCTGCAATAACATGTGCTTTACTGTATTTAAACTTACCACATGTGTATCTGTTTATATGGTAAATGGTAAATGGTACTGAACTTATAGAGCACTTTTCAAGTCCCTCCAGACCCCAAAGCGCTTTACACTAACAGACCTTCACCCATTCACACTCACATTCACACACTGATATATATGTCTATTCCTTTATTTAGATGACTTTGCAGAAGGTTTTCTACATGACCTTCCTTAGCTGAGATGTCACAGCAAAAGCTGGTTTCAAAAGGATTTTTATCACCCACCATGAAACAAAGGTGATCATACTGTATAACTGTGTGTGTGTGAATGTGTGTGGATGGGTTTTTCCTACAATATGGGGAAAATTTTCACCAAAAAAGCAGCCTCGTGGGGACCAAAGTGAATCGTGGGGACCAATGCCAGGTCCCCACAGGTCCAAATGCAAATTATGGGTGTGGGGTAAGGTTTAGGACCAAGGTTTAGGTTAGTTTTAGGGTCAGGTTAGTACATGTGAGGTAATTTTCATTATTTTGCAAACTGAAAATTTAGAAATTCTATGATTTGGTTGACTATAATATTTTGCTGTTTATGTCCAAGGCTCACAGAAACGTATTACCTTTCCAACATTCAGGCAAATTTTGTTAAGAGAGACATTTGTTATTATCTTAAGGGGATGGAAATGTTTGTGAAGCCATATTTTCAAACTTGCTTGAGAGAAAGATGTACTTCAATCCAGGGTATAGGATTGTGGAATGGTCCGTAAGATGATCTTAAAAATGCCAGATCTATTTATATATTTAAGAGACAGATAAAAGCTAGTTTGCTGAAGGTATATGGAAAAGTAAAATGTGACTAAATGAATTGTTGTTTGAGTTGACGTTTTTGATATTGTTTTCTAAATTATGTTTTGTTTGGATATACTGTATTCTGGGGATAAAAGGGGTGGACATTACATGATTTATTCTTGTTCTACCACCCTTTATTTAATTTTTTGACTTTTGATTTGTGTCTTTAAATTTTTTTTGTATATAGTTATTTTTTAATGAAATTATTAATTTTTATACTAATGTAAGGAAAGGTAAGAAGATAATAAATAAGCATATACACATAAATGTGCGCGTGTGTTGTGCGTGTG
>NW_013952403.1:5083838-5101110 GCF_001266775.1 Austrofundulus limnaeus | reverse complement strand
GTGTGTGTGTGTGTGTGTGTGTGTGTGTGTGTGTGTGTGTGTACGCATGTTTTTCAGTGTCTCCAGCAAAATTCCTTTCTCTGTTCCCATTTAAACATATTTCTTACAGTAGCCTTTAGCTAATATTCAAGTGAAAGCATAGAAATAACCTAAAATTCTTAACTTTATGTGATTTAAAAGCAGCCTTTATTCTCCTTCTCAAACATGTACAGGTAACATGTGCAAGGTGGTTTTTTATAGGCTTTTTGTTCTCTGCTGCCACTGATGTGTGATTCAGTAAAAAATGACCCTAATGATGGTATACAAGAATGTGGAGGTTGCTGTTTGACATTCCTCTCGGAGCGCCCATCGTCTTCGCAGAGCCATCAGTGCGGTATCAGTGAAGCCTCATTAGAGCTGAAATCCGACTGTAGAAAGGGAATTTTTGCAACATTAACTTTAACAGTGCCAATCTAGTAAATAATATTCTAGTTATGGACCTGATCACCAGCATGAGAGGATGTACGAGGCAGAAACAGTGATCTACTGAAAACGGAACTGTTTTGCTCAGTCTTGGTTTTGGTTGAGAGATACACATACCTAAAACCCATGTTCCCTGATAATCTGACATGTTTTCATTCAGTATTATTTTATTACAAATGGCAACCTAAAAAATTTCTAGCAAAATAATTATACATTCTTGATTAATCTGCTTTAGCAATGAAATGCCAAACTTGCTACACATAGAGCAATTACAGCAAAGTATCAAAAGGACTCTTTAAAGGTTGTGAAAGCTAATTTTAAAACAATGTCAGGACTAACATGACATGATGAGCTGTGTGATTGCTTGGTACTCTGTTGATGATCTGTGATGCATGTCGGTTATACTTATATTTACCAACAACAATGGAAGACTCCATGGTTGGAACCATGTTGTAGGTCTTTGGTTTAAATTTTTAAATAAGTGTATAATCCAAGACTTGTACAACGGATCAGTTTGCGTTGAGCTACACACATTTAGAGGTCATCACAACAAACAACTGAGCAGTTAAAAACAATGGATTTTACTTTTATTTTAAAGGTTTTTAAGCTTTTAACTTGCTTGCAAAACTGCACACCAGCTTACTTCACATGAGCTCTTTGACCCAGGACAGAGACTATTCTGAAACAAATGCTAAAAAGAAACCAATAAAAGCAGTCACTGTAGAAATGTGCACGGCCACAGTCCTGTCAAAGTGAAAACCAAAAACAGTTAACTACCATAAAATTGTAAGGACTGTGAAGTCGTCTTCCGTGCGTCCCCATCACAACTGAAAGCCCTGTCACACTCTGATGTTTTAGACAACTTATGCCAACTTGTGAAAAGTTTGCCCAACAGTAGCTGAAGATGAAATTTAAAATAAAAATCTAATGAATCTATTGAATCGGTATAAGATGTCTAAAACATTGTAGTGTGACAGGGGCTTGACACCAGGCTGATGTTACGTTAAAGCGATTTGAGCAGCAAAAATGCTCCCAATGCCTCAAGTTGGACGCACTACGTTCAGACAGGGACAGAGACTAGACGGGTGTCTGAAGAGGAAGGAACATCTTGGTTTTTTTCCGGTCTGTCTTCGGCAGATTAAATAAAGATAAAATAAAGAAAATGGCCTTGCTTTATTTACTAAAGAGCAAGCAAACGTTGTGCACACCAGACAATTGATTCACCAGATAGTTTAGAGGCAGTTTGTTTGGTTAGTTTCACCACTCCAGGAGCTGCGAGCTGACAAACTTTTCTTTTTGTCCCAAGCCCAGTTTAACACGGCGGTCAGTTTAATGAGCTGCTGACCCGCATCGATGCTGATGTCTCCAGCCAGAACACAAACTGCAGACGGTCGATTTCAGCTACAGAGCTCCTGTCCATCTGTTTCGGTTTAGTGGGCAACATTCAGGAAACTGTCACATGGAAAAATGAGTCTCTTTGATTGGTTGCTGCGGCGCATCGAGCAGCAAAAGTTCCGATTTTTGAACTCGAGCGTCAGCTGCTTTTGCTGCACCGCGTACACGGAAAATGCTCTACCGCTACCTTCTGCTTCCTTGCGCGCTGCGCTAAACGAACTAGACGTGCCGCGAGACCCCTATAGAGGCGTGTCCACCATAGACTTTGCATGTAAACCGGCTGCTCCTGCAGTTCAAACCACGTTCGGTGTGAACGTAGCATTAGTCATTCTGAGCTGTAGCCACAAACATTAAATAACCCACAGCTGAAAGGTGACGTATCATGTAAAATCCACTTTTTTATCCATTAGAGGGGCAATATAAAGTAAAATCCACCTTTCTGAGCTTTATATCTGTTTTAATGTCATTCCCTCATCAAAAACATACCCAGAGTATTGCATGTTTGTGAAATCCTGTAATGTCCTGTGGCAGCTATTCAGGAGAACAACAATGGCTGGTTGGCCTTAGAAATGCCTTTTAGGTGCAGCTCCTCCTCTGGGCTGTCTCCAAGCCGAGCTTCTGCATCACAGAGCAACACCTCCCCCACGACCCCTGCAGTTTATCTGCAGCAACAACTTACAAACAACTAGTGAAACCGCACATCTGCTAAGCTTGTAATGCTTCTCAGTCCAGTCTTTTTCAGATTAAAAATGCCCTTGAGGAAATATATTTTCGGATGCCAAGGAGAATACAGTCTTTTTAAGCTTTCGATGGATGACATGGTTCTTAAAAAAATAGTTGGATTTCAATTTAGGAAGTAGCCCAACAAAAAACAAACAAACAAAAACACTGTTACATATGAGTGAGACACTTTACAGACTATAGCTTTCTTAACAAAAGGGAATTTATCAGCGGACTAATAAGATTATCACTAAACGACGATGCAATTCTAACACTCAGAAGTACATAAACACCATTGTTGTCTGCCCAGGTAAGCTGAAAAACAACTTATGTTGTTTTATTCAGTTGTTCGCAACTTTTATGACAATTTGTTTTGGCTTTCACTACATTTTAGTAATAAATTAATTCGTTTAACATTGTCTCTAGGAGGTCAGAAATATGAATTTTGTCTCTCCAGCTGCTGCATGGATATCTTTATATTGTTTGGGTATTTTTCACCTGTTCAGTTTTCTCTCCTTTCTATGACATTTTCTGAACTACTTTGCAACTAATCTGCCAAATAAGGTTTGGACTTACCAACTACTATTTCATCGCCATCATTTTCCTCTTACTCTGGGTCAGATTCTGACTCCAACATGTAAGGCTGGATGGACAAGTCTTCCACTGTTGACATATTTTAATTAACGTGTAAAAGAAAAAAAATCTACGCTGCTATACATAGACGTAAAACGCTCTGCTAAACTAGAATGAACCGGTCTGGAAGCTAGAGGGTGCGGGGTGTGAAGTGCTTTGTAGAAAAGGGGGGCTTGTGAAGTTACAATAAGGAGAAAATGCAGATCGAAGCATTGCAGTTCCACTTTATATAGACCTCAATTGAATGATTTAAATGTGAATAAGAAGGATTTAAAAGCATGAGATGTCTCCTACCTATTCCAGGAATACATCGGAACCTAAGAAAACAGTAGTTGGCTCTAGTTAGGGTGTTCTGGGTATATTTCATACAACCATCATTTGCTCCTTTTTATTAGCACTACCTACAGCAGCCAGACTGTCTATACCTGGTACATGCAATTTGCACAGGATGACAGAGAGAGAATAAGAAAGCACAGGCACAGTGATAGTAATTGTTGGTATCAAATTATGTTGTGTCACAGACTATAGAAGGTTTTGTTCTAATGCAAGGAGGTGCATGAAGGAACTGGAGGATAAATTGTTGTCTGTTGCTGCAGCAGCATACTGCTTCATCTACAAACACAGAGAAGAGATGTTTATCCTATGTAGTTAAGTAGTTGTGAAAGTTTGTTGTTCTAAAAGTAAAGAATTTACAGAATGTTTCCATCAATGTAAACTAGAATAACTTTTTCCGACAAACTTAAGAATCATTTTAAACACAGAACAAGTTAACATGAATTTGGTAGTCTAATTATAAGACTGAAATGAGAACAATTTATTGGATTTCCATTTCTTTGTAATGTCATGGTGTTATGAGCAGGGCTGTAAAGATGAGAAGGGAGCAGAAGGAGAAGTGGAGCAGATTACGTTCTAATCCAAACAGATGAAGGACAAAAACATTCTCAGACACAGAAGACGCGAAGAAAATAAGTTTGTCAATATACAAAGGAAACTTTTGTCCCCAAAAGAGTGCTTGCAAAATACAGACCTAGATGCCAAGGCTCTAAATCTTGAAGAAAATAAGTGTGAGAATACCTTAGATTTTAGAATTTTAAAGAAGTTGAAATTTTTCAAAAGTCATTCTGTGCCAACAACTAATAAACACAAATTTATTCTATTTTTGTTTGGCAAAGTCTGAGATTAGTGGTGTTATTAGAGTTGTTATCTCCTATTAATTCAGTTGGTTTTTTTGTGTCATTTTATAGAAGCTGCAATTCTCATGTTTCCAGTTTTAGTTTATTTCTGAGTTGGGTATTTGTTTAAACCCATTGTCCAACAATAGTTTCAATTTCTCACTTGCATCCACTCACTGAGTCACTCTCCCAGTAAAAATAACCACTGTTCTTTGGCCTTTGTCAGATTTTCTGCCCAGTCATACATCCATCTTGCTAGACTGGATTTGTATGTACTGTATATGGTTGTGTTTTAATGCTTTACATCTACAGCTCTTTTGGTTTAGTCAAAAACTGGAATCAAAGACTTCTGCTTCCTGTGTGCCTAGTTTTATGTTCAAGATTTTGGCCCTTTTAACATGGCTTGTAACATAATGTTTCAAAATCTTAAAAAGGGGACAATTTTTTTCTCATACATGTGTGCAAATCAAGCCAGTTGTCTATATTGGGCATATTCCTTTAAAATGTTTTGCTAGCATATTTCACCTTAAAGTTTAGTAATGCTGCTGTCACCTTGGGGAACAATTCATGTTTTGTTTTGTTTTTTGTCTTTCGGTTTCTGTGTATGTCCCTATACTTTTGCATCCACAGCTGTATAGTATAGTAGAAATCAAATGCCACTTACATTTAAATTATCAGAGCCAACATCAGTGCTGTGCTGACATTCACTGACAAAAACGAAAGGATGCCTTTTGTATCTGTGATTGACAACTTCAAATGCTCAGACAACAAAGCTACTTGGTCAAGGTTAAGCAGCAAGAGAGGTCATAAGTGAATCAGGATCATGTCAGTGCTGATTCTCTGGATGTAGAAAAAAGTCAGGGTCCATTTGTCAGAAAAATCCTCAAGCATCTACTTCTCTTATTTACATATATATNTATATATACAGTATATGACCTTCACACAGTTCTTTGTATTCACACAAAATTTAATCAGCTTAGATTGATTTGATTTAATTACTTCTGCAAATTAATTTCATATGACTGTAATTATTAGGTGACTGTTTTGCAAGCAAGCACTAAAACACATCTTCACTGATGCTGTGAATATTGGCAGAGCGTGGACATATTGATGTCCAGTCTGCATGCATATTAATTGGCCATTCAAGCTGATGATAAAATGAATCAGGAGGCCTGTCTGTTGGAAGATGTTATTTGATGTGTCTGTTACACCAAACTTGTCTGTTTTTTTATTATTATTATTATTTGTCTTTTGGGCAGGGGGATTAGTTAAATTTAAGTCTATTTTAATGGGAAAAAAACAAACACATGTTCAGGTAATCCTTAATAACTGTCAGTTAAACAGTTATAAACTAATTCTGGTTTACAAACAGGGACATGCTTAAGATTGTTGGAAGGACAATATTAGGTCAAAAATCAACACAATTGTCCTGCTATGTGAATATGGTATAAAAATAATTTATTTTAATGAATTTTAAATCATGAAAAAAATATTTATTTTTATTTTGCTTTTATATCCAAACAATAATGAAAATATTTTTATTTTACATATAGGATAAAAAATATGATGACCAAAAACGGTTTTGATTTGATTTTTTGCACTCAAATAATGTAGAATAGCAGATCCAAACGGTCACTAACACTCAAACTTTAGTGGAACTATTACACTGAAATGAAAAAAAAAGTAAATAAAACTATATAACTTTAAGCAGTAGATGGTCAACTTGCATGACCTCTAGGATGTTTGTGCCCTTTTACAAAATTTAAATATTTTTGTGCTATTTATAAAACAGGTTTGTGCTTTTATTTTAGCCTTGGTAGAAAAAAAATGATAAAAGGCTGTTTTCCAAAAAAAAGTTCAAGGTCACTGTGGTTTCTAAGTTTTGAATTTCACTAGTCAACATCATTGTCTGCATTGATGCTGTTGTTTTACTTGTCTGGATCAATATAGCTGGGAGACAATTAAATATATTATTTTACAACATCCTGCACAGAGACAGCAAATCCATGGGTCAGTTGTCAAAACACAGTAGGGCAAAGAAATACTTCCTGGGACAAAATACAGGTGAAAAAGCCAAGACGGTCACGAGCAGGGCTGGACCTAAGAGCTCAAAATAGAAGCACTAGTTATTTATTAAATGTTACATAAGGTGCCCTCGTGTCTCTCTGTGCTTCTCTCCTTCTGTCTCTCCCTCTTTTGTCTTTCTATCTCTCCTTCGATCTATGTGCTGAGTTGGCTAAAGTGGAGTTAACGAGGATAAGTGGACCACACATGGGCAAAATAGTTCAATAAAGTAAGCTAGAGCAGATGTTAATGATTATGGATTTACAGGGATGGGGAGGAATACCTAATCGCTTCTCACCTGGATCTACAAATTCTCTGTGCACCTTTACTTTCACTGAGAAAGTTTACAAAGGAAAACAATTCAATACGCTGTAAAAATAAAATCACAAGTTGAGAGGTTTTGTCTTGATGAGCTTTTCATGTGCTGTTAAGTTTTAAAAAAGAAGCCACAATTATAAGCAAACATTCATCTCTTCATGTTTGGTATTGTATTTTTTTTTTCTTTATTCTTGGTGCTAACACATTATGGGRGACTATCAGTTCCACTACCTGCCTTCACATTAATTTATCCCCTGGTTGGTTTTATATCCTTTTCCACAATTCTGACTTTTGACTCTCCCACATTAAAAACTGCATACCAATCATTCCAGGTTTAATACCCGACTGAGATTAGCATGTGCAATATTTTGAAAGACATCCATGGCGCTGCAGCACCCCAGCCAGCCAAGTGACCAACTTTATACTTWATGACAAGTTGTTAGCAAGTAATCATTACAGTTTACTTAGATTATTTTGCTTGTCAACATGTAAATATTCTGATATTATTAAAAAAAACACATAAAATATTTTAGTGCCACTTAGGAAAGGTTATATTTTCTGAGGTGGGGTAAAGAAATCACAGAGGTCCAACCTTTGCACAGTTGAGATACTTATTAAGTAACAAAACAGGTCATTGGTTTTACAGCTTTGTCCAGAGATTTTATGGGACATAAGTGACTCTCGTAAGATTTCACTATGCATCATTAAGTCAGAGATGTAGATGATCTACTAAACATTTTCCTCACTCTGATGGCAATAATATCAYCCCCAAAAAGGCTTTGCATAGACAATAAAAGATCACTCAAGGTCAGTTTGGTCCTCACTCTACTCTTTTGTTACTATCTGTCAAGCTTGTTAATGTTCCATTTTTGAAATGACCAAGTGCAGAAACACCTACAGGCATGGCTGTGTTATAATAACTCTTTCATTATTGGCGGCAAACATGCCAGCTCCAGTGAAGAATGGGACACAGATGCAAAACCCCATATGTAAAATTAATTTTATAAAACATGAAAAGGCTTTTAGAGTCTTGCATACCTTAATGGACGACCTTCTTATGAGACAGTTGCGGTGAAGTGCAAAATTGCTGCTTGATCCCCAAGAGAAATGGTAGACATGCAAATGGTGCCATCTGTCCACTTTGGAATTAATATCATAATGTGGTAGAAAACGCAGTCTTACTGATGTGCCCTATTTCTACCATCATCTACGATCAGATTTTTAGTGTAGACATTTATAAATGATGCAAAGGGAATCTGGGATGTAAACTTTAAATACCTGCTGATTTAGACTTCCTTGTTCCCTAGAATTATAAGATCATATTTACCCCGAAAGACTGCCCAGTTACTGTATGTACTGTATGCATGCTCTAATCCTGTTGGTCTTTTCTGTTCTGCATCTGATTGAGGCCAGGCAGTCCAAAGTGTTTTAAAGCCTATGTCACACGTCAAACTCAAGGYCCATGGACCAAATGTGGCCCACCACGGCATTTTTTGTCACACGCTGCTCCAAAGTGCTTCGTTTTTATTGACTACTCTTACTATGGCGCCATTTGGSCGTTTACAAGTCGTAAATTTAAACTGGAACACCCCCTCCAAGTGTGAATTCGCTATATGAAAGTGAGTTCAGAATTCAAAAATACAACACACAAGTAAAACTATCTTACTTTTACTTTTAATAGTATTTCTGTATTGTGTATTTCACATTTAGTCAGTCATACATATAATACTTTTCAGTGTTTATAAAAATGATGTGTCAATACTCTTTCTATGCAAGAAATCAGCTATTATTATGACCACCGCACGCGAAGCGTAAGCGTGAGTCATTATGTTTTTGTACTTTTTATTTATTTATAAATTTTTCAGTGATTTTTGGTCAACCGTAGCACAAAAATGGCTACACCGATCAACATGAAATTTGGGAGGACTGTAGATGAGTCTGACCTACAGCGGCCCAGCCAAAAGTTTTACAATAAACCCCACATTTGAGGAGGGGGCTCCTTTCAAAGAGGGTGTGTCARGACATGCAAAAATGCTTATAACTCAGAAAATGTTCAACATAGGAGCTTCAGATTTATTTTGTTGTTTATCTCTGATGAAGCTCTATCCATCAGGCCCACCAATCAGTGCCCCCCACCCCCAGACCCCCAATTTATCTGAAAAAGGGGTATCTGGGCATACAAAAAGGGTTTTTGCTCAAAAACTTTTACACATAGGAGCGTCAGATTTTCTTTACTGTTTAGCTCTGATGAAGCTCTATTCATCAGGTCCACCAATCAGTGCCCCCCCACCCCCAATTTATCTGAAAAAGGGGTGTCCGGACATGCAAAAATGCTTACAACTCAGAAACTGTTCAACATAAGAGCTTCATATTCATTTTTTTTGTTTAGTTCTGATGAAGCTCTATCCATCAGGCCTACCAATCAGTGCCCCCCACCCCCAAGCTCCCAATTTATCTGAAAAAGTGGTATCCTGACATACACAAATGCTAATAGCTCAAGAATTAAGAATTATTAAAAAGGAGCTTCAGATTTTCATTGGTTGTTTACCTCTGATGAGGGGGCTATCCATCAGGTCAACCAATCCCCCCCAACCCAAAAAAAAATAAAATAAAAAACAAAGACCCCCTCCCAAACCACTACAATTTGAGGGTGCACCTGGTAGCATGACATTTATTGGGAATAAAGACTTCTGAGTTCCGGTGCATTTCTGCATGCAGGGGTCATTATATTACCGCTATGCAGTGTCTAGTTTGTTAGTGGTGCTCAACCATAGTAACGAGACAAGGAATGTGATGTTTCATGTTTAGATGATGTTAAACACAAAACGCCAAAGTTAATTACAACTGGCCTCTTTGAGGACAATCATAATGCTTATGTGGCTCTTGGTTTAAAATGAGTTTGAAACCCCTGGCCTATGATGACATAGTACAAACAAGCATTTCAAATGTTACAACAAATGAACAAAATGGCACCATTGCAAAATACTAAGAATGTTTCAATAAAATCTAATGTATAGATTATTTATTTATGTCTGTTTTAGTTAGTGAAATGGTTTGAAAATGTGATATTTGATCTACAACCTTGGACTGTGTCTGTAAATTACCAGAAAATGGTTACATTAACAATGATATGACATTATTTTATGTACTGTCCCTACAGAAAAAATGACTTAAATGTATTAATATAATTAATATTACAACTACTAAAGTCATAATAATATTCTAAAATTTGCAAAACATGATAATTTCAAACTGGCAGATGAGGTCAGTGTCACATGATTGTTGTGAAAGGAAAACAAATCTAATCTACTGTAGACCTGCATGCAGGAAAGGATAGAGGGTGATTCCTTGTTTTTTAGTGGACTTTTACAGTAATGAAGTGAAGCACTGCATGAAAGCCCAACAAACAAGATGGGGAAAACATGAGACACCTCAACTTATTATTTTTTTACTCTTGGTGACAGTAGAAATCTCTTTCAAGGTTACTTTGTTTTCTCTAGTCTTTCCTCTTGTTTGGAAAAAAAAATTGATCCCCACAGTGCCATCAAGGTGTCAAGTGCCAGTACTAGTTTGCATGATGCATAAAAAGCTACTGTAGCAAAATAAACTGAGAAAGAATAATAAGCACACACAGAAAATTAAGGTAAATATGCAATGCTTTTTATAATTGGTCTTTATTATATACAGTACTAATCTTTAGTGGTGATTGCTAAAGAATAAATAAAAGATGCAGTATAGATATGATGTGATTTGATAARTTTTGCACTCAGATTGTGCCAACCGAGTGGCAAACAGGCCACTAAGTCAATGTCTGACTGTTTAATCAGCTGGAAAACAAAAAAATGTGGAACAACGAAAGTTATTTGTTGTATGTAACTACAGTTCARTGAATCCCGAAAGACCGCCAGAGGGCGGTGCTGAAAGCACTCAATGTTCCCATTGCRCATGTGCCGTTYGAATAATTAATATCAACAAAGTCACAGCTGTGACCCATCGGATGATTACCTTGAACCGATATAGGCCGGTAACATCCGGGGCTCTGCTCYTACAAAATMTTCTCACRAAATGCAAGGATTCTGGGTAACAGAGAAGCTCTGGCGGTCATTCGGGATTCATAGAACTGTAGTTACATAYGTAACTTTCATCCTATTTCATCCCTACTGACCACCAGAGGGCAGTGCTGAAAGCACTGAATGGCTAATACCAACGATGTCACACGAAATCCTGAGCACATACCTCACTGAGGAAGCCGAGGGGACCCTTGAAGAAGCRCCTGGCCCAGAGGATGAGATGCAGCCACACTGACATTATAGAATCTGGTAAATGTGCTTGGGGAGACCCAGGACGCCRCAACACATACTGTATCACCTCCAGCGGAACTCCTCTCATAGCTGCCCAGGAAGCTGAAATGCTCCTGGTAGAGTGTGCCTTCACACTGACTGGAAGGGCCTCCTGCCAAGGCAACAGTTCCTGGCAGGGCCTCCTGCCCTGTAAGTGTGGCAGATGACATCCACAATCCAATGAGAGAGACGCTGCTTAGAAAGAGGATGGCCCAAATTAGGGCCTCCATAACACAGAAAAAGCTGGTCTGAGTATCTCACACCTGCAGTAGCTTCAACATATACCTGCAGTGCTCTCACAGGGCGCAACTCAGGCTTCTCCCCAGCTGTCCCTGACGCAGGCTGAAACTGTGCCAATCTCAATGTTTGGTTAAAATGAGAATGGGACCTTAGGCAGAAATGCAGTGTTTGGCCACAAAGTAACACCAGAGCCATCTGGTTCCCATCTGAGGCATGAGGGACTAACAGAAAGAGTGTGTAGCTCACTAACCCTCTTAGATGAGACAATGGCTAACAGGAAAGCAGCCTTACATGAGAGCCACTTGAGGCCAGCTTGCGCTAGATGCTCAAATGGAGGGTGGCAGAGGACTTTAAGCACCAAGGGCAAATCCCAGACTGGGGCCCGTGGTCTTGCTGGCGGACACAGCCTACGAGAACCACAAAGGAAAAGAGAAACTAATTTAAGGCTCCCCACTGTACTGCCATCAAAAGCAGTATGGCCACACGATATTGCCACCACATACACTTTAAGCGATGAGGGAGAGCAGCCTTTTTCTAGGAGAGACTGGAGAAACTCCAGGATCACAGGTACTGGACAGGAAACCGGATCCTTATTACAGAGTGAACACCACTGGGAGAACAGATGCCACCTGTTTGCAAACTGTTGGCGAGTAGACTGCACCCTGACACTTAAAATGGGGCATCTGACAGAATCAGAGTACCCAGTTAGTTTCAGCCCAAGTCCTTCAGCTGGAGACTTTGAAGATTTGGGTGCCATACCCCCTCCCCCAACTGAGACAGCAGGTCCCTCCTGGTTGGAAGACACCAGATGTCGTAGCACATACTATTTAGAAGTGGGAACCATGGTTGTACTGGCCAGTTTAGAGTCAGTAGCAACAGCCTGTGGCRCTCCTTGAGAACTCTCTGAAGAATGGGCCAAATTAATGTGATCAGTGGAAAGGCATAGAGCAGGATCCTTGGGCAAGGATGAGCAAATATGTCCTGACCTAGTGCACCGCATGTCCCTGTGAGGGAGAACCAAAGGGGACAATGCGTCAACTGCTCTGTGGTGAACAGATCTACCTCTGTCTGACCAAATAGATCCCAGGGGTCTCATTTATAAAGGATTGCGTGGAAACCATACTAAAAGTGAACGTACGGCCAAAAGGCGGAAATGGCGTACGCCAAAAAAAATTCAGATTTATAAAACCGTACGTACGCACGTTTCTGCGCATCTTTCCTTTATAAATCACAGCCGCACGTCAGAGTTTGCGCACGAGGTCCCGCCTCAGGTTCTACCCTCTACACGCCCACACTCAACTATAAACAGTCAATGCAAAGTACCTCATGAATGTTAAGATGTATTTAAATCAGTCAGCTGATCAATGCCAACAAAAGTGATTGGTTCAGACACGCTCCGTCGTGCGTCTGGAGGTTGACAGGTGCTGACTGACAGCTGCTCACGTGAACAGAATGTCTGTAATTGACACAGATTTTCCCTCATTTTGCTTTAGAGTAATCTAACGATTTTTATAAAAAAAAAAAAAAACTCAGCTTCAAATCAATCTCCCATCAGAGCCTGCAGGACGATAAAAACAATAAATTAAATTAAATAAGTCAGGTAAAATTAGAAATAAGTCCCCCGCTCTTCTCCTCGTCCTCTCCCCCTCCTGCCTGCTCTGTTACCCGCGGCAGACCCCCGCCCCGCGCGCGCATGCATGCACACACACACATGCACGCACGCATCCCCCGCGCGCGCGCGTGACAAACACGGACTGGATACACGCTCTGTGCGTGTATCCAAAGCTTTTGCTGTCMTGCTGTTCTTATCGGGGAGGGGTCTGTGTGGGTCAGGGTCGTCTGAGGAGGAAGCAGATGAAGGGAGTTGCGCATGGGAACTTTTATTTAAGTCTGATTCTGAAGGTAAATTAAATATCCGACAGTGATCATCACACAGTGTGGCTCTAATTCCTCACTTCACCATCTGTGTCGCAGTTTCACGTCTCCAAAATGAGCGTACGCATGGGTCAGAGCTGGCGTGAGGCACCGCACATTTTCACGTCAAGTTTGGATTTTATAAATCACAACCTTGGCGTAAAAAGTGGCGTACGCAAGTTTCTGGGCTCAAATTGTGCGTACRCAAGTTTTATAAATCCGACCCCAGATCATGTGTACTATGTCACCATTAAGAGACGAGTTCCCTGGGACAGGCCCCTGGAGATGAGAGAGAGAGTCAGACACATGGTTGTTCTGCCCTGGCAAATACACTCTGCGCAGGGTGGATAGATGAGAATAGGCCCATTCCAGCAGATTCCTGGACACCTTCAGAAGCTGTGCTGACCTGGTGCCACCTTAATTATTGATGTGATAGTCCACAGAGGTGTTGTCTGACCGAATTAGCACATGCCTTCCTTCCAAGTTAGGGAGAAAGTGTTTTAAAGCCAAATTTATGGCATGCAGCTCCAGTACACTTATGTGTTTGCAGCGATCCTTTAGGCTCCAGCTACCCTTAACTGCTCTGTGGAGCTGGCATCCATTGTGACCACCTCTCTGCGGCACACTATGACCCTTAAGGGGATGCCCTTGGACAGATAATGCTTGTCTCTCTGTGGAGACAAGGCACGAAGAAAAGACCATGTCACTTGGAGTTTGTGATGACTGTGCACTCTGGCATCCAGGCAAAAGCTGTTGAGCCACCTCTGCAGAGGGGGCAGTGACAGCAAACCCAAAGGCACCAGATGAGTAATCAACATCAGTTTGCCTAGCAGCTGCTGGAAGGTGGGGTAAGGCAACCTCCTGCCCAGCCTGAACCGACTGAGCAACTGTTGAATGTCGGTTATTCTTTGAACAGAGGGTCGAGCCTTCATAGAAGGTAAATCCAAGTCCATCCCCAGTAAGGTGGTTGTCTGAGATGGAATCAGACAACTCTTCTCCAAGTTGACCTTGAGGCCCAGCCGAAAGACGTGGGCTTTCAGGCGACTTGTATCCCGAGAGGCACTTGCCTAAGAAGGGGCACAGAAAAGCCAATCATTGAGATACGTAAGTACCTTCATTCCGCTGCTTTCACACAGCATGTAAATAACTTCAGAGAAAGGGAGAGGCGGAACGGGAGTACTCTGAATTGCCAGTGGCGACCCCGATAAGCAAACCGGAGAAAGTGACGACGCTCTGCTGCAATAGGCACATGAAAATATGCATCCCTTTGGTCTACTGATGTTAACCACTTTCCCCTTGTTGCAGCCTGAAGAACCTCTGATGTTGTGAGCATGTAGAAAGGCAGCACTTTTAAATATTTGTTGAGTCCCCTCAGATCTAAAATGGGATGAAACCCACCTGTCTTTTTTGGCACAAGGAAGCATGTTGAATTGTAGCCCCTGGGTTGCTGCAGCCAGCTCCTGGTCTAGGGCTTGGGATTTCACCRGGCCTGTAATTACAGTCATCTTAACCCAGCGGGAGATATGAGGCCATTGTCTGAACTGTAGCCAGTAACCATCAGTCAAAGTGACAACCACCCATGGATCTACAGCATGAGCAGCCCATTGACTGAGCTGCTGATGGGAAAATATCCGAAGGTCAGCTTGGTGGTATCACTTCCTACCCCCCTCGGCCCCTAGGGGCCCTGGGTGGGGGAGGCTAGAATCTGTGGCCTGGGCCTGTCTGACTGGGTGGTGGGCTGATTCAAGAAACCCTCTGCTGAGTCTTCGCTGTACAGCCTGAAAATAAGAACCACGGGACCACTTACCACCCTGGGACGATGGCCGAACATTGGGGCCAGTCAGCAGTTGTCTCTGCTGTCTAGGTGGAGGAGGAGGCATCACCCTGCTAAGGCTGGAGAGTTGCTGTCTCGTCTGCCTTGCCTGAACTGTACGTTCTAGGGCTTCCAAGACCCCCAAACTGAACAATTCCTCTGGCACCACTGGAACGCTCTGTAGGGTCCTTCGGCACACTTCTGTCAATGCAGACTGTGCCAACCAGACCTGTCGGCGAGCCTTGTACATTACACGGCCAAGCTCTCTGTTCATCAGTGCAAAGGCCTGAAGAGCTGCACCACTAAAACTGACCGCTGCAGTAGTCCCGCCAGCATCCTGAAGGGAGGGGGAGAGGGCAAACTTAAGATATAAACTTAAGATGTACTAAGGAATTGCCAAGGTGGCCAGCATGTGCTCCAGCACTGTAAGCTCTGCAGAGGATGTCATCTGTAATACGACATTGAGGTTGTGGACACCAAACATCATGGTACAGAGCCTCATTGGGTGATGCAGTGAGCGAGGCCATAGAGGGTTCAACCACCAGCATACCTTCTAAGCCAGCCTTGGCCGGTTCATGCATGACTACCAACACTCAACCATCTGAATTGAGGCATAAAAAGGCTCTTGGGTCCTGCCAACAACTGTGTAATTCCTTCAGATAAGCCTCTGACTGAGGAACAGTAAAGTGAGGAGGAGCTCGTCCGTGCTTAATAAAGGCACTCCTGGAAGTAGATTCGTTCCCCTGCGGGAGTGGTACCTCGAACTTTAGCTGTCTCAGGGCCATGCACATGATGTCCTGCATGGGGCTGAAACCTGACCCACTGGCTGCACTCTGAGATGTGGAGAATGAACCAGTCTCTGAAGCATGAGAGGACTGCGCCTCCTCCTTACCCCGAAAGCAAAAGGCAGAGGCAGCCAAAGACAATGCGTCACCTCTTCAGTCAACTCAGGCATTGGTGGAGAAGAAAAAAACAGGCCCCTCCACCACATTACCAAGCTGACGTTCCTCGAGCAGAATTTTTCAACTCTCATAGAGAGACCCCGATCAGACTTGGACCATCTCTTTTTGGGAGGGGCCACAGTAACCATGGCCTCACTCCGGCGCTTCGAGCACCTTGGCTGAGATTGGGAGAAGGAGCGTGGGTGTCACCAAAACGCAGTGAATTAGACAAAATTAAACAGAGCTGATGCTGCTATGTTCAGCTAAGGAACAGGAAGTAGTCAGGCTGAGATTGGGAGTGGGGGCACTAACGCAGCCATCCAAAAACACAGCGAATAGTTAATAACTCAAATGTGCCGAAACAGTCATCTCCGTCAATTACAGGAYGGGAGAAAGACAGACTGAGATCAAGAGAGGCAGCGTAACTCTGCTTCTCCAAAACACATTTTAGACTGAATAAATCAGGCTAAGATAAGCCGTGCTGGCAAAAAAATAAATGAAAATAAAACTCAGCAAACAGCAAACTCAAAAGAGACAAACACTTTTAGTTCACTCCACAGAAAGAAGAACGCTGTGCTGGAAGAGGAAGCGACAAGCTAGTATCACCAGCAAACAGCAACAAAAAGAGGCTAACACTGTTAGCTCAAGTCCAACCACAAAGTTTTGAAACTGAGACGGGGTGCAAAAATAACGCACCTTCGCCAGTCAATACTGCAGAAAGTAAATGTAGGAAAAAAGCCRTAAGCCGGGAGCGGAGACAGAGCTCTTCACCGGCAAACAGCACATACCTCTCCGAAGACCATTTGTCGCAGCTTGGGAGGGCGAACTCGCATCTCTGGCCAACAGGCTAATGGGCGTCCAGTGACAGTGAAGTGATCCAAACCTTTTGCAAAGGCTAATGCTGAGCAAAGATGCAAATTGCACACGAGAAGAAAAAATGAGCAGAGYCCCAGATGTTACTGGCCTATATCGGTTCAAGGTAATCATTGGATGGGTCACAGCTGTGACTTTGTTGATATTAATTATTCAAACGGCGCATGCCCAAAGGGAACATTCAGTGCTTTCAGCACCACCCTCTGGTGGTCAGTAGGGATGAAACAGAATAGACGGGTAGAACAAGGAGTTAGTGATTATCATTTTTTTCTATCTTTTTTTTGTATGTATTTTTTATGAATGATCAAAAAGCAAATCAAAGACAGCCAAAGAAAACACTGTACACTCACTGGCCACTTTATTAGGTACACCTGTCCAACTGTTTGT
>NW_013952403.1:5080053-5081761 GCF_001266775.1 Austrofundulus limnaeus | reverse complement strand
TGATTGTGTAGCCTATAGAACTAGACTGAAAGACCATTTAAAGGCCTTTGCAGGTGGTTTGAGTTAATTAGCTGATTAGGTGCCATCCATTTTGAACCTTTTCACAAGATTCTAATTTTCTGATATGCTGAATTTGAGATTTTCATTTGTTGTCATTTGTAATCATCAAAATTAAACGAAATAAACATTTGAAATATATGAGTTTGTATGTAATGCATATAATATAATATACAAGTTTCACTTTTTAAATGGAATTACTGAAATAAATCTACTTTTTCATGATATTCTAATTTTATGACCAGCACCTGTATGAGGTGTTGTGCAGGTAAACCTACTCCTATTTAGTGACTGCATTGGCAAAATGTGTCTAACGACTGGTGCTGTTTGGGACACACTGGGTCACATTCAAGATAAAAAACCTTACAGAACATTAGAACATTTTGGCTTCTGATCCTCACAGCGTGGAAAGTAGGCTGAAAATAAAAGTATACAGAGATGATCAATGAGGCCCAATCCAGAGAGTTTTTCACACAGTTTTGAAGAGTGGCTCTCYATTACATTTATTAAAACCTGGAGCTAACAGTATGAAAACAATTCACTCTGTCTTTCTGGTACTTTTGTGCACGCTGTGTTTGTGACAACCATATTCATGCTTAGCACAAAAAGTACGAAAACTTCTGTTTGGTAGGGTTTTTTTTGTAACAATGGTTCTTGCAAATAAATCTTATAATGTTGGAAGTTATGGTTCCATGTTAAATGGTGCCTTATTTGTAAAGAAATGAGGCATATGTGGGATGAGCAGTAGAGCTGAGTATATGAGCTGCCCATATAAAATAATCTCTGACAAACAGCTTATTATGCTTTTGCTTCTGTAACTTGTTTTAGGCTTCTGGTGTTCCCAGGTGAGGCAGTCAGGTGCTGGCTATAAGATTGTTTGCCAAGAAGCATTGTTACAAGAAAGAAATAATCTACAAATTTCTTTACTTTGTGCTCTAAGTTTAGATTGTGCAGCAATGACAACTGACCTGCTGTGTTCTAATGTTTGAAAAAAAGTGCAAATTTCTCACACTGGCTGAAGATGAGTATGTTTGCACCAGCATAAAATAATTATGTTTGCTTTGATGCTGAGAAACAGTACATAGTGGAGCCACAAATGATGAGCAAGTTGGAGTAGAAAAGAAGCACTGTGCAATCTTCCACAATCGCCCACATAAATAAATAATTTAAAATATTTTTGCAACTATAAGCTTTGTATGATATGAAAWAACTCTCAATTTTAGTATCTGTAATGGAAATCTATTTGCAAAATAAAAATAAACATCTGATGAAAAAAGCATACACTTTGAATAGTTTGAATTGTGGATCAGGGTAAATTGTTAGTCATTTTAATGCTGGAATAATGATAACTTGTGTATTCTGCAGCAGAAAGTAGGACAAAAAAGTGAAATATTTTTGTAAGTTTGGTCTGATAGTGCAAAACTAAAAAGGGCCCTAAAAATTTCAAAGTTTCAAGCAACACATATAACACCAATTACCCAGCCACAAGCCTGTTGTGATGATTAGCACTTTTGTACAGTGAATTCCCTTTTTTCAGCTTTAGAAGAACCCTAAATATGCAAATTTATTGTAAAATTGCAGAAAATTGGTATTTAATGTGAAAAATGTCTCTGGGGCAGTATCTCCAGACACCCTGTCTAAGGCTACACAT
>NW_013952403.1:5075759-5079918 GCF_001266775.1 Austrofundulus limnaeus | reverse complement strand
CAATCAAACAGGCAACACAGTATTATCTTTGCACCAGCTGGGATACAATTGTATCTGTAAATAGGCTGTGTTTGTGTAGAAGTCTTTGCCCAGATACTGAATGTGACCCAGAGGGGACTTAAATGAGATGACAAAATATTGTTTGGCTTTCTGCACGTTCAAAAAGTGCAACACGTGTACTAAAAATGAAGAATGCTGTAATAAAATTTAGTCTGACACATATACTGTACATTGTTGCTCATATTCATCAAAACTGTAGACTAAAAAGGAGAACTAAAAAAGGCGAAAAATTGCACTTTGTGTTTTTGTGTGCTTTTTTGTTTAAATATTCACAACGGTTAATATTTCTGAAACATTTTCAACATCATATGGTTAAAGAACAAACCTTAGTTTTATTTTTATATATACAGTGTATTTAACTTGCACATTTACTAAAGTGTTGGGCAGCACACCACTCTCAGCTAAAGGCTTTCTCAGATAAAAATTTACAGTCATTCAGTTATTATTTAATCATTATTGTTCTGTTTTTGTCAATTACTCTGATTTGGGACTAAGCGTGATGAGGTGCACTCTTGTCCAAAGGGATTACATGTCTGCCTGGTGTTGCCACGGGCTACACTGGTGCGGAAGGAGTGGCAGCGCATTTATCTACAGGAACTGGGAGATAGCATCTAAATGTTTGTCAGATCCATTGGCTACTGTTTAGAACGACTATTACTTTTATTCTGTCAGGTTTGTCACTTTAAATGGGTAACTGCATCAGCTCACTGTTGTCCCCTGAAGCAGAACAAGTAGAAGAGGCTACGTTCTCTAAAAGGCACGGCTTTTGACATGTGAAATACCCAGACCCCCAGCTGCATGTGGACATGGGTTAATGTATCTTAGAGAATGAATTATTTAGAAATACTGTTTCCAAGTGGTTTTCTTTATCCGTCCCTTGTGATATTAATGATTCCCTTTTGGAAAGTGACATTATTGAAAATGGGGAGAGGGTTACACTTTTGGCCTGGTTATTATGCTCTCATGTTATTTATTACAACACACACCTAAAAAAAGATGGCTTTGTTCCTCAGAATTATGTATTTTCTTCATTTTATTCCTGGAATTWGTATAAGTAATGCAAAAAGCTGCTAGTTAACTGTCTCACTCAATGATGTTAAAAATAACAAAAACTATGCTAGTCCAATTTAAATGAATAGTTTAATTTAAATTGTTCATGTTAGAGAAAATCATTTTACATCCAATTTCTTAAAGTTGGCCATCAGCATGCAGTTTGGTGGACAAACTATTTTCTTACACATGCAGGTATAGGCTGATGGTACGAAACTATCTATGCACTCTGCCCACGCTCCACAGTTTCTGCCCCAGATTTTGAGCCTGAAGTATGAGCCGTAACACAGAAGAAGCTGTAAATATAACACGACATACAGCCCCTCAGATACAACATGTACTATGCAACATCACCTTTTATTTCAGGTATAACTTGGACTTTTGAAAACTCCACAGCTTCTGCTGCTGCTACATGTAATCAACTCTCCTGTTGGCTTGGTTGCTCATCTTGACAAATGTTAAATATGGCTAGCATWTATCTATTCATCTTTTTATACTCACTTATACTGGTTCAAGATTGGGAAGATCAGATAATCATCTTCAACAGTCAGCAGGCAAAGGATGAGATACATCCTAGTGGGGGTGTAAACAATATAGAATCACAGATGTATCAYAATATTTAACTTCTCAGTATTGATTCTCTAAAACCCTGTACTGATTTTTAATTAAGGCTTAAAAACTTCCACGACAGCAGTTCATTCTTGTGTTGTGTTTTTGCCCTCCGACCACTAGTTGGCAGCAGTCAGCCATTTGGCTCCTCCACTCCTGAGGAGCCTGTGGCTTTGTCTCAATTCATAGGTTGCATCCTCATGAGTGYGCATTTGTCAGCCACCACACACCAAGTACTGTCCCAATTTGAAGGCTCCTCATCACGCGGCAGAGGAATGCCACCCACAAACTCTCGAAATCTGAGGATGCATMCGAGTATGCTCACCTGGTGAGGATATCCCAGGATTCAATGCATGGACAACAAACTAAACAGAGAAACAAATACAGAATTTTTACCTTTTTTAACAAATGGACTGTAATTGGAAAATGGACTGTACCAATAGCACCTTTCTATCCATCCAGGACACTCAAAGCGCTTTACACTGCAGACATTCACCCATGCACACACACATTCACACACTGATGATGGCAAACTACAACTGTAGCCACAGCTGCCCTGGGGCGCACTGATTGAGGCGAGGCTGCCATACACAGGCGCCACCGGACCCTCTGACCACCATCAGTAGGCAAGGCAGGTGAGGTGTCTTGCCCAAGGACACAACGACTGAATCAACTGGACGGGGATTGAACCGGTGACCTTCCGGTTCCAGGACGACTCCCCTAACCACTCTACCACAGCCACCCCAACAAGTCAGCATGGTTTGGAAATTCATCATGGACTGAAGATTTTGTTTTAAAATGTACGTTTAGCAATTTAGCTGAGCAAATCCATGATAGAATAGAATAGAATAGAATAGAATAGAATAGAATAGAATAGAATAGAATAGCCATTATTTTCCTGCAGAGATGAAATTCAGTTGTCACAGCAGCATCCATACAGAGGTTCACACACTAGTTATTTTACAAACATTAGAGATTGCACACAAAACAAAAATTAATGCTGACTAGCCATGATACGACTACTAATAATAAAAAAATAATATAAAGAATTGTGCAAGAATAGAAGAAGATATGTTTTGTTTTAGAGACAGTAGGCAATCAGAATTCGACATTAGGGATCAGAAATTGCCTGTTTTCAGAGAAAAACAGTCTCAACAGACCAATTAGATGTTAAATAAAAAATGCAACTACAAATAGGTACTGACACTAGAGCTAAACCCGAATTATCAAGGTTTTTTTTTTGTTTTGTTTATAATTGTGTAATGTTTTAACTGTGATGTTGTTCTTCCAGGGAAATACATGTAAATACACATGCGAGTGCTAGCTTAAACATTAGCACTGTGAGTAAACATTAGCACTAGGTACTTTTGGCTGAATCTGAGCAGATTAGACTGACGCCCACTGCCTTCAAAGCCGATGTAAGATTGCCAACTCACTCTTATTAGATGAGATGTCCCGTATTTTAAGCCAAATTAAAATGTCTCATACGGGACGCTCTTTTTCCTGACTGCAATCAGAGCCGTCACGATTCAGCAGGCAGGCATCTGTCTAAACTCCCTAGCTTGGAGGGGGTCCCCGACAGGATGGTACTGAAATGGCCAAATGCAACAACCATATAAAACACTGAGGGCTTTGAAATGACTGGCATACTCATGCTACCTCCTTAAAATGCTCTGTGACAGCAACACAACCTTATTTCATCAGCTTACTGAACTTTAGCACAATATATAGGACAATGTTAGTGTAGTGAATGATTTGTGTTAAATTTATATTATTAATCTAATGTTATATTATTATATTATAAATCTAATACTGTATCTAATAATATAAATCTAAAACACATTATCAAACCCTTTAATGGCACAATTGGCCTAACCATTGAAAACATGGTTGAAACAATAAAAATTTGAAACATACTGTATATTTTGCCTGATTGGATTTGCTACCTTGAGAGTTCCAGCAGACAWTAAGGCAGAGGGAATATTGTTGTCTGCCTGTCCCTTCTGTTCCCAAAACAACTGATTAGTAGAATCTGTATCTCCCCGGCAATGGCCTTGGATCTGTCGGCAAAATCCTTCCTGTTGGAAGATGTTTACATGCCCCTCCCCACTTCCCTCCCTCCTCCCTCACCCGTRTGATCTGATCAGAGGGCCCAAAGAATGAACAACTGACCATTGATATTCTGAACTTTGGCTGTGCTGGCCTTGGGGACTGGATTCTTCAGGCCCCCTTAAAACTCATTTACTCCTCTGGCTAATAATCTTGCTCTATGCAGAGTTTTTTTCATAAACACCACAGTGTGTCACAGTGTTGATATAATAAGATGTTTTGCTTTTTTCCTCATCTTACCTTCCCTTGTGTTTTCTCAGTTTTTCTTTGTTTCTAAGTTGGCACCACGGCAGGCAGCCTGTTACTGCAACTCCACTGTTTTGAGCTGCTG
>NW_013952403.1:5062536-5074087 GCF_001266775.1 Austrofundulus limnaeus | reverse complement strand
TATCTTATCTTATCTTATCTTATCTTATCTTATCTTATCTTATCTTATCTTATCTTATCTTGTCTTGTCTTATCAAATACATATAAAGCATAATGAGGTTCTTCTTTTAAATTAGAATCTTTAGAGAAAATATTTACTATATCGCAATGTGTCGACTTGCTTACAGTATTGCAATATTTTCTGATGTATTGTGACCCCTGTTTATTGTTATATATCATCTGATCAGATTCCTGCCAATACACAGCCCTACATCAGGTCACAAGTCTAGAACAGGGTGCCTGCAAGCATGGGTGCATGAATACATAAATTGTCAGAAAAATAGCAAAACAAATCATATTTATACAACATTTATGAGGTTTAAAGGTGTAAAGTTGAACAATTTTGACAGATTTGCCAGCCCTTCACAGTATCATGTAGCTTGGGCTGCATTTTATAGGCTTGCCTTCAGCTGCACTGCACCATAACATGTAGCTCCCATCGAGGCAAACACATCCTTTTCTACATAACAAACATGGAAAGTGTCGAAAAGGTCCCACGCTGTTCCACCTGCAGTTTAATGACTGTGACATCACACAGCTACTACTCTAATCTACTGGCACCATAATGAAGCATCAAGACAGGTGCATGATGCCCCCTCCTGTGACTCACAGCCACATCTCAGTGAAGGAAGCTGCTTGGCGCACCTTATAACAACAGATCACACAGGTTATATGGACTAAAGATGAGGTCATCTTTGACTGGAGCTACGGGGTCAGTGCAGTGTTTCTTTTTCATTTGCTGGATGGAAACTGCATCTGGAGTGGAAATACTGTRAATCATCTCAACAAAAGACAATAGTCTGTCCAGACACAAGAATGTGTGATGTTATAGATATAAAAAAAAAGTTGAGTAGGTTCTCTGGATGAGTTCTTTGTTGGAAAAAAAAAGTTTTGTAACTCATCAGACTGCAGAAGTCTGTTGAAGAAAGACAAAACATTTTGTCAAGAAAGAAGAAACCATTTGATTACCCCCGTAGACCCAGTCATTAGTCTATTAGTCTTATTATATTTATTTTTTAATTTTATTATTTTCATTGTGGATCTTCAATGTTTTCAACAACAGGTAAGATATTAATTATCCATAACATTACCACAAAATCCCAATTCAAGAACTTCTGAGCTGTCACTTTAGGTGCTCTTACAGTTTAGTATTATTCACAAAATACACAATCTTAATAGACAAATAATACCATTATTATCATTTTTCTATGTTAAAACATACAAAAAATTACAAAAGTATTTATTTATTTGCTACAAGAAAGGTGCCCAGTTCATAAAATTTAGTTGTTAATAATATAGCTGCTAAATATACTGTAAATTCATGTTTTTCTATAACGTTTAGTTGTTGTCAGTCAAAAAAGTCATAAATGGCAGCAAAAAACAAATTACTTTTTGGTTTGTGCATATTTAAAAATAAAACTGTAAAGTGATGCTTTATGAGATCTATAATTGAGATCGGTGACCTGTGCCTTGTTTTAAATGAGATTTACAGTAGATTACTGAAACACAGAATCTCTCTTTGTAAACAGAAAATAAACATGCAAGGGCACAAAAAGGCGGTAGAGAACTTCCTATAATGCAATCTTTGTTCTGGTGACCTTAGTTCAGTTTGTCTTCTTTAAAATAACACAGTGAAATAAAGCTGATAGTCTCTCCACAGATGAGTCTGCTTTTGACTGTCAGTAGCAATGATGCCTGTCCTGCAATGAAAAAGCTCATATCCTCAGAACTCACCTGCTGGCACTGCAWTGCTCGTGGCCCTGCTGTAACTGACACACCCCTTTGTTAATTTAGAAGTTGATGTGACACATGTACTCATGGAGATCAGTTAAATCTGCTTTGTAGACACATTCCCGGAGCAGCGTGTCAGCAAGGTGTCCTTTGGAAACAGGCTTCTGTCTCAGGTGATTAAAGATCCTATCATGTTACATATTCTRGGGCCAATAATTAAAACAGAAACACAAAGCAGCAACTAATGGACTGAAGCTTGATGGTTATTTAATCAATAAATACATAGCATTCACATCTATTTTTGTCCTTAAGTTAATGCTTTRCTTGCACTTAAGGGATGTGCCAGATGTTGTACGGGACAAATAAGTCCTCCAGAGCAAATTTCTTTAATGGAGACCTGCACATGTGTAGGTGTGCTTGTAATTGGGCACATTATTACATGAATTGCTACATGTTTGCCTTATTATAAATAAAGTGCTTTATTAAGAGTTTTAGAATCTAGTTTGGATTTTTAAACAGGAGGTTGTGCTGTGATGAAGTTAATTAGTGGTTTTACGTTTATTGTTAGTTGTTTGTCTCAGAGTCCTTTGTGCCGTAAATGACTGATCTGTTCTTTTGAGAGCTAGTGGAAGGAACTACCCTCCCCACACACAACCTCATCCAGCTGCGACCCCGAACTCCACAAAATGAATATAGATAAATGAATATGTAATGTATTATTTCTACACATTTTCAAAATATGCTTTAATGTTCTGTGTGTGTAAAATTACAGGATCTGTCTGTTTGAAAGATCATCCATATGTTACTGTTTAGTGAAAGTTTTGGAACAGACAGTGAGTTTGATATTTGGCATRGTATGATTTATTTTCTTGGTTTTACGTTTGGCTCAAAAATGTTACAAAGCCTAAAAACAAACAAATTAAAAAAAAATGAAATCACAAAATTAGGGCAATACAAATCCACCCATTCTCYTTTTTTTCTAGGTTTCAGGCAGCTGATGCCTGTCTACAGCAGTCACTGAGTGAGAGGCGGAGTACAACCTGGACAGACTGCAAGTCCATCATGAGGCCACATAGAGACAAACGAGACAAACAACAACTCACACTCTTACTCTTACCTAGAGGACAATTTAATAATACCAATTAACCTAACGTGCATGATTTTAGTATGTGGGAGAAAACCGGAGAAAACACGTGTGCACAGCAAGAACATGCAAACTACACACAGAAAGATGGGCTTGGAGGAAATCCTACGAGCTTCTCGCCGGCAGCTGTAGTCAATGTGCTGCCTTGCCACCTGGTTTTAGTAAAGTTAGATTTATTATTATTTTATTTCTTTTTTAGTTTTGATTATTCTACATTTGTTTCCATCTCCTCATTTACTTTGTGCTGTTTCTCTCTTTTGATGTTTGTTACTAAAATGAACTTGTGATTCTAACATTTTGGTTCAATCCACTTTCACCTTATGTTTTGTATCACAGATGTTTGTATTTGCACACAGAAACTTTTCAGAAGAAATGTTTGATATATGCCTCAAACCATTTTTATATTTTCATATTTTTTGTTACCCATCTCTTTTGACAAATCATTAGCTCAAATAAAAAAAAAAGAAAAAAGAAAATGTGAAATAGAAACAGCTGTAATGAGTATGATACTGTTAGAAACATGTTTGGACTTTGACTTTAAAAATCAATTGCAACATGCAAATTTGTCAGAACAATCCTTAAAATACTGAAAAAAAGTTGGAAATTCAAGTTTGAACACGCAGTTTAATAAAGCAGAAAAAAATACAAAACCATTCTCTATTTGCCTTTTGGAAATGGACTACATTTGTGTAAAAAAAATGTTACCACCGAAGGTCCTAGAAGTTCAAATAAGCAATTTAAAAACATTAATTAACCTCAGCCTGTTATGTTCATGATGTAACTTATTCATCCATAAAAACATAGAATTTACAGCACTAACATCCTTAACATCTAGCCTAGATAACAGTGACACTTAAGTAAAAGATTCACAAAGAAAGCACCTTTGAAAATAATATATATTGCTGAACATGCTTCCAATGTAAGGTTTTATAAATGCACCTGAAATGCAGTGCATGCTGAAAAAAAGCCTATACTCATTAGAAAATTTCAGAGTAAAAGGCATTCTTGATTCCTTGTATATGACATAAAATGGAGTAGATTTTTTTTAAGTTAAGAGCACGTTAGCAATGTTTCTTTCTTATATGTTTTTGATACCTTWATATATTTTAAAAATGTAATAAGACTATGAATTAAAAATATATATTTTTTGTCCAACATGTCAATCAGCAATACTTTTTATTATGCACAAATCTACTCAGAGCTAATCATTTTACTTGGCATCTGGATGAAAGTAGAGCCCCTGTCAGTTTGTCATATGGAGCTCTGGCTTTCATTCTGCATTTAAAGTTGAGTGGAAGTGCCTAATTCACTGTAGGTCATTAAGTGGTAATGTGCTGCTGAGGAGGAGACTGGTAGACTAGTGGCTGGACTGGTGTTAGATGGAATGAGTTCCTTTCCCAATTAAGATCATTTTGTTCCTTTGTGCTGTCACATTGTTCTACGGGACTTGCCGTTCGGTAAAAAGAAGGTCACGGTTTGCTCTATGCGCTCAGTGGCTCATATTTTAGGGCATCGTCAGGCCTCAGGCACAAAGTTAAAATGCCATGAGCTCGTCCCTTTCGCTAATGATGGCAAGTCATATAAATTTGCATCCAAGGCCGCCTACCTTTTGTACTTTTCTGAGCCCAGCCTGTGCATGGCATACAAACAAATGATTAATCAAGGACCACAAGGTTGTTAACCCAAAATACTCTCACTCCCAAAATGCACACTCTCAGTGTTTCATTCTAACAAACAACAGAACTCTTTGGAACAGTTTTCTGAATGTGTATCATGGGATCTATAGGGGGGTGATTCACAGTCTTGCCATTGACGCTGCCTTCACTTAAAAAATAAATGTTTGCAAGCAAATATGGTCTGCTTCACTTCAAAACAATATCTGTCCTCAAATGTAATGGCACTCATACAAATGTTCTGTGCTCTTATATGAATTGTTTCCTTTGAGTTTAAACTTCCTCTGTGAACTGGTGAAACACATACTTCCATAATCTTATTTCCTGCTGGGGGCATGGATTGTTGTTGTACATCTTTGTCCAGCTGACAGAATGGGAGTGTGCAGCTATCTCAGCCAAAATCATCACAATCTTTCAGTAGAAAAACTTATTTCACTATAGAGAGTTTGCTCTGTCACACATTGCGCATGTAATGCTGTAATTTGTAGGCAGCCCAGTTGGGAATGCATTATTCAGCAGTATAAATTTGTGGGTTGCCAAAATATTCATTCAGTATGAATTATCTGTATAAAATGTGTACTAAAAATGTGTAGCACACCAATTAGGATGCAGAAAAGACACTTAGGTTTGTGTACGTCAACAAAGTGAGGGGATGTATTTGTTTGGGTATTTCAGTGCCTGTTGAGATGTGAATTCCCTGTTTATGAAACCATCTTAGGAGCAACATAGATAAAATGTATACATTTTCTTGAAAAATTATAGATCAATGTGGAACTCCTATCTATAAGTCAAATGAGCAAAAGTAATATATGGATTTTTTTTTCTCAAATTGACCCAAAATACCTCTAGGTTTCAACACACAATAACCAAGCTCCAAATACCTTAACACATTCACAAGTTGCTTGGTCAGCACAGAGTTTTATGTCCAACAAAGTTTTCCTTTTCAGGTTTGGAGAGCTATGTCTATATAAAACTCTGAAGAAATCCTGATCTAAAAATTGAAGGTCAAATCCTATTATTTCATTGTACTCCTGTTTTTGTTCTTCACTTTGTCCGTCCATCTATCCATCCATAAACTTTTATCCACTTCTTCCTTTCAGGATCATGGGGGTCACTTGCGCCCATGGTCAGCAGTCACTGTATGAGGGGCTGGGTTCATTCTGGACAGGTTACAAATCCATAACAGGGCCACATAGAGACAAACAAGACAAACAACCCTTCACACGATCACTCACACCGATTAAGACAATTTGGTTTTACCAGTTAGCCTAAAATTCATGTTTTTTTTTTTTTGTCTGTGAGAGGAAACTGGAATGTCTGTAGAAAACCATGCACGCGAAGAGAGAACATGCAAACTCTACCCAAAAAGATCCCTGGCTTGGATTTGATCCAGCAACTTTCTTGCTGGAAAAACAACAGCTCAATCAACTGAGCCACCCTTTGTGCTTTTTGTTGAATTCTTCTTTTTAAAAGTTTAAAATAAAACAGCTGGATCTCATTTTCTGTAYTCATTGGCATTTTGCTTCTCATTTGAGAAGCTTTCTCACTTCAAAGCAGAAAAGAGTGGAGTTGCAAGCTTACATAGGATGCGCCTTTATTGCAAGCTAAACTCACATCCCTTACTTGTTCTTGTTGTTTAGTTTGTTTTCAACACAATTTTGTCTACTTTATGAGAACTTGGTTTCATCATAAACTAACAAAAGTATCACTTGTTGAATTTATCTTCTACGAAAAGCTTCCCTTTTACTTTAAAATTTACCAAAACCTGCCACAGAGATGACATTTCACTATGGTCTCATCTATACATGTCAACTTCTACTGATTGTCCATAAATTACAAAAATTTCACCCCAGTTTGCAGGTAAGCACATGTATAAATCTCATGGATTAAAAAACAACAACAACAACAACTCTGGTTTAAATTTATTTTATATCTCAGAACCTGTAGGGCGTAAAAAAAACAGTAAACAAAATTAAATAACCACTTTCCAACATTCACTGCAGCACCACAGCAACGACATTGAGCCACAAATCCAATGCGTTTCTTGAGTTGAAACTCTGACTTCTCAACAGTTCCTTTCACCAAGGAGGAGGAACAGGTGGGCGTGTTGTTCCCCAACAATACAACTCCCGCCCCCACTTATATTACGTGAGAATGTGATGATTTTGTTTTGTGAAAATTATGGATTTCTGAAGGTCAGTGTACAGGTAAACATCCAAAGAGGTATATGTTCATATTGCTGACTTCAAAATACTCTGCTTCTCAAAAACTTGCCAGAGGAATGGTACCAGGCAACTGAAAATGTGTTGACAAAAAAATCTTCCAAAATTAAACTTTAAAAAAGTCGGTTACTTGTGTTTTTTGCATTATCAACAAAGTATCCATTCATGAGAGGTCATTGTATAATATACAGTATATGTAGGTTCTGTAACAGAGAGGTAAACATTCTATTTATGATATGTCTAACATTAAATACAACATCCATGAAACATGATAAAAAAGGAATCCAAACCAGACAAGAAAACATGTTTGAAAAAAAAAAAGAGAGAAAGGAAAATGGTAATCTGTGGCTTGATCCGGTCTATGTGCTCTACGGGTAACATGGTGCGGTGGTAAGGAGGGGGAAGATAAGGACTGTGGTGTTTTCACACAGCTAAGGGCTGTGTGAAGGCGAAGGAGTGATATGTGGTGACAGCACAGTGCCACGCTGTTGACACAGCCTGCATCTCCTGGGTACTGAGGGCGGGATCACCCCAGGCTTGATTATTTACAAGCCTGCATGCCTTCAAAAATATTCTGAGAGGACACTCTAAGAAACCCGCCTTTGCTAGGCCTTTTAATTGGAAGCTGCTATCATTTATTAAYGGGACTGACTACATGCAAGGCTACTTTTTTTCCACCCCTTCATGTCCTGTGATTATTAATGGCTCCTGGATCAAAAGACTGATATGACCTGTGTGATAGTTCTTGTCAGCCTGAGAGAGGAATATATTTCCATCGCCAAATTGCAGAGGGTGAACGAGAGTCTGTCGTTCACACAACCGGGAAAAGCTGGGGATTTTTTTTCCTTTTTTTGAGTACGCTGACCCTGTAAGACATGTATGGTAATTTCAGTGAAATTCTGTAAAATATTGACTTGCATTGACTTGCATCATACACCAAGTTTGAATGGAGGTTTGGTTGGAATCCAGGCAGAAGGTTCAATACAGTCAGCCTCCTCCCAAAGTCATTCAGAAACAGACTGATTAAGAACCTTTTCGTGTAACCTAATGTGAATTACAAGAAACAACAAAATAAAATCTCAGCTCAGCACATTACTTGCATAACTGATTTTCACCAACACCTCGGCATCAGAGGGAAACGAGATATGTAGATAAGCCCTTTGATGGCAACCTGCAAGTTACACGTCAGGATCGTCATTGTCGCTCCGTGCAATCAAATGAGACATGACATTCTCTTGACTGCTTGCCTCTTCAGCTTAATTATTTACAACCTGGGTGAAAAAAGTGTGTCAGTGTGGAATTTTATTGTCATTGTCTCATTATGCTAAAGGGCATGTTCCTGTAACTCATTTTCTTTGCATCCTCCTCAGGATTATCACTGACATTAGAATTTTTTTATTTTTTTTATAGCAGAAAGTACAAGGAYGGTATGTTTGCTTGTCACATATAAAAGATACAATGTAAGTTATTGGACAGTGTATGAAACAAAATAAAATTGCTCTATCTATAGTAGATAGATATTGACTAAGCATCTTTAGTTGCAAAAGAAATGCATCATTGTCAGATAGAAACCAACAAGGCGACAGCTTCCAGCCATGTGCTGTCCGTGTTTGTTAAAAATGAAGAGTGCATCAAGGCTGCCACTAGCCCTCTTTAGAATGCCACTGAGAAATGATAACACCATAAGTCAATCACTTTTAGCAGAAATGCATTAGGGTGACAGTTACAACTTAAAAAGTAATAAAAGCATACATTTATATTTGGAAAGCAACAAATTTGCACAACCCGTGCCATTTCAAGGTATTACTGTCTGCGCACCACGGTGAGCATGCATTAGTCCTTTTCATACCTCTTCTTTGGATTTCACCTTTCGTCACCAAATTACAGACTTGACACAAACACATGTTTATGTGTCATTTGCTGTTCTGTTCTTCTTTTGAGTGGAAGCGCTGGAAAGAATTTTTTGAACCCCAAAGTTCAACGTGATTGTTTGATGTGACAGATGTGAGAATGGGAGTGGGTGGACATGACTGATGTTGAGCTTTCAGCAATGTGCTATGATTGAGACTGGCATTACAGCTGCCGCGAAGGAAGAATCGGTGCTGACTTGTGACTTATGTGATTTATGGGTATGTGTGTGCTTGTGGGTGTGTGTTTGCGTGGGCAAGGACAAACCCCTTTATGCGTGATAACTGCACATCGGAATTCACATATGTAATTTAGGCTATTCTGAAGAATCAATCTTTGACTCTTGTTCTTTTTTATGTTTAATTGAACATTAATTACGCTTCATAGAGTTTTGGTTTTTAAGAATGTACTACTATCCCATTTTTACACTCACACAAGGCTGTTTGGAGTGAAAAAATCAAGAACAGAGCATGGATGCATATTGACTAATAGTCCACACAGCAGCAAGACCTTAATTTGCTAATGAGTTCAAACAGGCAGTTTAACACATGACTGTCAATCAAGCCTTTGGCATTCTGACATCTGACAGTTAGGTCATGTGTTCCTCTGAGGGACAGAAGCACTTTACCACATTATACTTTGCTTGCTGTGCAAAGCCCCCCCCAGGAGGGATAACTTGTAGTTTATGCTAAAATGAGCATCCATTGAAATGCATGTTAATGTCCATTGAGAGTGATCAATTTGTTTTCAATATGTTGTGATGAACTGATCYACAAAGAAGTGGCACTGTTGATGTATCAAGTTCAATTGTGTTCTCTTGTTATTGCTGTTGTATAAAGTGATGATTGTGTGGCTCTGTTTTGCACTAATTCMTTTGTGAGAGAAGTAAGCATGTTTTAGGGAAGAAATAGAGTTTAAATTATTATAATTCCTACTGCTTTCTAGGAAAAAAAAGATGCAAATGATGGAAAATGTGGCTTCACAATATCAGCTATGAGTTTATGCCGCCTGAAGAAAATGATAACCACAGAAGGGTAAGATTAAAGGAAAATGTCTGACATAWACTTGCTTTTAAACAAACCTTTGCWACCAAGTTACTCCTGTTTAGCAACCTCTAGCATCTTTGTGGAGATACGTTCCTACTGAGAGCTGTTTGTGGGCTACTGAGGAAACCACATTGTGGACCAAACCTTGTACTGCATATATCATGATTGGACATTATATAATTATATTTTTAATAAAACAATAAAATACACAGGCTCAGTCCTATTTGGGAAGTATAGGCTGCAGGAGATGTAACAAGTGTATAGTGATAAGTTCATTTTTTTTACTGTGTTAAACACATACAGGCAAGGTCCATGTATCAGCAAAGAGCAAGAATCATATCACAATTCGTAAACACTATAAATGTATGTTATTTTTTAGGATTTTTGATGCATGAGTCTACAGCAGTTATTTGATTTCATTATGAAGATTTTTAAGAAGAGAGATAGATTAACAAATGTGGGGAATGGATTTCCATGTTTGGTTTTCTTTGATCATTTTGTGTTTTTAAACTCCTGTGTAATATTCAATAAAAAATTACTCCTATTATTACAATTCAGGTGAGGTTAGTTCCTGTAATGCAAACCTGCATTCTTCCACTCAGTATTATGCTTCCAGATTTATTTAGAGTCATGCAGATTTTTTTCACTAAGCAACTGACTTTGTATGCTGTCTTTTTCAATCCTGTTTAAACAGGACAGAACCAAGTTGATGCTTTGTTTAAAAGAACTTTGCTGACACATTAGAGTAACTTGACTTTAGGTAAAAAAAATACAAGAAGATGTTAATGATATGTTTTGATGCCACTTTTAGCCCTTCAGTAAAGCACACATTTAGCAAAGCACCAGTCTCTACTCTGACACCTTATCACTGGACACTTTGGGATTTAGTGTTAAAGTGTGGGAGTTCATAAGGCCTCAAAAGGACAAAGAGGACATGCTGTTTTGTCCCAGTATGGAAGACATGACATTGTCACCAATAAAGAAATAAATAAATAACCTACTATACTACTAAAATACTACAAAAGATATTTCTTATGCATAAAAAGTTTAAATGAAAAAAAATGGGTACATACTGACAGAAAATTCAACATTAGGGCCCACCTCTCAAAAAATGAGTGTATTTATTTAAATTTTGCGTGTTCTGTTAGTCCATGCTATATTTTGCACCTGTTTATTTTCTGGGTGGGGGGGGGCTGTCACTTTCTGATTTTCATTTTGTTTTTTTGTTTTTTTCTCTCATTTGTCGATTGTCAACTTAACCTTTATTAGTTTCACTTGTGTGATGTTTTCCAATTATTTTTTTGTATTCATAGCCCAATAACAACTGGGCTTCATTTGTTTATCAGAGTTCATTTCTGCATTTTTCTTTTTGTCCTCTCCTTTTGTATTCRGATTGTGTGTCAGACTTTCTTTTGTCTTTTTTCTTTCAGTGGAATTGTTCTTTGTTGAACTTTACTTTAGATTCAGCATGCCTAGACTCTGCAGGAGCCATTAGTTTTGTTTGCCACCACCTCCGTTTGTTCTGCCCTAGTAATGTAGCTCACTCTTTGTCACTTCTGTTTATCTGACCTACCTGTGAGTGTGTCTCTTGATTTGGGTCCTCCACTTTGAACTGATCTATAAATGTAACTACTGGCTGTTTTTGTCTTCTACACACACACACACACACACACACACACACACACACACACACACACACACACACACACACACACACGTTTGTATATGCCACATTTGATGGACACTTGTGCAAGTGGTTTGCAGTTGGCTTCAAGGGTGGTTTTCCACA
>NW_013952403.1:5053919-5062466 GCF_001266775.1 Austrofundulus limnaeus | reverse complement strand
ACACACACACACACACACACACACACACACACACACACACACACACACACACACAAACAACACATGCGCACATTTATGTGTATATGCTTTTTTATTATCTTCTTACCTTTCCTTACATTAGTTCTCATTTAATTGTCTTTTCTGTTTTATTTGCCCTAACTAAAGTAATTGTACATAAGAGATACATTGTGTTTTCCTTTTGACTTTATATACAGTACATGTTGATTTATCACCCCAAGAAAAAAAAAAAACTTAGAAATGACACAATCTGCCCTGGGGTCAACTGTGTGCACTGTGCTGCTCTCATTTACCTTATTGTCCTCACTGGACTTTTCTAGAAAGGAGCGTTGGCAGTTTGAAATAAAACAGTGAGCAATGAGTGTTTAACGTTTTCTTTATTTCTTTTTTAAGGGGCACAGTGGTATGGACTGACKTATAATAAATCCATGTTGTCTGATAACCTTGCTGGCAACCTTTTATTTTCACATTTTCACAAATGTACATTTTAATTTTCCCATAGCTGCAGGCGTAAATCTCTTATTGACAAAACCAAGTCAAAACTTCTGCCTAGAAACTTTGACTAATCTTAACTACTCTTTAAAAAGAACTTACATGCATTGTAATTGTAAAGATACAATCAGACTCATACATATAACTTTTAAAATCTCTCCACTGACAACAGCGTACTGTAGGTTCACAATCCACAGAGTCAATTTCCAACAATCGGCATAAATTTATCTCYGCCAWTTTCCTCAGATGAGGTGAGAAATGAGAAAAAATGCAGAGGAAAATTGGTCAGAGGGCTGGCTATCTTGAGCCTATGAAAACAAAATGAGGGTGTGCAACAGCACACCAATACTTCGCCTTGTCACAAGGGTCTCAAGAAAGTGACTGAAATTTTATTTTTAGAGTCACTAACTTTTGACTTGTCAAATTCTTGCAACCTGTCATCACTTCAAATGTGTCTCTGGGCCTCCACCGCTACCTTAAAACTGACTCAAGTCCTGTATAATTTCCCCATCTTCCCAGCTCCCTCTGTGCTAAATTGCATTGGAAGATGGATTTTTGGCATCTGAGGCTGTCAGGCCTCAGCTATGGAAGACTTTATGCACTAGTACACCTGCAATGAAAGCGAATTCTGAAGGAATGAAGGGGCATAGTCAACCAATAACCCTCCAGCAGATCTTTGGGCAATCTTTTTCCCAGCTGTGATTGTATGTATTTAACAATAATGTCAATGATTCAGATCGCTTTTTTACACCCTTCTCATTTTTCCATTCTTATTTTCTCTGTCTCCCCAAATCCATAACTCCCACATGGCCTTAATCTTACTGTGGCAGGTTTCATAATGATGATAGGATCTGGTCCAGCAGGGATCTGAARACTATCTTTATTCCAGATTGAACCATTATCTTCATTTTCATTACAGTTATTACAAATATGCATATGCATGAATTGTAGAACATATTCTACATTATAACATGGCCTGGGTGAATATATCGCTGTGGTAGGCTGAGGACTGTTCATTAATTTTCAATAACGGGACCCTTCCAACAAAACTGAGCTATCACCATAGATAGAAATTGTACTTGTATGCTTGAGGGGGAAATTTCATTTGTAAGTTGAATTTAAGAACATCTACATTTAGAAGAAAAAAATCTTTCTCCTCTTCTTGTTCTGGTCACAGCACCAATGGTAAAATTATAATAATGAAAAAATTCAACTTTGCTTTTTCTTTCTGTGTATAATGTCTTCTTTCTCAGCCACATGTTTACTCGTCATGGTTTCTGTGGAAATAGAGCTCACCCCATCTGTACMTTCAAATCTGAGGGGATAAACCTCATCTGGTAAACACACCTGTACACATACGAGAAGGCGAGAGTGAATCTCAAAGAAGGAACAACTACAACACAAAGAAGAGGCTTTTCAGAGCAATTAGGCTGCCTCTATTTGCTCACAATTAATTGCCAATATTAGCCTACCATCATTTGCTGACAAAACGCCTTCTGTTTATGTTAATGAAGAAGAGAGACGTGAGAAATCTTTGAGAGGTCAGATAGTTGTTGCTTTCATAAAGGGGACCATGCGATCCATCTACATTGGTGATAAGCACTAATTAGGTGAAGCAAATATGACTCATCTTCTGTTTTTTAAAAACTACTCAGAAGAGTGGCAGAATTCAAGAAATGTGAGAAAGGCATGAAATATTTAGACCTTATTTTAACAAGCGTTCTTCTTTCAAGCACAGGCCACAGGGAGTCACTGAATCTGTGGACAGCTGGTACTGATTAAAGTCATGAAAGATATTGGTGAATTAGACTGATGTGACATTGATAAAGTGAACTCATGAACAACAAACCCAACAGGTTTATTGGCCAAAAATATGGTGTAGACCGTGTAATATACCTCAAAACAACAATAATATCATTTAAAAAAGAAATGTACARTTAATGTAAAAGATATAAACACATGTGACTGGCCATGGGAAAACCAGCAACAAGTCTCCCTGGGGAAGTTTTGAGTTATTGACATAAGCTGAAAGTATGGGTTTTAAGCTATCCAATGATGTCAAACACATGGCAATCAGAAAAAAAATGAAGAAGATATGGCCATTTAAATGTTGTTGATCTGCAAACAAGACAAGGGAGAAAATAGGACTCTAAGTTTCAGAAGAATTATCCTCACCAGAGGGYGCTTCTTGGGGGTATTAAGAATAGCCGTTACATTAATTTGCATTAACATCACCTCAGAGTGTACTGACTGTCAGCTCTAGGGAAGTGTGCAGACAGAAGCTCAAAAGGCTCACAAGACAGAAGCTTGATTTTTGTAACACCACAAGCATGATCATTATTTAAAAGGTGCACGCAATTTTAATCCAAGTCTTTATTTCATACCATCATTCTTATTTACGATTAAAMTAACAAGTGTCACGCTACTGCTAAAATATAATATTGTAAAATATATTGTTTAACTTTCTAGTAGTTCTAGACAAAATTTATCTGGGGATCAAGGTGGGGCCAGTGTTTTTTCATGGGGGCACACAAGGCAGAAGCTAAAAGGGCAACACCTTAATTTTACTTTTTTGTTGAAGTAAAACAATGACTAGAAACAATTTTACAGGGGCACTGCCCCCTTTTCATTACGGTTTAGGACCACCTCTGTTCCYCACTCCTGTAGCTGGACTCTCACTGTAGGTCTTGATGCTCAATTCTGACTTTTAGGTGTGAACATTCACATTGTATTTTAAATGTGACCTCCATCAGACTACTGTGAACTCTAGATGGTGCTGCAGTGACCACGTGACGTCCCATTCAGCCAGGTGATTTTTTTACAGTTAGCTAAACATGCTATCTGACATGCTTGTTTAGTTCAGTGTTTATATTTGAACTTTCCTCTGACTGGATGCTCCAGTGAAGCTTTTTTATTTATTTTATTGTTTTATTTTTTTGCAGTGAAGTGACAAGTTTGGATGCAGKACTGCGACCAAAGGAAGACATTACTTTTTATGGAATACCAGGACATGTAAAATAAAAAGAAGAAAGACAAAGCAACTGGACTGCTGTTCTAAAGACATGTTTAATTAAAAGATTAAAACTGGAGGTCGATTTAATCTGTCGATACTTCACCTCCACTCCTGTAACAGAAATGTTCTGAAACTCATCGGTATCTGCCTTGGTGRAAAAGTTCCTGCCACTGTGACGTGCTGCAGCTTAGAGCTGCGGTTTGGTTCTGGAGCTGCATTCTCGATCCTTCTTGATCCATKTTCGTTAAAAAAACAGAACAAAACAGCATTAAGAACTGGTYTAAGTAGCCATGTGTTCCTTTAATATCTGCAGCTCAATGGCTGAAACCAATAACAAAGGCGTGTCAACAGCCCGAGAACAGCCAAACAGAACCAGCATGTTAATCAGCTGTGCAGCTCCACTCCCCGAAACACAAATTACCTGCCAGCTCTTTTTACCCTAAAAACAGCCTGAATTCATACACAAAGATTRCCTTTTCAAAACCTCTGAAATGGCTATTTAAAACATGGGGTAGATTCTKCATAACTTAAAAAAACATTTGCCAAAAAATGAAAATCAYTATTTTCTCAGAAAAGTTATAGTTTTTCCTCTTTTTTCTCAATTTGTGCTTCATTGACTTGTCACTGGTTTTCCCATGACGCGTCACAGATTTATTGTTCTTGATTTATTATTTAATCACCCACTTGCAAAATTCCAAATGCTCAATCCATAAATGAAAAATAAGTTTTGCATGCTCTTTTTCCWTGATCAGCTAGGAAGCATGTATTTATTATATATCTGCAATGTGACCGTTTAATCTTTGTTATACCGTACATAGAAATGTCTGGGTATTTTGAAAACAATATATAAAATTTGACTTGAAAGCATATGAATAAATGTTTGAATAAGTGTTTGAAAGTATATAAATAATGTGTACATTATTTGCTTAATTGAACTGAACTAGGCAATGTGAAGCCTTGTCATACATGACATTATAAAATTCCTCTAGGTTCCTCAAGGTTCTGTATTTGAGTCATTAATGTTGTTGCTTTTTAAATTATTATTATTAGTATTTATAAAAGTATTGTGCATTTTCTTTTTGTACTTTTTCAAAAGCTTTGATTTGTTTCTGTCTTTTCTTTTGTTTCTAGATTCTACATTGACATTTAGTGAAACCTTGTTGTTTTCTATGGAGAGAAAATGTCCCAAATCCACAATTTTGCCATATTTTACTTCACACTACAATACAAGGTCTACGGGTGCAAAAATCCACTTTTTTTCACCTCTGACACCATTACAGGTCCAATACTGATTCGATACCAAAAAGCAATGCTTAGTTGAAAAAAATTATCTCATATATATATATATATATATATATATATATATATATACTTTTAAAACAGACATAAATCTACTGAAGTACACATTTATTTAATCACTGTTAACCAATACAGCGTCTGATACCTATATTGATATCAAATCAGTGCATCTCTAATAAGGTTGAGATTTAATCCTTGATCTCTAGAGTGAGCCAACGACCAACACTCCCACTGACTGTGATGCTTCTTATGGTAATACTTTATTTTGATGTGATGAGACATGTTTGATATTTGATGACCTAGCTTCAGGCTAAATCAKGTGAACATGTGACATGTCAGCTCTTAAAAGCAACAAATCGGTTTTACTTGGTACCACCAAATTTTAAATGGCCTCGTTCCTCAGTCCAGCGTGGACTCCCCCAGTGCTGTGAGGGTTTTCCTTTCATGACACAAACACTAACAATGACTGATGGGCAAGAAAGCTTGCTGGATTATGTCACTTCCTATTCCACTCGTGTTTAAAAGTGTGTGTGAGGTGAGGGTGAAAAATAGGTGTCACAAAGGTTAAATAAAATGTAATGTATAGGTTTAAAATGTCTAATTTTATCAAACTGAGAGAAGAAAAAAGGATAAAAAGTCAGTTTTTTTTCTCTAGAATCCAGAGAGGGTTATGTATTTAATGTTTTTGCATGCAGCATTTTTTAGCACCAAGCTATTTGCTGTCTGCAAATTTTAAATTTGCCACWGTCTAATGTAGAGGGTTTTATTTGGGTTGATGATCAATATTARTGATTTGACTCTAGCATGTGCTCATACTATATATCTTGTTTCTTAATGTAGCTAACATATTTTCTATATTTGACTGCATGTATTGTCTTTTTATTTGTAGAAAATGCAAAGCTTCACASTTTTATAGGTCTGTATGTAGGCTAACAAAAAAGGAGAACCATATAATTTAGAGCAGATGTATACATTGGTATATTTCTGTACATTTTTTATAACAAAAGCTTCTCAAGAAAATGTTTTACTGCCTCAAGCCCCGATTAAGTGTCATCCCACAGCCATTGCAGCACAACCTTGAATCAAACAACCTATCTAAAGGAAGCTGTTTATTCAGTGCCGGCAGAAACCAAACCAGCTCAGCCACAGTAACCCACACAGCTCAAATCAAAACTATTTTTCTGATTAAAGATGAAAAGTTCATACTCCCTATGTGGCTCCAAAAACACRCAATTTGTTAGGGCCAATGGCTTACTATCGATTTGCAAAATGCTATGCATGTGCCCTTCTCCATCAGCAACTCATATATTTCTTTGCATACAAAACTAAACACGTTATTATTGATAGAAATACCTGCAACTCACAAGCTTTATAGAAGTGTGCCATTATACATTTCTGCACAACCCTCTTTTTAACATTGTAGAGTTTGATTTGTTTCTTAAAGATTTGATTTACAGTGATGTTTTCACTTTAACCTAAATTGTCATTAATTTCTGTCCTATACCTGCAATCTAAAATAAATGTTTTTAGTTTTAAAACTTTGAAATAGTTGGAAGGTTGGAAGGAATAGTTGGAAGGCAAGGATACTTCAAATGTTTTAAAGTGTGGCTCTGTAGAAAGGTTATGTTTAACTATTCATGTCTGAACTGTCAGAGATAGATGTTTAAACAATCTCAGTTTAGAGAATTGAAGTTTAATTCTAACTTAACAGTAGTTCCAGTCTACATACAAAATATATTGCTGCTGTTCTAATATAAATTCCCATCNATGGATGGATGGATGGTAATTAACTTTGATGTGTCATGTTTAACTTTCTTTTCTTCTATTCTTTGTCTCGTTGCTACGACCGAGCACTGCTAACTAACAATAACTGGGCTCTATGTGGTATCTCCTTCAGCACAGACAGGTCCGAAACTATTTGGAATGGGGGAAAAACTAGAAACAGATTAAGTCCTGTTTTAGACTGTCTAGTGCTAACAGATCTATTCTAACCCAAAGTGCAACTGTGACGGATTCTGAATGACAGCTTTTCAGCAGACAGCTGGTCTCCCATCATCCTGGTACTGCCGGAYCGTACTGGCTCACCCCTGCTTGTTTCCCTGCCACTCTGGGCTCTGGTGTGAGTGTYTGAGGTGTGCTGAGTCAACTCGGGAGGGAGTGATAACCATGAAACAGTGGAATGGTGGGGACAAACCCTCTACTCCTTATGCTTTGCTTAACTGTGGGGAGCTGGGAGAGGGATTTCATTCAAAAAAGAAAGCCCAAATTAGCAACTCATGTTCAAAAACAAACCCAAAATACGGAATTTACAAGCGACCTTAGAAAAAGAGGAACCCAAAGTTGCTTGTAACACTGTTTTGTCACAACACATGACATAAAATTTCATGACAGCATTTTGATTAAGTAATAAAAATTAAAAAAAATCATTGATATGTTTTCTTTGTCAGCGTAGCTGAAGGCCTAGCTCTCAGAAAGCAGTCAGGTTCAAGTTTCAACAGCTTGAATGTTCACCTCTCTCCTACTTGAGTTCTGGAGTTAGTTTTATACCTTTTTAGAAATAAAGTTATAAAACAAGAACAGTTGGTGTGTCCTTGGTTATGTCATCAGCCACATTCAGAGAGGCTGAAGCTGCAATCAGAGTGGATTGGTGAGCACTGTGGGTTTGGTCATTTCAAAACATTTCTGTATGCATTGGAACAAAGAAAAAATGACAGAAGTACGTTCAACAATTCAATTAGTTTTCTAAATGAGGAGGTTTGCTGTATCTTTTGTATCTCTTCTAACATTCAAAATAAATAATGTTTTCTCAGTACATCTGCATTTAAGAAAAGACATCATTTTTTTTTTATACAATCAAGTGAGAAAAACGTTAAGAGTGTCAAGTGATGAATTGGGCTACACTAACATAGATGTCAAGTTATACGCATTGTCCAAACATTTCACATGTGGAAATGGACTTTTTTTCAAATCTCAGAGATTTTTTCAAAAACTCTGCATCAAATATATTTTATGTCTCAAAGCCTATAGGTCGCAACCCCCCCAGATGCCCTTTGCCTCTCCGGGCACCAGTCTGTTTCTCTCCCCTGGGGTGGCTGCATGCACAGCACAGGGCATATCATCAACCAATGTGGCGGGGAGGAATTGTGCTGGAGGACTGGAGAYTCCTGCGCCACAAAGGATCAAGTTTGCAGAAATTATTTTCAGTCAAATCCAAACAGGTATATCAAAAAAAGGATCAGAAAATGAATGTTTGTCACTACCTTGAAGCCTGTATCTTAAAATCTTTGTTAAGTCATACATGTGTTGGTAAGTGCTGGAATTATAAAAGAAAGCATGAGACATCATTTTCACACATGGATTGGCTCCACAGAGTCCACTGAGAATCTTTGGGATGTGCTGGAGAAGGCTTTGAGCAGCGGTCAGACTCTACCATCATCAATGCAAGATCTTGGTGAAAATTTAATGCAACACTGGATGGAAATAAATCTTGTGACATTGCAGAAGCTTATCAAAACAATGCCACAGCAAATGTGTGACACATTCAAAGCTAAAGGTCATCCAACAAAATATTAGTGTGTGTGACTTTTTTATTTTTATTATTTGGTGGTGGTGTTTTATATTTTTATTTTTTTATGGCTAGTCAGTGTAATTATAGCATTGGGTCTCATCTTGAAGTACATTTTGAAACTAATTTGAAAATGTGTATTTATGTTGAGGCGTTATTC
>NW_013952403.1:5043875-5053859 GCF_001266775.1 Austrofundulus limnaeus | reverse complement strand
GTTGTAATGTGACAAAATATGGAAAAGTTCAAGGGGTATGAATACTTTTGCAAACCACTGTATATCAAAAAAAAAATGGATCAGAAAATAAATCTTTGTCACTACCTTGAAGCCTGTATCTTAAAATCTTTGTGATGTCATACATGTGTTGGTATGTGCTGGAATTATGAAAGAGAGCATGATACTTTACATCCTTTTCACACATGGATTGGCTCCACAGAGTCCACTGAGAATCTTTGGGATGTGCTGGAGAAGGCTTTGAGCAGCGGTCAGACTCTACCATCATCAATGCAAGATCTTGGTGAAAATTTAATGCAACACTGGATGGAAATAAATCTTGTGACATTGCAGAAGCTTATCAAAACAATGCCACAGCAAATGTGTGACACATTCAAAGCTAAAGGTCRTCCAACAAAATATTAGTGTGTGTGACTTTTTTWWTTTTWWTWWTTKGKKGKKGKKKTTTWTATTTTTATTTTTTTATGGCTAGTCAGTGTAATTATAGCAYTGGGTCTCATCTTGAAGTACATTTTGAAACTAATTTGAAAATGTGTATTTATGTTGAGGCGTTATTCTTTGCGAATGGCAAAACCAAAAAAAGAAGAAAAATAGTTGACATTTCTCAGTTAACAAATGATTCAAACATCACAAGAAAACATATGCCGAAAGTCGTTTTAACTTTTTGATTAAATGWTCAAAGAAATTAACTTCATGACACTTATTCTATATAAATACATGTGCAAATTGTACCTTTGAGTACTTACAAAGTTTTTGACTGCATTATTGCAGTGATTCTGGGAGACTAATATAGCTGGAATTGAATTAAGATCAGATTATTATGTATTTCTGAGTCTTTTAGAATGGATGTGCTCAGGGATGCATTGGGTGAAAACTGGGACAACTGGGTAACTACCATAAATTAATTATTCAAACTTCATATCTAAAGGTCTAACTTATGTTGTCCTTCAAGTGATGTGTTTAGTGGTTTTGTTTTTAACAGTTCTTTTTTATATCTGTTGGTTTGTTCAAATAAAATGCACCAAATGGAAAAACACAAATCAAACAAAACAGAACTAAAATGAAATCCTAAAATACATTATTAAATAGAAAAGCATAGGTGTGAAAACTCTCGATATAGTTTAGTGGACGTGAGGTAAACAAAATACAAGGACTGAAATCAAACCAAGTAAGTCTTATTTACAAATCTTTTTGTCACATCATAAAAAAAAGGTTTGTCTTGTGGGACTTCACACTTAATACAGCAAACTGCATTCATTACCCTCCGGCAGGCAGGACTAACAGGCGTGTTTTAGGCTTCAGTGGTTTCACTTTCAACGCAATGTCATCAGACATCGTCACACTATGATGTGGATCCTTTGCTTTGTTTTGTTCGTATTGCAAATATATAAAATAAAAAGCTATTCACCTTAACAAACCACTTTAGATGCCAGTCACAAAATCTTACATACATCAGATTCACCCGCTGCCAATTTAGCACGTTTCTGTATCTATCTCCCTGTAAACCACTGACAGAGACTATGGACTGATCCCTTAAAATAAAAACATGGATGCAAACTGCAAGTTGACTTGGCAAACCAACCATGAAAACACAGTTCTTCTTTAAAAGAATCGGTAAATTAACCAGTCAATGATGGATAAGCATTTTACTGCTCAGCRTTACCACAGTTGGGAACTTCATGGTCCAAGCTTACCAAGAACAGTGAAGCCTGACTGTATTCAATCTGTCTGTGAGCTTTTACATCAAGGGACTCCCCAGTAGGCCTATTGGTAGTCTTACAGGGCCACTGGGGTGATTTCAAAAAGCATCGGTTTTCACAGTGGTTATCTTGAACCACTGAAGCAGAAAAGGCAAGAAAGGTTTAATTCTGTGTCTTCTCACCTACTGTACAATTCAGAAGAATAGGGCAGGGCCACTTTTTCTGTGAAGATATCTTAATATTTATTCATGCWTCTGTTCCTGGTGCCTGCTCATTAATTTATGCCACTAATTTTGGCAAATTTCTTCAAAGTGTTTTCACAGTTATGTATTTTTCAAAGGGAGACTTTGCAGTTTTCTTGTGACAGCACAACCAAGRTTTGAGAGGACTCAACCTTAATCATTCAAGTTCTAGAGGCACTGCTTTATGYGTCGTGAATGATGCACTTCTCTCCCTGTACGTTTGTACCTGYGAGAACCACTCATGAAATTTATATGCCAGGCAGCTCAGCTGTGCTCGTTCAGAATTTATTCATATTATAGTTTGTATGAATGTGTTAGATGGACAATATTTGCTTGGCCTGTGGCCTTGCCTGCTGCAATGCTCTGTGCTCAGAGGAGAGGGCACCAGGAGCAGATGATATTTGCCTAATAGCATGCCCACGGCACACAATAAACAGTAAGCCAAAGTAGAAGATTATGCAGGCATTTTGTTTTCCTGGAAAAAAAAAAAGTTACCTTCCCTTTAGTAAGCTGAGTTTTAGGGCTATTTATGTTTAGGCCCTTGTACAAAAAGCACTCTGCTGGATTCAACAGTGTGTAGATAACATTCAGTAATTATGAATATAATCAGAGAAACTCTGATTTTTTTTTTTTTTTTCAGTGGGCGTATGTTCCTTTCTCTGTGCCCTTGAATTAAAAAAAAATTATATGTCTTCAGTGGTATAGTTGATATTTAGTCAGTTTGTTAAAATTCCTGTGATGTTTCAGGAAAATCCATCTGGATTTAATTCATGACATCAATTTTTGAAGAGGATCACATGACACATTTTTGAACCAATAAATGGGAATTTCACATAAAAGTGATTTGCAAGCTTGACTTTTTTGCTGTTTTTGTTATTTATTTATTTATTTTTTTACTTTTTAGCTTTAAATGTTATGAAAGTGTCATTCCTTGAAGAGATGCATATTACGTGTCACATTGCATCATCAAGTTTTAAACAAAACTCTATAATAAATTGTTGGGAATGACTCCTATTTTATGCTACATTCATTTTTAAAGTAGACATATCCTGCTTTTAAATCTTTTTTTTCATATTTAAATCATTCAGTTGGGGTCTACCAAAAGTGGAACTGCAATGCTTTTATCTGAATTCCTCTTTATTGTAACTCTACAAGTCTCTCTTTCACCCAGTTTCTGAGATGTCTCAGCACTGCCTTTTTAGATCTAAACAAGGACAWGGCTCTTTACATCTCGCCCCCTCCAGCTTCTAGTCAAAGACTAGACTAGTCAAAATCCAGTTTGACCAAGGGGTTTATTACTATCTTGCCGAGCAAAACAGATTTATTTACAAATTAATTTAAAAATGTCAGCAGTGGAAGACKTGCCCATCCAGCCTTACATGTTGGAGCCAGACTCTGACCCAGAGTCAGAGGAGAATKAAGACCACCAAATAGTTGGTTAGACCAGACCTTATTTGTCATTTCTGTTGTAAACATTTTGACATGMTRGTTCAGAAAATGTCATAAAAATAAATAAATAAAATAAAACTGAACAGGTTGAAAAATAAGACCTAAACAGAATATAAAGTTACCCACACAGCCCCAAGAGAGACTAAAGATTTTTTTCTGCACTTCTAGAAACTTCAAGTACATAAAAAATGTTTTTAGCATCTAAAACGATGGATTTTACATAATTTGTCCTTTTTAAAGCAATATCTGTAAACCTGACTAACATAACCATTTATGTTCTAGCTAAGGTTAATTAACAATAGTGGCCATCTTAACACTGGGTTAACTCTAAAATGTTATCAGCTTTAGAGGTAAGTTTCAATAAAATCTGTCCATGGGATATCTTTCCAACAGACAGACAATGTTGATTCAAATATTTGAGGCCAATATTTTAAGCACAGTTTGTTAGTGTGTCTAGCATGGAATGGGATTGGCTTTCAGCCTCTACTCCATCAAATTCTAGCTCAGTTTTTGTCAAATTGACTTTTTTATAGCCACAGTTATAGCCATTTTGTTTGCCAAATCTGAAACGGCGTGCCACCCATCTTGAATGTGGTTGACTCCCAAAGTTAACAAATTGTAAGGGTATATCACATGATTGCTTTCTGAAAGTTTTAATAMAATRCTTTCAGTGGTTCATATTTTTWACTACCTTCTATAGCAATCAAATGAATTTATATTCTTTTTACATTGTAACACTTACACACCGAAGTTCATGCAGTCACACAAAGCAWGGCTTAACAAGAATGTATAGAAACYRCCTCTAAATAGATACARTGAACTGCAGAATTTCCTTCAATASAAGCCAGAATGAAACATAAACCTATGTAGATATATCATTACCTTGATCCCTAGCTAGTTCAACCAGTTGATTTTCATTTAAAGTTTATATGGTTATCTGTACCATCAAAGCGTTACCATGGAGTTATATAACTAGTAATTTTTTTTACTCAGAATAAAACAGAAGGGACAAATTTCTCTGAACTGCGTACATGCAATTGGATGGTTCTTTATTCTCATTTGTGAGGCCAAGTCTCCTTGAAGGGACATGAAAATGACCTTAAATCTACTAAAGGAATTCTCTGACTGGCGTACTTTCTACATGGTTAAAGGAGTGCTCTGTATTCTGTCAGACAACAGCAGCCAGAGAGACTAAATGAAAGAGCGGGAACAAAGGGTTGCCTTGGTGACTGACAACAGTAAAGCATTTTGGAGCTGGGTCACATGCTTTTTTTTTTGCCAGTCCTTCCTTATCTCTTGATCTCAGACATGCAAATTATTAATCCACATCATTAAAGTTAAGTGGAAAACATGGGCAAAAAGCAAGGGATTTGATCTGTCATGGTTGAATAAATGAGCAGGCAAAGCGGACACTGAAACGGAAAGAGGGAATACAAACYAGATGCTTATGTTTTGGACATGATGGCCAACAAGAAATGAGTGTTAGTATGCATGTCGGCCAGGCGGACACAGCCTCAACCTAATGAAAATTGGCTGAGCATACAGAAACAGTGACAAATTAAATGGCCATCAAAAGCTCTGCTCATGCTGAAAAGACAGTCCAAGCATTTCCAGATGGAATTAAAATTATTASACTATATCCTTCACTGTCACCTAAGCTGCATCTTGTTACACAATGCCACACCAATATAAAATAAGGCCAGACTTGGGAAATTTGTTTAATCACAGCATGTGTATACACTAAGAGATTTTCTAAATAATGTACTTTACTTGATCGAATGCAGAAGGCAGTTATCATGGCGCATTGGAATAAATCTGTTCAATTGTACATTGAGCATTGCTTAAGAAATAACAGCATTCTCTGAAGAATCATGTACATAATCAAGAGTGTATTTTCAGTTTAGTATCATGGGGCTGGACTCAAGGTACAGTGTAATGGTGCATCTCTGTTGGCCAGCCTACTTTACCAATAACATATTTAGCAACTGTAGAGCTTTGGCTGTTTGCCCTTTTTTTGGAGTGTAAAATAAAAATAGAATAATTATTCATGTTTTGTTTTTCAGTATATGGTTTTAAAACAAAAAATTGTATGACCAAAAACTACACAGACCCCAAAAGTGAGGGTGTGGGATTTAAAGCCACTGAAGAAATGTATTAGTCATTTAGACACGATTTTAAAAGCACTACAGCATTTCATAGTTTTCCTTTTTAAGTATTATTTTAATAAACTATTGTGATTATTTTTAAGTCTTGATTAAAATAGTTTTATGTACAGGCCTGAAACACCATGACAACACATAGATAAACTGTTAATGAACCATAAGGAAAGTGATTTCTGTTTGAGTGTTTGAGACTCAGCTGCAGGAATGTAGTGGGTGGGCCAAACACTGAAGAAACGTTAAAATGATCTGCACTTCCGGGTTTCAGGGAGCGATGCTTTGATGCTACATCCAAGAGCATTAAATCACCGTTAAGAATCCAGCGCTGGTTTGTTATGTGGTCCATTCTCTTTGCATGTTAATCGATTCAACATTCATGTTGTTTATGMCTGGGTAAGACACGATTTCAGTAAATGAACATGAAATTTTCTTACACCACCATGTAAATCACAGCCATCGCTGAGCTTCAGCATGTGCTGGTTAAAAGAAGGCTTCTTTATTCTATGTTGTTGACCAGAARCTAGAAAGGCATTTCCAAAAGAAGAAAATAATCCAACCTGAGTCAATAAGACTAAAGCTCAAGTATTTGAAAAACCCTCACAAAACAGTTTGAAAGCACCAGGCAGGGCTGCATTATGTTAAATSAAGGAAATAACAGTAAGTAACTGAGTTGATTTTGTCTTAAAATGCAAATGTATGCCTTGAATTTGGTTTCTGCTGTAATGTGAGCTAATTCACCCTTTGCCAGGATCAAAAACACCACAGAAAAATGCCCAACCTCAGCTTAAAAAAAACATAGGTGTCTGTCAGTACAGTTAAGAAGGCAACAAAATCAGTAAAACAATAAAATGAATTTAAATGAGTTAGTATTTGGTTTAATTGTTTCAAAGCACTTTCTAAAATGATGTCAAGGAGCTTATCTCTGTCACTGAGCTTTAGCTTTTTAAGTCACCACAAAAACAGAACAACGCATCACAGTGTTCACACTATTCTCTGCACTGGCCACCGTCTTGTCACAACACAGTAAAAAGTGGCTATCATATCACTGTCAAGTACTCTTCCTKTTTTTTCCACTCATGATTTCCATTGTGTGGCTGAACGAATAGATGAGATGGGCTGATGGGTGAACGGGTGCTGCTAGGTTAGAGGAACAGAACTCTGATGATTTTGACAGTTTGTGGAGTGAAATGAAGAAATAACACAGCACAACAGTGTGAATATAAAAGTGACAACATCCAATGACTTTTCTTCTTACTATTCCAACTATGAGTTCTTAAATGAGGGAAATGAGAGTTGAGTGCTGCTGACAGAGACGGAGTTCAGAGAGATTGGAACATAAAGTACATCTGTTGGTACACTAATCAGCCACTATCATTAGATGCACATACAGTATGGTTSGAAACATTTAGGATTGATCGCCACATAAACAGTGGCTGAGCTGGGGATACAACAGGAWGTGATTTTCGAAATGGAAGATGGCAGCGTGTTTTACAAGATCAGTTTGCAAAGATATATGATGAAAGGCTTCGTCTGAAGATGTTTCTGACAGCAGCTTTTAGCTTAATCAGAAAGCATAAGCACCGTAAAAACGGATTGTGAATGATTCTCCAGGTAATAAAGTATTGATGTTTGGCAGCACTTGATGTGCAAAAGGAACAATAATTCATATGCTCAGCAGAATGCTGGGGATGGTCATGTTTTAGTCATTCAGACACCATGTTAGTACCTTGTTGATTGAAGTGCCCAGTACTACAATTACAGCTAGAGGTATTATGCTAATACGGTTTAAACAAAACAATCTGGTTCTTATGAGCACTTTCAAAGCTGCTTTACTGAAAGACATATTACAAACAATATGGTAACAAATGTCATGAATTTTCATCCAAATAAAAACTTTTTTGTTTTGTTAATAAAACACTAATGAAGTCATTACTTTTGAGTTATGACTCAACAGAGCCTCATTACTGTGATTAGAAAAATACTGGGGTTGTTCTCTATAAACATATGATTCATGCAAGCCTTTGGTTTACTGTGTAGTGAAATTTGCAAATTAAATATACAGTATATGTCATCCCACAATGTATACATAGTGATTGTACACATGATCAGTGTTTCCAAGCTGGAAATGTATGTCAAGTAGGCATGGGTTTTGGTTGCAGATTTATAAGGTCACAATATTTAAATTATGTCTGCTAAAATTCCATTTAATAAGATGAAGGAAACAAATACCATTATAAAGTAGCACATAAGCATATAAATCATGAGAATAAACTACAGCTGTTTTTTCTCAGATTTTATTTGTGTGCATTAACTACAACTCGTAAAGTCACTTTTTGTTGTTGTTGAATTACTCTTAACAATCAAACATATTAAAACAACCTTGTTTATGAAAAATTCCAATCAGATTTAGCTGACTCCACTTGCACTAATTATTAACATTAAAACWTAATTAAAAAGTGACGATCAAGCAAAGACGTGAACAAATTTGTCTTGCTAATTTGAATAACTTCAACATTAATTTAATCCCTTAAGCAAATTGGTGCCTATATGTTGTTGCTTTAGGGCAAAGTTACTAATGAGCTCAGTGACAGCCCACTTTTACTGCTTTAATTTTTATACAATGTATTTGGAGAACAATGATTCAGAGTTTGCCATCGGTGGATAATAGGAAGTGTAAAAAGAAAACAAATTATTTGAATGACAAGGTTTAATCCAAAGTATTTTAGTATTTAGGATTTGTCAGAACTTTGTGGTTTTGTGTGTAAATTGTCATGTCATGTATAAGATTTCTCAAGCAGAAAATAAAATTTCTCTACCGCAGAGAAGCTAGTGAGGTCATCTGCCTCCTGTTGCACACTGACTTGACTCTATCAATACATATTCATCAGCATTAGAGAGCCATTCATTTGCCAAATTGTAAAATGGTAGTGAGAGAGCTCGACTTTGCTCTGAATTGTTCTCACTTGACACGTAACTTGCTGATTGATGAGAAATATCAAGGCTGGGAGGAAAAGCAAAGTGAAAGATAGATGAGCATAATGCCCGAGCTCTCGTCACATCTCAGAACCACAACTCTTTATTAATATTTTGTTTGGGCCTGCACCTATCCATTCCAGTTTATGTTGCACAAGTTGGATTGTATCTGTCATAGCAGGTATTTACCTGCATTCGTCTTGATATTCGCTGGTGTTCTGTGTGAGAGGGGCGATGTGTGTTCTTCCTTGCCTGCGCTGCAGAAGTGTATTTAAATGGATCTCACCATGTTTTAAAATGGAAGATATTGTTTGAACATAGTAATTTTTTTTGAAAGTGCTTTCAGGGGGATGAAAAAAGCCACTCATTTAATTAAACATGGTAAATTATCATTGAAAAAGGACAAAAATAATGACTATTATTAAAAATGTAAGCCCTAGCATCATCTGAAGAAATGCATGTCGCATGTCAAATAAATAAATACTTACTGAGACTTTTATTAAAATATGGCCTGTTATTCATGAAATATTTTAGAAGGGGGTCTCTGCAGCAGTCACTTTCTTGGGTCTGGGCATCGTTTAGGTAATCTGTAATTGGTCAAACTGACTTGTCAGGGAACATGTAAATATAATTTATTGACACAGTTTGGTGAGGCTAAACCCTTCCTGCCTGAATCTGAATTTGTGACTAATTTTACAGTGGCTCACAAGGTAGGGAGGGTTGCTTGTTGGATCCCCTGTCCCCGTTCCTTGTCTTTGGGCAATATATCCACCTTGCCTGTTGGTGRTGSTCAGAGGGCCTGGTGACGCCAGTGCAYGGCAGCCCCACCTCAGCTGTGTCTACATCATARTGTGAACAYGTGAATGGGTGRTTGACTGTAGTGTGAAGCAATTTGGAGTCCTCAGGGACTTGATAAGGCACTATGCATGTCCACTTAATAATTACAGAGACCCTTATTTGAAATATTTTGCTAACAGGGTTGACACCAACTGGTGACTTGGTTTTGGAAGCCATTTTGAATCCAGCTAATAACAAAAGTTAAACACTTTTAGATGAACATTCAATAATTATTATATTTTGCTAACACAGATGTCAATTAAACACACAGAACTACATTATCACCTGCCCTTTGTCTTCAGTGAAGTGTGACAATCATTATTGTTTGATTCTAGCAAACCTTCATGTGCATTTTGTAATCTGGTTAATGTCCCATTCCTTTGTTTTTTTGTTATGTTAAGCCTGTTGTCTGAGTAGCAGCGCATCTACGTCTATTGCTTCATCATATTTGATTATCATGCAGATAATGCAATTACGATGTGGKTAGATTATCCTTCAGTTGATGTACCTTCTTGGCAAAGAGCCACAACAAAAGAAATTGCTTTAAAAATAGGAATAATCAAAGCACACCGATGTAAATCTGTCTGTGCTGAACGTAATAGCTTT
>NW_013952403.1:5041875-5043832 GCF_001266775.1 Austrofundulus limnaeus | reverse complement strand
TGTGTGTGTGTGTGTGTGTGTGTGTGTGTGTGTGTGTGTGTGTGTGTGTGTGTGTAAGTAAAATAAAAATAAAAGAGTGGAATGTCCCAGTTTGCCTAAATCTTGATTATAAATCATCGCTATTCTTCTCAAGGCTTTATGTTGATTTAAGAGAGGCTTTCTTTTCCCCTCCCACACTGATCTGACCTGTCTAAGCTGTGTTCACACCGTTTCTGGGATAATTTGTGTAAACCGTGAAAATTGATGGTGATTGAACAAAGTTTTAAGGGAATTATGATATTAAGGGGATAATAAATAAAGTTTCTTTTAGAACTTGTTCATTTCTGTTGATTTCTATTTTTACGTCTCCGAGCTCTGAATTGCTTTCCTTGCAGAAAATAAACCTACTTAATGTGTTGTACCTGTAGCTTTTATTTATATTGCATGGCGCTAATTAAATGCTAATAGTGCCATGCCAAAGATTTCCCACAATTTCCATAAATTCATAATCACACGCGTGCACACTAAAGTAAAAAAAAAAGAAAAAAAGACAATAGCTTCAGGCTTCAAGTGAGGATGCTCGGGTATTTTCTGATCAGAAAAGCTTTATTATTATTTATTTTCCTGAGATGCAGTGGAGAGAACCATGTTATGCCTCTACAAATCACCACAAATTACCCAATTGGCAGATTCACAAGTGAAAATTTGACAACTTAATGAATGTTTTGTCAAAGGACTGAAATACAAAAGATGGTATCCATTGCTATCCAGGGATGTGTTCCTTCCCTTCATTTTTAATGTCTCATTTATTTTCCGYGAGCTTACACGGGTGTTTTTTCCCCCTCAGTGCCCCTGTTAATTTCTGATCCTGCCGATAAAATCACAATTATAATTCATCCCATTTTTCTTAGCATCACAGTGTGCTCCACAGACCCCTCTCAACGGCTCATGCCAAGATTTAAGCCTCCGAAAAGGTCAAATGTCTGGATAGTTGTCWGTGTCAGAATATCTATTGACTCTCGAGCTGAAAAATAACAGGCAGATTGACTGTTCATCAATTCATGTCCAGATTAGGTTTTTGAAATGATAGTTTTAAGCTCAGCTTTACTGTGCTTTTCATGACAGGTGGGATTTCTGGTAATTTTTTTCTTCTTCTTCTCTATTTAAGGTCGCTTTTTTTATTATTATCTCACACCGATGATGTTTGAGATCTGACATTCCAAAAGGTCATTGAAGGCTTTACAGTCAGTAGGGTGGCATAGTGGTGAGGAACTGTCCTATAATCAGCCCACTAACCTGCCGTGCTCAAGTGTCTTTGATAAAATTCTGAATGTTATCCAAGGCGTGGCTGTTTGTCTGACCCTGCACTCTGACCTCCGACCTCTCCGTGGGGAGGATCAGGAACAATTTTCACATGAGAATGTCTTTAAAAATCACGCAAAGACAGAGAAAGTCATTCTTTAGTGTAACTACAAGCATTGTTCTTGTTTTTCCAACTCCTAAAGTGATGAATCAGATGTTCAGAATGAGKTTTCTAGAAACATTAGAAACAATCAATATGTCACCTGTTGTAGATGGCTCTTTGAGTGACCCCTGTTCAGAAACAGGGAGGTTTTTTTTTCTGGCCAACTTGATAAGTTAATGTCTAGTCACAGGTCATTTTTTTGTGCACATGACCCTGTGTTTCTGACATAGGATCAGAGCAATTTTTTAACTCAACTTTCCTCTTGTGTATTTCTAGCAAGCAGTTAAAAGGAGACCAATTATGGGTCCTAGAAATTTTTATAGTATGTCTGTGGGCTATCCAGACCATGTTCATTCAATTTAATGCACAAAATAATTCTCAGATAATAAAATTTCCCATTTTCTAGTTCTGCCTGCTCTGACTTCCGTTCAGAAGAGCTGTTTATGTTAATGAGCTCTGTTGGTAACGCCCTCCAAAAATCTGTTGACATTAAGCCAGTGTTTACGTTAGCAT
>NW_013952403.1:5033150-5040895 GCF_001266775.1 Austrofundulus limnaeus | reverse complement strand
GTTTTTCTACCAAATGTCACCTCAAAAATATCTGAGCTATCCCTTTGAATTGTTGTAAAWAACATTCACTCCAACATTTCCAGGTTCTCAGGTATTTTGCTTGTGAAAGCATCATCAATCACTTTTAGTATACAGCTAATTGTGCTGTAACATTTTTTTTTATTTCTGTAAAAAGTTCATTTCCAATAAATAAAAGAATTTTTTTCCATAGAGACAAAAAATGTTTAAGAAATGTAAAGTTAGAAAAAGTAGAGCACCTACTTTCTGGATTGCTCTTAATTTATTCTGCTTAACAAAATTAACATAGAAAACAAACACTGATGTTCATGCAAAAATAAAAAAAATCCAAACTAATTACCAATACAGTTTTTTTTCTAAAGAGACTGGCTAAGTGATACGGGAAACTGAATAAAAGCCTTGCCATTTGTGTAAAGTTTCAAAGATGTTCAGCTTTGCAAAGAGATGCCACAGAGATGCTGCAGTTTTAATTCAGGACCAGCCGTGATAAGTGGTAGTTAAAAAACATTAAATYTGTGTTGTTTTTAGATTTCATCTCTTAACTGATTTAATTATGGRAGCATCATCAACATCATCTGCTCTCGAGCTCAATGATAACAACAGTGGAGTAAAAGCAAATGAAATTAAGAAGTTATATTTTTATTTTATGTAATGTTGGCTTTTAAGGACACCATGAATTATATCAGCAGAAGTGGATCAAACAATTAAGTACTGCAATAAACTAAAACACACACTAATTTGGAAAAAAATACACTGAACAAAGCTATACATTTTAATTTGATGGAAAACTTTATTTATTGTAAGAATTCCTTCGAGAATGGTAACAATAGAGAGAACACTTTATTTGTTTGATTGTATATACATACATCTACTGATCCACTTCAGCTGAAAAARTACACAAACTGATAGAACTGACTGAAGTTATCAGTTGTCATGGGCTTCTAAATATTATCAAAGTTTATGGATTTTAGAAATGCAAAACCTAAAAAGTATTTTTTATCATATAAATACTGTATACTTTAAAGTACATATTTTCAATCAAAGTGCAGCACTGAACTCCCAATATGCCTTATCTACATGCATCATCACATAACCTCCTGAGGACAATCTGAGATGAATATTTCATGCAGCAACAGTTTTAAGTAAAATCTGAACTACATTCCAAGATTAGAAAAAAAAGGACTCCAATATTTTGCCAAGGCTGTCCTGATCTAAACCATGATAACTTGGTCATTCAGTGCTTTGCTATGTCCTTTCACATTAGTAAAAAAAAAAAGGGGGGATAGTACTTCCAGGTGGTTGGAGGTCAATCAGACCAGAAAGCCAACGTCCAAGTTTCTTCACAATGCTTCACTGTTTAATTAAAAAGTGCAAGTATGCAAGTTTTCAAGCCACGTGTCAGAAAATAAGCCACATTTTTATATATTTGGCCCAATGGTCACTTGTTCACAGTCAATCAAGTACTTCCAAAACAGAAAATCTGTCCATTTTCAAGATTTTTTCCCAAAGGCAAATGTCAATAAGGTAGTGTCTGCAAATCAGACTCACACTTTGTTCCAATAGTTTAGGCAGCATGTTGGTGTATCCATAAGAAGCCCGTGAGGTTGAGAATACAAATACCACACAGAGAAAAAACTAAAAAGAAAAAGAAAAAGAACTGGGACTGGTTGGATCAGTGTACTTTAATTGTATTTCATTAAAACTCAACAAATTAAATGTTTTTGTGTAGCAGCTCTTCTTATGTGACACTAAGCAAAAAGTTTGTGAATGACCATTTTAAATAAAACTATCAAGCTACCACCACAAAAAAAAAATAATAAAATAAAATCATACGTTCAGGTTTTTAAAATAAGATAAGATAAGATAACATAAGATAAGATAAGATAAGATAAGATATACCNATAAGATAAGATAAGATAAGATATACCTTTATTGTCAATGTACAGAGCACAATGAAATTACAGTTCATAACATTTATTTATCTTGTGAAACAATGTTTTCATAGATCCTAAAAATGGATAATTGTTTCTTCACAAAATACTTTACTGACAACAGATACAATATGTCAAGCTGTTAGAGTGTCTTAAATACACACAACAACCAACTTCTAAATTCATTAGCTTCAGAGTGCCTCGTTATCCATTTCCACATTTGCCTCTGTACTTTTCATAGCGCAAACACACACTCATTGAATGGCTTATTTTTTGTGGATATGAAAGGATAGTGGAAAAATCTCCAATGACTCCCTGCACAGCAATCAAGCATTGGCCTGAATGTGCAGGAAGCCATGCCACCACGATTCTGGTCCAAGCAACTCTATTCAAATGTCTCATGCCCGTCTCCCAGTGGAAATGGCTCAAATGAGCCTGTTAGCCTTTGAACGAGCCGGAGAAGAAAACAGGACATGTCAACCAGAGAGAGATCAACAGAGAAACAAGAGGAGCATTCGTTCCCGCCTCAGGGAGTTGTACTGGCTGGTATCTTCTTCTGCTCTCCCCCTGCACTGATTTGACAGTCAATTCCGATTTCCCAAAACAATGTTTCATATAATGGATGACAGAAAACTTTACAAACTTCTATGTCAAGTTTGATTCTAAAAATGAAACTTTCTCCTTTTTTTCTTACTGATAAAGAACAACACAGAAACAAGTTTTAAGCTTTCCAATTGGTTATTATTAGAAGTAAAAAGTACTGAAAAAGGTGTCATTGAAAACAAAGTCAAGATCTTAACAGTTCACTCCTTCCATCTGTGTTTTCTGAAAATACACTATGTTATGCATAAAAACACAGTACAAACAGAAAATAATTAGTATTTCAGGTTTCTAGCAAGAATGGGATTCTAGTCCAAAGGCAGTTCTTTGGCAACCTCTCAAAAATATAGTTTGATGGCTCCCTACTCTTTTTCTCCTGGCAGCAATTCTGCATTGAAACTGTCAGCTTGATTGCTTTAAGCTCACTTGAATCAAGGTCTCTCTTTTCATTTCTTCTTTTAATGTCACCTGGTTAACAACCAAATCTTGTACCCCATGAAAGGCATTTTCCATGCCGTTATATTCATTCACAGCAAATCCTTTGTCTAAATGAATGCCACGGTCTTGCATTGTTTATGAAAGATATGTTTGTTTAACGCTTGAGAAGAGAACTGAATGCAGCRCAACTCAGAGCAGCGGAGGTGAGTGTATTAGTGTGAAGAAAGAGACGCCTCCTCCTCCTCCTCGTCCTCTCCCRAAGGATCGACAACATTCACAGTTACCGTGGTGACCAATGAGAAACTGCTCTCTCCTTGCCACATAAACCTTATTTACTATTGCAGCTGTTCAATTTTGAAACACCGACCCCACCTTTTCTCTTATTTGCTGCTCACGCCTGAAGAACTGTACCTTGCTTCTTGTCTCCACCCCAAAGATAAATGCATATGAGGCACACTGCAGTCATTTCCCACATTCTTTGAAAGCTGCCGCCAGGTCGCAGAAAATTCAAATTAATTCCCTCAAAGCAACAATTAGAATTYAGTGGGTCATCCTGTCTTAGTGGAGCATCGTTTTGGAACTTGCATTTAATAGATTTATTTATTTTTCAGCTATTTGTTTTTGTTTGGTTACAGGCTGTTATTATTTTTGCCAGGGTTATTTTTTTTTTTTTGTAAGAGCCTGTATATATTGTTTTTGGACAAATGGCTTAGCAGTTGATTGGTGCAGGAGACTCATCAGACTTGACCTAATAGTGTTGTAATCAAAACCACCTAACCCTAGACCAAGTTAAGACCAAGACCAGAGTGTATTGAGACCTAAACAAGTCAAAGACTTTTAGGGGCTGGACCAAGTCGAGACCAAGACTGAAAAAAATCAAAACAAAACAAAAACAAAATGTAAACTAGTGCCCTATAAAAACAGTATACTGTACACAGGTAGCTAACTTCAAATGAATTGTTAACAATGACTAAATTTATTTGTGTGAGGGTAAAGATTTTTGGTACAGAGGTAGATTGGTAATGTTAGCTAGCTTTTCTAACATCACTTGTACATAACATACATTTCTTTGTGCTTCCTTTTTGAGTGAGGATAAATGTTTGACATAGTCTCTACCATATTGGAAAGTGAAGCACTGCATAATTTACAAGTCACTAGCTACATTTCCATTGCAAAGTGCGTAAAACTTTGTCGATATTCTGTCAATGTCAAAAACACAGTTTCACAATTGCAGTGTTTCCATTAAGTAAGAAATGCTATTAAAATCACGCGTAAGTTCGTTTGTTCTCACGATAAGTCCTTACAAACATGGAGTCAATGAATGTAAACACATAGCATGTTGCTACCGCGACACTAGTGCTCATCATCAGAGGAGACGTCGGCGTCTTTTATCGAGGCTTTTCAGCAACAAGTCCCTACTTGGGAGAGGCTACGTATGCTGTGTTTTTGGGAAATTGTAGTCGGTGAGTTCACTATTTTATACTACTTCTGTGATATTACTACTATTTCTACTTCCTGTTACCTTCTTCATCATCGTCTTTTTCGCCAGTAGAAACAGCCGGTTGTTGATGACGTGGCTCCCGTGATGCAAAAAAAGTCTTTCCATTGCAGTTTTGCGTAAAACACTAATTTCAATATGGCCGAAATACCACCTCTTCCTAGCGCAAAAACATTTTGTCGAAAAACATTTTTTTTCGAAATTGACATGTTTCCATTGAGCAAATTTATTTTCGAAATTCTAATTTGCACATTTTCATGGTCAATGGAAACGCAGCTACTGTATGCTTTTTCCAGGATATTGTTAGATAAATATATTCTTTGTGATTTATGTAGCCAGATTATATTAACAAAGATTTAGCAGATATCTTCTCCCACTGCCAGACAATGGATGGCTAATGGTGGATATTTCCAAAGTTTTGGTCTTGACTTAACTTGAAATAAACCCAAAGTCTTCAATGTCCGAGACCGAGACAAGACTGAGTACAAATGCAACTTAGTCAGTCTGAGATGAGACCAAGACCAACAAAAAAGTGAGCTTAAGACTGGTCTTACTACAAGACTGACTTAAGCACAATCCCTCAAAAAACAAAACGCTAAAAACACGACAACAGTTTTGGCCTATCAGTCTAATCTACATCTGGATGTCAGCACTCTGTGTATTGATTTGAGCTCATAAACCAAATAGTTCTGTAATTTATATAAGTTGCTTATTTTTATTCCTAAATGTGTGGATGTTGTTAAGAAAGAATAATGAAAATCAAAATGGGAGCAAGTTTGTGTCAGAACCAAAACTAAGTATTGACAATAAGAGAGCAGTATCTGAACTTTTATAAACTAAAAAATAAAAAAAAAATCTATCAAAGACCTGATAAGACCTGAGAGATGTATCATCTTTCTGTCGATCATTGACTGAATGTCAAGTTTTCAGCTAAATTGTCGGAAATGTGTCAAGAAAGCTGYGGTTCATCCTTTAAATTTAGGACCCTTTTGATGCAGAAAAAGTTTTTAGGTCAGTGCTTTAACAAAGAAAACATTCCTTTAAAAGTAAACTGAACAGAAAATATATAAAAATAAAATAAGTAGCCAAAGTCCAAAGAACAAACTTAGACAGACCTCTAGAAACTGTGCAGGACTTTTCAACAAGACCACTTTGAAATATTACAAAAATTTACAAAACCGACTTAAGACTTTTGGACAGTAGTGCAACTATACCATCCAAGCGTACATTCATGCATGCCTATACCATTCTGTTATTTTTTTATTACTTTTTCATTCAAACTTTCTAATCAAGACAATTCATTTCACCTTTATTGATTCAAGTATTTCGATTGTTTTGCAGCAAAAACTGTAACAAAAGAAAAATAAGAAAAAATATAGAGAGAGAGAGTCAGACACCATCCGTACACACACACGCTTACACACACAGACAACAAAATGCATTACCTCCCCTCCATCTTCCCATATACACAATCTCTACGGAAAGTGGCTTTATGARGCTAAACTAATAAAGCCAGCATGGTGGCCACTGCAGGGGCTGCTGCACTGTGGTTAGTTGCCCCCTCAGCCCCCGGCATGCTTTTCGTCTTTCTGTTTTGTTCTCAAGCATATCATAGAGGGATTATATCACACACTTGTGCCACCCCCGTGTGCAGCCAGTATCATTCTTCCAGCATTAGTGCTATGACCTGAGAGGGCTGCTCAACTGGGTAAACGCTGTGTTAATGAATCACATATTAATAAAAGAAATGAATGAAAAACAAAGTGCTGAATTATCACATTTTTTATAGATATATCCATATTTGCCTGCATGGCAAACAGTCAGCTAGAGTCTGAAACGGTATGTCAATAATACAATAAAAATGCTATGACTTCATTCTGAACTTTTACTCTCAACATGGTGCTATTTTCATAAAAAAAATATATTGATGGGAGAGTAGCTGATAATCTGATTGTAGATGGCTTTGTTGGTCATTGTCATTGCATTGAATAAATCAGGGCATTAATAAGAGATTAAGCCTTTAGGCAAAAATACAGTCCACCTTGAAGGTTGTGGCGTCACTCATCAAACAGAAGGGATGCTTTAGGCTAACAGTCTGTGGGTCTTTAACAGCACATGAGTAAACATGTTCTTTATGTAACCAGCACAATCAATACTCCTATGGAAAAGACACATTAATAAAATATTATAAAGTTTAGAGCAGTTTGAATAAAAAGTGCCCATCAATAAAGAACCAATTATTTTTGTTTTTCAGCGTACATGCTTGCAGACGGTGCCTTCAGCATCAACTAATGACCCTTCTTACTATTGAGTTTAATGGCAAAGAATAGTTCAAAGGTGTGACAGCAGTTTTTCCTATTTCTTAAAAAAGAAAAAGGAAAAAAAAAATCTTTTTGTACTAAAAGTGAGCTGAGAAATGCATCTGAAAGTATAGCAATATGATATTTATTTTAATCATCTGCAGCCCCATAAAACTAAAGCCACAGAATTGTGAAAAATGGAAAGGAATGCTTTATTTTTAAGCTATAGAAAATGTGAAAACTTTACTTTTTTTTCCTGGAGATAAATGATTTATGAACAAAACTCAAAAAGTCAACCAAGTCTTTCCTGCAGTTTCATCCCAGTTGGAGTTGACAGTTAAACTCTCAACTGTGTTTGTGCTCCAAGCCTTCAGTAAAATCAGAGAAATTCTGATTGTGTACAAAAAAAGGATCCCATTTTGCTGACTGCTCATCTTATAATCACAATCACCCCAAAATGACATTTAAACCTCATAATCTGTAAAATTTCATCTACTTATACTCGAGTTTGTTGTTCTGTCCATGTTTGTCCGCCCGGGGCAAAATTATATTTGTAGAATTCCACAGATGGAAAATCAATAATAACGAAAGCATGTTTTCCATTGTTGCAATGCTGATTCAATTTCAAGTTTTTTTTTCTTTCTCCTTCCTGACAGARTTTCAACCAGGAAATTGCCTCACTACAGCACTTTAAAAGCATTACACATAACCTGGAAGAAAAAATAAATAAACTGAATATAGGCTGAAAAACAAGTGAAACTTTGAGTGGTGCTTGTGGTTGTCAGCGGTTCATGTCGAACATTTGGGAGCAATAAATAAAATATGTATTTGTCACAATACAATTTAATAATCGATATATAATTTAGATTCAAATTAAATAATATAAATATTATTTATTTCACTTTCTGCGTTATGTTTCAGTTGTGTGTGTGTGTGTGTGTGTGTGTGTGTGTGTGTGTG
>NW_013952403.1:5028559-5033060 GCF_001266775.1 Austrofundulus limnaeus | reverse complement strand
TTGATAGATAGATAGATAGATAGATAGATAGATAGATAGATAGATAGATAGATAGATAGATAGATAGATAGATAGATAGATAGATAGATAGAAACAGTCTGCAGGTAATTAAGAAAGGAAAAAGTAGTTAGCCAGCGTTTAATTAATTATTTACAGGGAGCTACATATTATTAAAAAGTTCTTTAATTAGCTCCACCTTAAATGGTATGACAACGACAATGTTAAATGTTCGGTTTGAGAAAAAATAGACAACAGACCATTTTCCCGGTTTTGGAGTATAAAATGAAATTAGAATAATCACCTGTTTTATGTTTTTCAATATCTGTTTYCAAAACAAAAATAGAATGACCTAAAATTACACAAACCGTCTGGCCACAAAATGAAAGTTAACATTTGTTGCATCTTTCTCTTTTAGGATTTCCAAATGACATAGCCAAAATATTCATTGTAGAACACTGTACATTAGGAATCACAACACTGACTGAATGACAAAACTGATTTAGCAGTTAAAAAAAATTCAAGTCTACTAATTTATTCTTTAATGTCATTAGACATAGTTATTTATACTACAGTCAGCCTACTGACAACACTCTTGTCTTGCCTTTAACTTCCATTTTACATCCCTGGGTGTATTATTTGACAATGGTTTGCATACYAACCTCTCTCCCAGGTTAACACAGTTTCACTGTATTGCATTTCTACTGACCTGAATCAGTTACCCTGATCAGTTTTTTTTTCTCCTCATTGAGGCTTGGATGCTAAGCAATCGTTCAGTTTAGACATATGATAAGTCTTGCCATTTGCCCAGTATCTTGGATAAAGGCTTGGGGGCACCTTCAATGTCGTTCAACAAAGGACCATACTTAAAGGTCTGTGGAGCTCTTTAAGACAGTCCAGCACTGGAGTCCCACTACTGCAATGAGGAACCCTTTTTATGTCAGTAAGCTTGGCTTGATTGAATTCCTTTGCGTATCAGCAGATGGATCAAGTAAGAAAGGGGAGCAGATTTGTGCTTGTGATAAACTGTAGCCTCTCCTGAGCCAAGGATTTACAGCAGGCCATGTTGATGAAATCCACTCCTGCAGCATCTACTGTGTAGCTACTGAGGTACTTTTAATGGTAATGCATAATCCCAATACAGATACTGCTACATCTATTAAAAAAAACTACTAAAGTAATATAGCTGTTTATTTTTCACTGTTCCACTGCTCATGAATTTAAGATGAACAAATGTCTGTAATCACTCAAAATTCATGTTTTTTTAGTGTTCATCTTCCTAAAATTGTTACATTTTACCAAGAAATGTACGTGCTGCAGCATTTTTGATTGCAGTGCAGTAATTGTTGTGTTGTTTTTCTTAGCCTTTAGGGAAGCCCTATAGTTCTCTTATTACAGTCTCAAAAAACAGAAACAGCTGAACAGTTCTCATTATTATTAAAATGAAAACTAATAGTTATTGATGGAATGCATATTGCGCACTTCATTCCATACCAGAGTTTTAAACTGAGCTCTTGTGATCTGTTAGCACTTCTTAGCTACAACCAAACAACATTGTTGCTCAATATCTGTAAAACATAATGTGCAATATCCATTGAATGAGATTTTGCATAAAGTTGTTTTCAAGGTTTCAAGGAGTATGACCCMGAGGAGAATGAAGATGATGAAATATGTTAGTTAGTAAGTCCTTATCTTATTTAGAAGTTCCGTCACAAACGCTGTGATGTAATACTTCAGGAAACATTATAGACAATAGAGATACGACCCAGACAAAATATAAATATATCTACCTAGYAAAGGAAGACTAAATGCAACTTGTCTGCACTCCTTGAGACTCCAAGTACACAACAAAATGTATTTAATGGCCATAAAAGTGGATTTTGCAYATGTTCCCTTTAAGTTATCTATGGCTGCAGCTAAAAGCATAAAGTCAAACTGAGAAACCCAGCTTGCATATGTTTTTTGTGTATGTCATTGAAGCTCAGTTTCTGAGGGCTTCTCACCACTCAGGTTTGAAGAAGAGAAGACCTAAAGAGAAAACATCCATAGTGGTGATCAATATAGATGTCAAAACAAAGGCACCAGTCATGGTCAGAGGGCTGTCAACTGTTACAGAAAGAGGACAGTTTGACCTTGGCTTTTGAATGTGGTAAAGAGACGTTGTCAGATCTCCTTTGTGACATCAGCCAACTGACTCTTACTTCAGCTTAATGTGGTGCAAATACAGCTGCAAAAACACATGTACATAAGTCATTTACTTCTTCACTGACAGACAAACATATGGTAGATAGATAGATGTGTAGATGGATAGATAGATAAACTGACCCTTGATTTAGTCCTCTTTATTTAAAAAAATATCACCACATATTAGCTCTTGGTGTCTGATTGCCACTTTGTGGGCCAAAGTTCGTCCATTAGCCTGAATTGGCTTTTTAATAGTGCTGGGTATGTTTCCGGGGATGTTTTGGACCATTTGCTGTGCAAGCGTGTCATAGGGACACCGCCTGCAGTCAGCTGTGGCTATGAAGATGAGGCTGCAAAATAGTAATGTCAGACACAAAGAAACCAAAAGAACAGGGAGAACAGAGATGCTCGGTGTGCGGCAGAGGAAGTCCATTTAAAACATCTGAACACGTGCATCAGTTTTCAATCTAAAAGAAAAGGGGAAAAAAGATAATTAAAGGCTGGAAAGGAAGGCAACACTGGCCTGCCACTGAGAGACAATTGTTAAACTGGTGAGACGTTTCAAATGTACCAGATAGTTTCATACGAAGTAATGTCTTTCTTTTCTGTTTTCTGTTTTTCCACGAGCAGTTTGGAGTTGCCCTTGGCTGCACACAGTAGTACATTAGGTACACAACTCATATTTGACACGTAAATACTTAGTCCTGTAAAAAATCTGAACAGCAGCTGAGGTTTTCCAGCTTGTGTAAACATTGCAGCTTGTGATTTTTTTTATTTACTTTATATTGGCTTTACACATGGACTTGTATAGTTGTATTTTTCGCACATGATCACTGGAGAATGAGCTGACCACCAGGTAAAGATTTTATCTGCTGTTAACACATGCACCTCCCAGCAGGATGTGCTTCGTGCTAGATGCATTCTCAGAGCTGGAAATACACTTGGCTAGCACTTTAGTTAAATAAACAGTAAGGTATAAAGCAGTGTTGCAGAAAATCCTTGTGCTCTCACATGTATAGAAAGTTTTAGGGCTACAATGATGTTTACCAATGTTTTAATAAAACTTGTTTGGTGAAATTAGTGGGGAAAAATCCTCTATTATAAGACTTGGGAATGAGGTGATTAAATCATGGCCACAAGCTACAGAAGCATCACATGTGAATGAGTTATTATTAAATAACAATGTGTTAATGAGGCAGGAGAACATGGTAACCAGTTTGCGGTTGTGTTAGTACATCTGTTGAATACAAAGCAAGTTTTATTTTATATAAAATATATTCCAGATCTCTGCCAGTCTCCAGTCTCAAACGTTTAATCACAATATATCCAAACACTTTTTACACACATAATTTGCAGTGTTGTTAATATTGCATTAGAGTTATTCCAAATAGATTATTAGACCCCTGCTAGAAATGGCTCATTTTGCGCCCAACATGCTATAGCTAACTGATGTCRCTACAATTTGCACTAACAAATAACAACAGGCTGTCAATAATGGTGTACAACAGCAGTGTAAAAGGTTGTAAATGATGTTTGCATGTATGCTCTAAATGTTTTGTTTAAAGACAACAGCAATCCTCAATGGTGTTAACCCCACTCAGAATTTCATAAAATGATCAATCTGATCCACGTCGCAACCTTTATCTATGGTCTCGAGCTTTGGGTAGTGACCGAAAGAACGAGATCGCGGATAAAAACTGCCAAAATGAGTTTCCTCTGCAGGGTGTCTGGGCTCTCCCTTAGAGATAGGGTGAGAAGCTCAGTCATCTAGGAGGGACTCAGAGTAGAGCCGCTGCTCCTCCATGCCGAGAGGAGCCATTTGAGGTGGCTCATCTGGTTAGGATGCCTCCTGGACACCTCCCTGGTGAGGTGTTCCGGGCACATCCCACAGGGAGGAGGCCCAGAGGAAGACCCAGGACACGCTGGAGGGACTATGTTTCTCAGCTGTCCTGGGAATGCCTTGGGATACCCCCAGACAAGTTGGCCCCAGTGGCTGGGGAGAGGGAAGTCTGGGTCTCTCTGCTTAGGCTGCTGCCCTTGTGACCTGACCCTGGGTAAGTGGAAGAAAATGGACAGATGGATGGATCAATCTGGTCAAAATGTAATTTTATTTCTCCTAACAGATTGTTTAAAGTATTATATACAACAGGTAGGACATCGATTGTTCACAAATGCTCCATTAATTCTCAATTCTAAAAATTTCAATCATCTGTTTGATTTCAAACCTTTAGGTATTTTAAAGCTACTTTTATGTTAAACTTTAATAAAAAAATGTGTATGCTTATGTTGTTAGTACTTTATAAGAAATTTTGTTCATCTA
>NW_013952403.1:5021565-5026472 GCF_001266775.1 Austrofundulus limnaeus | reverse complement strand
GTCTTATTGAAGTCCCACCACTCACATAAAGTACTAAACATGAATAAGTCGTAAGCACTGAGTCTTCACCCAAAACAATTTTTTGAAAATTAAATAAGGTTTGTAACTCAGTGATATTTATCAAAACCTTTTGTGACTTTCCTTTGGTGAAAATGTCATCTCGTTTGTACTACAAAGACTCATTATGCTCAGTCACTGCCGAGGTAATTGTAGAGCACATAAGCACATAAACACAGATGACCTACAGCATGCTTGTCATGGCATTTAGAAAGGTGTAACTTTTAGTCTACTGAATTAAAGATAATTACAGATGTTGTCCAAGATGCGTTGTCATTCAAAGTGCCATTTTTTTAATCCAATTTTGATTAACTGAATTCTATATCCCATCATTCTGGCTTTTTCTTTTGTTTTGTTTTGTTTAAATGGTTCATTGGAGAGATTATTTTATATAAAGGCTCTTACATAAAATAGATTTTTTTTGTTTTATCTATGGTAATTAAAAAACAAAAAGAAAATTTATATTTAAATTTTAATTTGAAATAAAGTAGAAAAATAGCAAATCTAGACAATAATTTAAAAAAGCTCATGTCAGTAAGAATAGCTTTTTGTGGCAAACAGATCTATATTGTCATTGTCCACTCTGTTGAACATTTACTACTGACAAGCTCTGTTTTTGTTTGGAAGAACAAAATTACTCTCAGTCGACTGAATAATGTTGAAGATCAATGAACAAACGAGGAAAAGTTGTCACCAGTTGTCTAGTCGTAATGGTGCTGATTTAATAAACCTCAAGAATGCCCACAATATTACTAAAAAAAGGTATTAGAAAGTGAAATGTAAATGCAAGACTAAGAAATAATATAGTGGTGGTGGAGGGAAGCTAAATAACTCTTGTGGAAGAGAAAATCTACTCCATCCCTGGTGGCAGCTCAGTCCTCCCTCACTATAATCACCAAAGGGCTCCAGCAACACAGGAACATCTGCGTAGCCCAGAAAGCTCCTCAGAAGAGCTGAATGTTGTCTCAGGGCGATACGAGGAAGCATAATCAGAAGCTGAAGCTTTGTTCAGGCACATCACGTGGTGCAACACAGGGCCTTGCCTCGGAGTTCATGTGAAGCCATGTCACATCGCGGTAGGGATGTGAGATCCTCCAGGCTCTAATTGGGACGCGAGAAAAAATGAATTTTCCAGCTCTGACCAGTCTGAGATCTGCAGCTGGGGCGAAGTGACAACACATCTCATTACACGTTAAGAAAGAGCATCTCTTTGTGATCACAGTCAGGCATCCATGCAATGAACCCGTTTCATTTTCATTTCAACAATTTATAATTCATTAGTAGTGATTTATTCTGATAGTATAACTATAGAAAAGAAGTTCTTTGGATTCTGTGCTCAAGCTGGCTTTTGATGATTTTACACTATTTGAATTAGTTCTCATCAGAAAATATCAGTTTGCTGTTAGGAGATAAATATGATCATTGTAAAGTAGAATGAGATTATATATTTTTTTATACTTCTTATTCTTTATCAGAAAGTAACTGTAAAAATTTAACACAGATATCATTTTTTTACCAGTTCTCCTCACAAAATGAAAATCCCATTGTACTTATCGCATACAATACCGCCGGCTGAAAATGAGTCATTMCATTGTAATTTCATGCTGCCAAGATGTCATGCACCCTTCCAGAGAGCTCAAGTTTGAAGGGGCTTGAATCATGATAGTCCTCAAATGACAACACCACAGCCCTTTGTCTGCTTTATCCAGCGGGTTAAAAGCAGCACAGTGGGGGAAAAAATAAAAAAATAAAAAGCAGACAGAGAGAGGCATTAATTTTAAATCACCTCCATATCCTCTGGAAGGGGTTTTGTCGTGATCATTTTCTTTTCCCATCACATCTGTCCCATGCAGTGGTTTAACAAAGTGATTATTTATGAAGCAAAAGCCACAGAATCTTTGCTGCAGCTGTGCAGGACACCCTGTCATGAAATTATCAGGAGCACAAGACAGCGAACTAAAAAAMCTCTTGCTGCCAGGGACTATCATAGTCACTGGTCGCAAATGCATCCAGTTCCGTCATGCAGATAATCATCCTTCTGCTGCGGGAAATCACAAGTCGACGCGATGGTGGGTGTCTGGGGGTGGGGTGGGGCCATCAGGATGGACTGGACTACCCGCGACAACACCCCTCCCCCCGCCGCCACAAGACCAACCTGTCAAGAGGCCCAGTGCAATCCCAGTCCTCCAGTGTGACAAGAGTGACCCRGAGTCTGTGATCCTTACTGCCTTGCATCAGTGGGCCCTCGCAGGCCTAATCTGAAAGGAGCATCGCGGTGGCAGAGTTCAGCGGCACTGGAGGCCACATGGAGAGGACAGGTCATTACTGCTGTGCCTTTCAAAGACAGCGCTTCACAGTTCTGCTGCCCTTCTCCACCTGATCACACTTTTCATGCCTGCTGAGGATTTTATTTATGTATTTTTTTACTGAGGGTGGGGGTGAAGCCTAGCTAGAGATAAATACTGCTTTTAAGAAACCCAGGCCTCCATTTTTTGTATAAATCTGTGTTTTAGAACAATGCATATTACACTGGGACTTCTAAAGCAATGTCACTAAAGAAGGGAAGAAAATATATTTTATTGGTTGATCCCCACTTGGGTGATGACATCCTTGGATTGCATAGTTTTACGTTCCCATTTGCACCTAATAATAAATTTCAAAGAGCAAACCAGCAAATGCAGAATGTATATTTTTTGATCCCTCCAATTCCCYGTCCTTTTTACCCCCACCCTTCTTGGTCTTGTCTTTTTTTTTCTTATTCACATTTTAAGAGGCATAAAGTCGGCTGGGTTTGTCAGTAATGGTTGATAACTAATTCATTGGTTGACTCTCGTTTTCAGAAAGCCAGCGCTTTTTATCTTATTTCCCACTTTACAAGTTTTACTTTTAATCTTTTACTTAGTTGGTCTTTCTGGATGCTGAGCCCCATGCTAAGTGAATTATATATTCTTCCAACAATAACACTGTCCCTGTGAACACATTTCATCTTCCAACTTGTTATTCCCAAGACATAAAATGCAAATGCTCAAGAACTAAAAGAGAAAAAAAAAGTTCTCTATATGTGTTTTTGTATTAGTGTCTAATTGGTATGTAATCTTCAATAAGTTTAACATGAGAAGGCCAAGTCATTTCCACATTTTTAAGCAGAGCGTCTAACGTGCATAATTTTTCATATCAGAGAACGATATCAGCCATAACTCCAGGCTAAATGACTGGAGAGCAACCCCAGGCGCGTGTTTTTGAGACTGCAGGCAATATCTATCATAATCAAAGGCTTTTTTTATGCAAATGCGTGCTGACTTACTCTTTTAGAAGTAGAAAGACTTTTGTATTTCCGATTGAGAATCACTCTCATTAGGAAGTGGAATTTCCTTTTGTAAATGAGCCGCAAAGGCAACTCACAACTGCCTCGCAATGAAYATAACTGCTCTGCCACATATGCATATTGTGGGCTCATGATTCTAGCTGTTAGAGGAGAAAAAGAGCTGATCTGATCAGCGCGAGACTGTGCATGCGGTTTTGCTGTACATCGGTGCTGATGTGAATCAGTCTGGACAGGCAGGGTCATATTTTGATGCCATAATCGTAAAGAAGTCAGGAAGTGCCACAGCAATTGCACAGACGATGGTTGCACATGCTGGTGTTACATTTCATCTGTGCTTTTGGAGGTGACAATGTAAAAAAAAAAAAAAACTAAACAGATCCCTCAAGGTCAGTTAATGCACAGCAAAAGGAATATTTAACCGTACTAAAAGAAATAGTTTGAACAAAATTGTATGGATGCAGATTAACTGAACACTAGGAGCATAAGGAGTAATGATTAGAAAATTAAAAAGATGTTAATTTTCAAATCTGTGCTTCAGTTTTAAATGTATTATGTAATAGAGTATTGCCCTCTGTTGGGCAACAGTGCTATCTGCATTGGCTTTGGAGGAGAAAAACTGTCAGAACGGTGTTGCCTTCACTTTAAATATTGCTTTTTTTTAAAAAAAATAAGAAAACAAACACCTATCACAAAGCAGTTAAAGAAAAACTAAGACTTTAAGTGCAATCAKGAGCTGTATAAGATCTATTTGTGTTTTCAGTCTAGGACAATGCTTCCAGGAGTCCACACCTTCTATTTTTTATGTAGTTTTGGTGGATAATTGGATAACACAGGTTTATCCTCAGCAAGCACTTTGTATGAGCAATCCAATTTCACATCCTCCTGAAGGGAAACCATTATTCTTAACCAGGGCTTGATACTCCACTCACCTCTGCCCAGAAATGCCGTACAAGGTTCTCCCCAAATCCTATCAACTGCTAACCTTGTTACCAACCAATCTGTATTATTGTGCTATAATTCCATATTTTTGCACTGTCCTCACCATGGCACCAGCGCTTCAAAAGATAAAGCGTTTGCTGCCATTTTGTTGACAACAATGCCTTGCCAGACTGTTTGTCTTTTGTCTATAAACACTGGCACGTTCCAGTGCACTGTCCAAACCAGAGTCCCTGGTCAGCATTTATCCCTTTTTTGTTTGTATCTGACAAAATGTGAATAGCACATTTGATTGTTGAAGTTTCACATTGCRTTAGAAACATTAGTTATTCTTGCAAGTTATAATAGTACTATGTCTGGGTTTTGTTATGCTTAGATAACTAGCTTTTCTTAATTAGCTTGGAAAAATACCATYTAGTTTTGACAAGTCTGAGTAGACCAGTGTACTTTCTTAAAACTATCTTACAGTATTAGTTCAGGTTAAAGTTTTATTTATTTATCTATTTTTACTTACACTGCCATTTTTAGATTATATAGTTATTGGAAAAATTACACACACACACACACACACACACACACACACACACAC
>NW_013952403.1:5014219-5019915 GCF_001266775.1 Austrofundulus limnaeus | reverse complement strand
CACACACACACACACACACACACACACACACACACACACACACTACTCCTACTATACTCCTACTGAGTGCTCCATTCTGCACCAGCAGGTGCTGTAAAGATTTTGTAAAAGAGTGTTAGAATGAATTGTATTAAAAATGTTGATAATTTAGTTGTTCAGCATTTAACTTTGGTCTTGGCTCCCCTTTGGGTAATCACAGTAATATTAATCAGGTTCTAATTTCTCTAAACTAAGGTCACTCAAAAAAAATCTGTAAAACAGGTATATAGTATTTTTCCAAACTTTTCCAGAAAACTTCATATTAAAGGGGGGACATTTTGCAAAATTGACTTTTTTGAGATTTATATCATGTTATAATGTCATTCCCTCCTGAAAAAAAAACATGCAGAGTGTTGCTTTGACTCATTCATGAATGTTTGAGAAATATTTTAATCTCCTGTGGTAGCCATGTGGAGCTGTCTAAACACTTGCAGGTACAAAGCACCACCTATTTACCCAAAGTTCCTCCCTGGAGCTCAGTACCCAGTCGAGCTCCAGCCCCACAGATCACCCCTCCCCCATGTCTCCTCCTTATAGCTCACTAGACCAACATAGTGTATCTTAGAAATAGTGGATGTTTATGATTCCATTGCAAAACATGGCTCATAAAATTCTGTATTTATAATTTTGTTACAAAAAGTAGCTTAACATTGACCCATATGTATGAGAGGATGACTAGGAAATACGTATATTACCAAGCTGAAACATTTTGCAAAAGTGTCTGTTCTTGCTCTGGTTCTTAAGAAAGCATAGTTTCCGGGCCTGACGTGATGTCATTCAGGTAAGGTTCAACTGCATCTKGAGTTGCCATTTTCCAAAACCGATAGTAGATAATGTTATAGTGTTGCTTCTTTTTTTTTACAACAAAATACAACACTCCTACAAGAGGTTGTAAACAATAAAAAGCACTGTTGTGAAGATGTGCTGAAGTTGGAGTGTCAGAAACAGTAGGAGGTTCTTAAATGGACAGAGGCCCATTTCAAGGTGTTTAGCTATGATGCAAATTCAAATTCATGTTTGATATATTCAGTATTTTCATAACAAATGAAGGTAACATAGTTACTTGATTGTGGCATAGAATTAAATTGTGTCTGGAGAATACGTAGTACCCACCCTCTAAAAGATGTGAAATTTTATTTTAATTTTCAAACCAGCTTTCTGTTTCACTTTAATGAATACAASTGTGGATGTTTATTTTTGGAAACATTGATCGATTTTCTTACAATCAYTGAACTCAGTTATGAGCCTGTAAAAAGGACAACAGTGCAAATGTAAAAGAACTGTACCATGCAGCACCAATAATGTGTGCCTAATTTGCAAATATTGTTGCCTCCAGCTCTCATCTTCAGTTTTGGACAAATGCCATTCTGCTTGATTGGGTGATGCATTTCATTTTTGCCACACAGAAACCCAAGACAGACCAATTTTTTTTTTTTTTCGTGTAACTTTTGACATAACAAATGTGCCACATGAAATGTTTTGCAAATTAACTCTTTGGCCTAACACCAAAAAGTGCTTTTCACTTTTAATGATGCCATCATCAGCCAGTGTCACTCATCAAATCCCAGTTATAAGAATGTTCAAATACAACCTCCAAGTGAGAGAATGAAATGACTGAATAACATTATTTATTTTACTTGGGATATGTGCAGTTCTTTTGGTACATTTTTTTTTTTTGTTAATGAGTAATATCAAGGTCTGGTGCCAAACCAATATGTGACCAATTAAAACTGAAGTCGTTATGCCAGTAATGGAAGTCTTTTTGTCCAACTGTAAAAATAAATTTCTGATGAGTTCTGGCACCTTCTGTAAACACATTATCCTCAAGCTTCCTTGTTTATTCGTAGCGGAGTAGGTGTTGTTCAGCATGATATCTACTCATCTGGTCTAAGTATATGGTGAGAAAAATAAATAAACTGTAGACATGTGAAATTGAAGCACAGGAAATGGTTTCAGTGGGGGATACACAGGGAACGTATCCATACAAGCTGCATTATTTGTTGCATAGTGTGTTCCAAATCTACATTCATGTCTAGTAAAAAAAAATATTTACAGCACAATGTTGTGGAGTATAAAAGAGAAAAAAAAATATCAACGGATATTGAAGAAGCAGTCAAAAAGACCAAGATCAGGCCAACGGATAAGTGTTTGAGGTGTTTGGAAGCGAAAAAAAAAATTTTTTTAAATAACATTTGCAGAAATAAGCTTATTCCCTTCCTGTCTAAGGGGAAAAAGTCCATATCCTTATAATGCTTATATAGGTAAAAGCTGAAACGTGGTTACCTTTATTTGCTGTTGCATGGCGACAAAGGTTTKGTTTCCTTCAGCAGGTAGATGGATGAACTGTGTTGTCTGGTGAAAGGTGCAGTTGGTAATGAGAAGTGAGTGTGTGACCTCACCAGTGCTGGGTTCTGCATCTTCTTCTCGCTTTCCCTCACGAACCTCTATGACAATCTCACTGGGTATATCAAGGATAGGAAAACTGTATATGGGACTGAGAAAACAAGCAGATATTTTTGAACTGGCTCCTCGGGGTCCCTGAGGCCCTATCTCCACAAAGTCTCGCAATGTGAGGAATCACAGCTCAGACATGCCACACAATATTGGTAACAATAAAAAGGATAAAGAAAGAAAACAACGACTTGCATAACTTCACAGGTAGATGTAACGAAACCTGGAGCAGTTCAAAAACAGACTCGAGACATCTGTGTCCCTCTGAGATTTAAAAAGTGTGTTGTTAGGCCTTTTTATTTTTAGACCGAGTGCTCCCAGCGGGGGTTGTAAGCGAGTAATACCGTGTTTGGGTGTGCACATACAGCTAAATAACTCACCGTCAAACACAGCTACTCTGACTTACTCTTCTGCCTGAATAATCCACACACCTACTTTTACTTTTTTTATGTTTCAACATTCCTCACACTGCATTTGGGTAAAGGCAGATTCCTCTGGGACTTATTACACTGTTGGCTTGAGAACAACTCTTCGTAAATTAAGGCTTTTCAAAGAACACAGAGCCACAATTTGTTTACAAGTCGCAATTGTTCTATGTATTCCATAAACATTACCATATAATAGATCATCTATTGTGCTTGGGAAAAAATGTTAGTGGTATTTAGTGCCTATTGTAAGACAAATAACATGAAAAATCACTTTTATTAAATAAGTGTTTGATAGTTCCTAAGGTATGCCTTCATGTCAGTGTATAAGAAAAAAGCCTAAAGCCATCTTACGGCTAGCTTTTTGGATGTATGAGTACATAATCATTGTGGGTATTGTCACATAGGCCTACTTGCAATGCCTTTTGTTAAATGAAAACTTAAATATTGTCTAAAAAGATTCACTGTGAAAACCAATGGGACTGGATTTACAGAAAAAAAAGCAAACTAGTGTCACAAATCAGTAACAGCTGGTGTATTCACTTATATAGTGCTATTATGCAGACAACCACAAGTCATAGAGAAGTTAAATGAATCTCAAATGAGTGGACTTTTTAAGWGAGACATTGCTTGTTTCTACAGTAGGTACAGCATGGATAACATAAAAGCAGTGGCCACAGACCCCCATGACCCTGAAAGGAAGAATCGGGTAAAAGATAATGGTTGGATAGATTGACTTTTTTTTTCTTTTCTTTAGCTTGTTGTGTCAGTCTAAACTCCAGAGTTCAACCCTTGAAAGTGTGACGAAAAATGTAGGTGAAAACCTGAAAAATTATGTTTCAGTTTTGAAATAGATAAAAATAAAATCAACATAAAAATTGAGAATACTTTGAGATGTACAGATTTTTTTCATAATTCATAAAATCGACATAAAATGCATTGATTGCATCAGCAATCAATGCATTTTAAAGAAGAAGCCTTTTTAAAGAACATACATAAGCAAACAAACAACAAACAAACATAAGCCTGTTTAAAGAAGAAGCCTTTCCTTTTTTTTTTTACCAGTGTTATTATTACCACTGATGGAGCTACTCATAACTCTTGTGTTTTACTAGTAACAAGACAAAGATAGTGGCTCACACAGTTTGATACATGGCCATGTGCGACATTGTACATGTTCCTGGTGACTTCAAGATGATGAAGTTGCACTGTAAGGTTTTCCTGTGCAGTGTAATAATAGATTAAAAAGTTCTTAGTATGTAAGCCTTTTATTTTCAGAGTATTACTTCATAATTGCACCATGGGGCATTCTGCTGCTGTGAGCCTCAAACAATGCCATATTTCATCACAGAATGAGCCATTTTCAGCCATATAAATACTGCTTTTAATGTCCCACCTGAGACTGTTGTTCGTTGTCCCCTCAGCTTTATTTCTACATGTGTTGCAGGATAAAATGATAAACGGATGTTTGCTGTTTATTAGGTTTGTGTTGACTCATTAATATTGCTGACATATAGATATGCTTAATCCTTCTTTTCATGCAAAGTGTTCTCACAGTAGGATGTGCAGGGGAAATCTTTTTAAATATACTGTCATCAAAAGCATCATGGGCTTTTAAATTTTCTCATGGGCCATGWTCATTATTGAGCTGCCATTCTGCTTGCAGGTCCGTGCTAGATAGAAGAAACATGCAATGACATTTCTGCTCAAATAAAAGGTGACATGTGGGGTTATAACCCTGTAACATAAACACATAAATCCAGCCCAGCCAGTCATGTGATCCATTAACATTTGACAATTTGCATTTTACAAGATTTCTCGTCAAATTTTCATGATCTACCAGAATGTATAGGAAGAAATATAAGTTTTGCTCTGAATACTCCAGCTTCAAATTGTGAAACAAGATTTAAAAAAAACAGCAGTTTTAGGAGAAAGTGGAAAAAAAGCCTTACGAGAAATTTAAAAAGAAATTCATGTCARTTGGTGTTTTTTTGACACATCGTATTGAGGTTTTCCACTTCATTTAAAGTTTTTTTTCCTCCTTTTTAATTACTGTTGATGACTTTGCAGTAAAGTGTGATTGCATCAAACTATCTACTAGTTAACATGTCTCACCCAAACATATTTTGTGCACATTCTCCTCCAATTAATATCCAGAAAAGCTTCACTTTTTTCATATCTAATGAAAACTCAGGGTGGTTACCAATTAGTCTGCTGTTAATTATCTCCTTCTCCTTTGATCTTAACTATGACTGCTCTGTCAGACACACTCATTTATTCATCTTCTTAGCTGGGCGAGATGAACTTTTTAGAGATTGCACAGATTGACGCACATTAAAATGGCTTCAGACGCAAGCTGGAGTCTTGTGAGAGTTCACACATGGTTGTTGCTTTTTCTCTTTTTTTTYYTTTYYTTTTTTTCTATCTCCGTAAGTCTTGCATCTTCAGCTCCCTGCTGTGTGAAGCTCGTTCTGTATGAGCATCATGTTGCCGGTACTTATTTTTCTATCTTTGGATGTCTTTGCATAAATAAATAAATAAATAAAATGTGTCTGTTCTTTAAACTACCATCAACATACTTAGTATCAACACTGCTATTATTRTGGTATTCCCATCCAAATACGTTGTTTATGGTATCTCTCATAAAGATATCAGAAGCAAACACCTTGTTCAGGGTAGGACCAGAAAAGTTTAGATCTTTTGAAATTTATTATTTTTTCTGTGTGTGTGTGTGTGTGTGTGTGTGTGTGTGTGTGTGTGTGTGTGTGTGTGTGTGTGTGT
>NW_013952403.1:5011420-5012559 GCF_001266775.1 Austrofundulus limnaeus | reverse complement strand
GTGTGTGTGTGTGTGTGTGTGTGTGTGTGTGTGTTTGTGAAATGTTTACATACAAAAATATCACATCTGTTGTAGATATCTTTTTGATGAACCCTTAGTTTAGAGAAACATATAATTCATAATGGCTAGTCTGAACCAGCCCAGATCAAAGTGGCTTACTTGTCTTGAAAATCTCAAAAAAACGTCATAGTGATTCATCTAAAAATAACTTGTACCATCAGTTTCAGTGTGTATAAAATGTGTGTGTGTGTTTGCTGGAAATGCCTGAAGATGTGCCAGAAATGTTACAGCTAGTTGCAGATGCCTCTATTTAAGTTTGCAAATAATCAGAGACTTATTTGCAATTAACTGTGTAATACTAATAGACAGCAATGTCATGGCTTATACAATTGTGTTGACATGAACTGTTATGCATTTTTTGAAAGTTCAAGTTGTTTTAGAGAAGGTAGYTGTTACACTGTTTTTGGACTAGCCTTTAGCTTGTGAGTTCATTCAAAAATAAACGTTTCTTCAAATTGAGGTTGTTCAAAAAGTTRTCTACAACAGAGAACATATTAATAAATCATAACCTTTTTTTTCACTGAACCTCACTTCAAAAGGTCTGAATCGTTGCTTTAAACAGAACTTCATTTTAATCCGCTTTGTTTGTGTCAGAATGAACAGCTGCATGTTCTTTTCTATCCAGAAAACATTAGGTTCATTGTACTAAACACAATCAGCAATGGGTGGCAAATAAAATTGTAAAAAAGAAAAAGAAAAAACCTGTTTTGTGGTCCAGTAYATCTGTGATTAAAGGCAGTTCAGGAGTTACTGCTGGACCTACAGTGAGTTTTTTTTTCTTTCGTTTTTTTAACTTTCAAAACCATATTTCACTTCTGATATTGATATCTTTGATTTGCTTACACCTCTTTTCACACTAAAACCCATTTCTGCTTGCTGTGAGTTTGGCAGGCAGCCCAGATTTSTCAGTGGCACAGACCCAATTGGTTATGTAAATGAGATATGGATCATGCGTCTAGTGCTCTTTCATTGAAGCAAATACTTCATATATACTATATATATATATCTCTCTGTTTTTGCACTGGGTTCTTTATGAAGAAGAGGAAGAGTTCTCCATACATCTGAAATATTAAACATCT
>NW_013952403.1:4998679-5011365 GCF_001266775.1 Austrofundulus limnaeus | reverse complement strand
GGGCACAACAGAGAGGGCAGAGGCAAAACGAGATGGAAATCTGTGTCCCTCATGTCTTGTCTTTGAAACCCTCAAGCGAAGAATCCCACTCAAGGGTAAAGGATAATCTCCAACAGATAGACGCCTCCCTAGCTTGACCAAAGCCACAGCTGTAAGAAAGAAACAGACTTCTGATCACTGCAGAGGTTAAACAGATTACGAAGAACACATGCAGTTAGAGTCCCATTAAATACTGCCTAATTTAAATTCAGGAAGTCACACAGGAAAGCACACAACATACAGTACAATAAGCATAAATAAACGAGAGGGTGGGGGTTTGTGGGGGAAGGGGTTGTAAGAAAGGCTGATTGTCAAAGAGACCCAGTCATTTTAATTAAGCAGGTAGTTTTATAAGAGAAAATTAATGAAAACATAATCATTTTTGCTGCCATGCTAATCTGCTCCTCTTTTTTTTGTTAAGTGTTCATGGAGTGGAACAATTAAGGTTTGATTGCTTTTTAGAAGGAGCCATATCTCTGAGGTAAGCTCGCTGTCAAACCTGTGGCAGTGATTTAATTTCATTCAGCTAATCAATCTGTTATGCTCCTCACATATTTTGATGGAAGCACAGTCATTTTTTTTCACTTTTTGAAGGTATGCCATATCAAAAAAAGTAATGTTTAAAGAAATAAAATAAAACAAGGCTGCTTGTGGCAACTTTTTTTCCCAGTTTATGGCTGTAAGAAATGCATTTTATGCAAATAGGAGCTAATTATTATCTTTTTTTCCAGCTGCTGTAAACTGATGTTCATTTTAGAGCTGTCTACTTGAGGAACGATGTCACTGCTAATGTATAGTCTGGAATAAGCAGACTCACTGTGTGTCCTCCTGGGACAGGTCTAATTACGTGTTCAGAATCTGCAGCATGGCTCTCTGGGCTTTTATGCCTCTGTCACTTCTCATCCACTCAATTGGATTGGATATATCCCAAGAACAACCTCCAGCCTCGATTTCCTCTACAAAAACAGGTCACCGCGAGTTCATAGCGGGTGGAATGAGTATAATTATTGGGGTACAAACACCCTCCCCACACAGGGGAACACGCACACAATTACTTCCATGAAGATTGGGGGTGTTAGAAACCGGGTATTCCTCGGCTTTAGGATTAGGATTTCTGGATCAGCCGAGATCAGCTGCATATTGTAATCTTATTGACATGAAGCATCACTATGACATTCTAAACCAGAAATGCAATAATGTGAATTAAGGGAAGGAAGTAGTGCAGTTTCACTTTGTGAAATCATGTCATGGTTTCTCCTGTTAAGGGAGTCTCTCATGCTGCAGAAATTGATCAGTTGTGGCTTTGCAGATGTTCCGTCGTGAGTCATCTCTGCTCTTTATAAAGATTTTTTATTTAAATCTCATTGCATGAATCACACTGTGATAATTTGCAGTTGGTGTAGTAAAACCAAAGTAAAAAAAAGAAGCCTGTATGTGCACCATTTCATCCCCTTCTAATCTTGAAAAGTAAACTATAGTCCTGAAGGTTGGAAAACAAGCCCATTGACAAGCTTCAAACCCAAGGGATGCAGTTGAACGCATGCTTGGTTTGTTGTATTCGCATGTAGACCCTCCCAATTCCCTTGTCTGAGTGTGTCTCTGTCTTCTGTCTGAGGAGCAGTGGATCAGAACCCCCTATACATGCGGTACACAGTTAGCAGGTCATTCTTCTGGAGCCCCACATTGCTGTCAGAGAGCTGGGCCTGCCAGATTTATCATAGTCTCTGAATTTTGTATTTCAGGCTTGTGAGGGCAAAGTTGATGCTGACGTTCTGAGTGACAAGCTGTTTTACCGTACGGAAATTCCAACTGGACCGTTCCATATTCATGAACTGATTTAAATTCTGGTGCAGTACATGGGTTCCTACAAGATACCACGGAAGACAGCAAGTGTATCCCATCCAAATTCTCATAAAACTGTCTTATTGAAACTGTACAAGTAAGAGTGGAGTACACTGAGTAGCAAGGGTGTTACTTTCAGTAAGTTTTAAAGGTTATTTCTGCAGCAGTACCAGATCTGTTTCAAATATTGTTTACAGAATAACATGGGCTGCATACTGAGGTTGCTGGGTTGAACATTTCCACTGTTTTTGACATTGTCTTTTGATAAAAAATGCATCATTTTAGAGTCTGCCCCTATGATGTCCTTGTAGCTCTATGTCAAAGGCTCAGTGTGGTTTGGAGATGTCTGATTTAAAGAGACTTAAAAAATTGCTTCAAAAGCAGATTTAATTCTTGGCGTATCTGTAAAGAGTTTGTTCACCTTTTTTCAACACAGTATTCAGGAGGACGTGTCAGAATGAGGGCATGGGTGCAGGTCCAAGAGCAAAAATAACTTTCAGACATAAATAAAACCAATATAATTTTTTACAGTTTATTATAGTGATGTTTAATACCACCAATTTCCTTTCCAGTTCCGATACCAAGTTAAACTCTGGTATTGGCGATACTGATCCGATACTGCTACTTTATGCAATTACACCTAACTTTCTGGTAAATCTAAAAAAAAAGTTGTGTATTTCAAATCAGTGTTTCATAAAAAATACAAGACATTAGAGTAAGTTTTTTTTTCCTTTTTTAATGCAGAAGTATATTGATGTAGCATCCTATATTGTTTAATTATCAAAGAACTAATATAAAATAAAAACTTGCGTCCTATTCTTAAGTTTATTTATTTACCGTTCTTTAACCAGACAAGTCCCGTTGAGATGTCAGATCTCGTTTTCAAGGGCGGCCTGTACCTGAAGGAAATCTATTGTACAAGTTTTGGGGGGGATGGGGGAAAACCGGAGTACCTGGAGAAAACCCATGCAAACGCCACACAGAAAGACCCCAGGTCTGAACCGGGGATCGAACCCAGGACCTTCTTGCTATGAGGCATCGGTGCTAACCATTGAGCCATTGTGCTGATAAAAGTAGAATTTATTAACCCTCCTCCTCTTCCCCCTTTCCTTGTCCTTTACCTTATGTCCTGCCAAACTTAAGAAAAAGTGCCACAAACAACTGGTTATTGTTGTTCCTGTTAAAGTTGTCAAAGTAATGATAATTAACTCGGACGAGTGTTACTCTTTGTTGATTTCAACTCATTATAGGAAGTTTGATTGTCCACAATAAGCTGTACATTAGTGATTTATTTTGATTCTTTAAATAAATGATGTAGTTTATTATTGGAACAAACCAAAGTCACTGGCATCATTGCCACTTATTGTGTGGTCTCACTGTTGCACAGAGGATCCCGTGATAATTTCCTTATAACTTTTGTTATAAGAAGTGTAGTTGAATCCTTACGACAGAGTAATTCTTTACATTTACGTTACATAAACATACAGCATCAACATGAAAATACTAAACACACAGACAGAGCATGTGCCACCGAACTTGCACATTAAACACTCCATTGTGTTCCTGTTAATATTAAACATTACCTGGAATTATTATTGTATCAAAGCGTTGATATTCTGATTTTAAAATTATTTTTAGAGCATATAGATCTGGTATTGATGGTGAGGTGAAAAAACCACGTCTTCTGGTTCAAGTGGAACTGCTGTTGCTCAATGAAGAGAGAACTCTGAAACAGGCTGGTTGAACAGCAAGAATCTTTATTTTGCAGTCCAGGAGATTACAGCCAAAAACCAAATTATGGCCTTCAATGCCAAATCATTCACCAAGTAAGAAAGATGGAGAACGAAGGCCCAGGGTGGGGGCGTACAAGGCTCTTCATAGGCTTCACAGATGTACCATAAATTTTGTCACGGTATACCTTCTTCCTAATATGGTAATATGTGCCGAGCTCTGAAGCTGGCAAACCAAGAGACATCACATCTGTGCATTCCTGAGAAGGGCCCCCCACTCTTGGACACTACAATGGTATTGATATTTCATTATTACTACTTCACATCACTAGTTCATTGTCATTTTCTCAAAATCTTACATGCACTAAGTTTATGGGTTTGTGTATTACTTTTTGCTCTTTCACAAACTAAGCTTGTCATCTGATTCTAAACTTTGTCATTAAAATATTTCTGTAAAAAGGTTTTGATCAATTTAAAACAACAAGACCTGGTGCCCTTCCTTTAATAAAACAAACCTGTGAAAACAACATGGCCATATCCGTAAGTACACTGCCTGTAGCATCACGATCAAACCTACAGTCGGTATAAACCGTAGAAAAATATATGGCGACGCAGAACTCGCTTCACCACAGATGTGAGAGTTTAGTTGGGAATGACTGCTAAAACATTTCCTCAGGATGTTGTACTGCATGTTCCTGAAGCGGCGGGAATGATAATCACATTGCAGACCTGTTGTTTGTATGTTATATTGACTTGCTCCGGGGTCTACAGCAGGGGTTTCACTCCTTCACCTGCAAGACTAATCACAACCCAGTCCCAAGCTTGTGAGGTGAAAGCACACAAGGCAACATAATAAACAAGTTCAGAGCACGGCTCTCTTTCAGATCTAAGTATGAGTCACTTCCCAAGGCCAAATATGATGTGTCTGCTGAAACATGTATCATATTACAAGATTCTATTGGCGAGAATGACATCCAAAGCACTGGCTAAACTTCTGCATTACGTTCCCAGGGAAAATTACATTTTATTGAGCAGCTGTAGCTTGTAAGCTCTTTATTCTCAAACATCTTCAGAGCCAATGCCCGCTTTGTTTGTAGAGTTCCCGTCACTGTGTTCTTTCCAGGACGAACCAAAGCAGCTTTTATTCACACAGCAAGAAAATATGATTCTTCAAATCTAATATATCAGGGTCACAGTGCGCGCTGCCAGAGACCAGGCAGAATTTATGAGTTCTAGTTGTGTTATTTGTTAATGCTTTTACTGTACACTGGTTGTCAGACAAACAATGCAAACACACAACATTGAGGTTATTTTTATGTGCTCTATGTGATAGATGCCACAAAGATTAAGTTAGAGCATTTTTTGGTTATAATTCTTGTTTTGTGCCAGCATGAGTGGTGATACAGTGTTTTTAGTCCTTTACTAGGCAGCAACAGCTTCTGTCAACCAAGTCAAATTAAGTTGTTTCTGCATCCTGTAAAGCACCTGATTGAACAACAGAAAATGCTATTAGTAGTAAAATAAATAGAAAAAAATATATACAGTATATGTCTTGCTTATAAGTGTTATTAATCGATAATGMTTTTTTGTGAGGTCACCTTTATTATATGATTATGCTTATAAATTTTAATAATTGCAAGCTGTTTAACACTACCTCAGTCATTTCAACTTTTAAATTCACTCAAGTTATTTGCCTAATAATCCTGCATGGTGGGATATTGCTTACAACTCTTTGTTTTCTCTGTTTCTATGTTCAGTTTTCCTGACATGCTTTCTTCCCTGAGTCGAGAGTGATGTAAGCAAGGAGGAAACATGAGAAGAGTCATTTACCAAAATGAAATGTGGCTGCTTTTTGGTTAAAGGAAGAGTGTTTTTTTTTTCTTTTGTTTGTTTTCCTTTTCTGTTATGGGGTCGTGTGGGACTCTTCTGAATTGTCAGACGTGAATTTCTGGCATCTGAAACAACTTCAAATTAAATGTTTTTACAGTTAAAAAAATACAGTTTTTCTTTTCCTATTTTATACATATTTTTCATACATTTTTTTTTATTTGAACCTGGTTTTACACATTTTATGGTCCTTAAAATGAGTAATGAAAAACACTCTTTTTTCTCAATTCAAAATGTAAATGTAGTAAAAAAAATCCCAAAAGGTTTAGATCAGCCAGTAGTATACAGTTAAATTTGTCTAGCAGAGAAATACCAAGGTATGAYGGTATAATGTGGCACTTAGGCAACATCTGTACATCACAGCTGTGTTTAATAATCATCTTCACATGAGGATCACAGGTGTTTCTCATATATTACACATTTACTTAAAAAAAGAGAAAAAATACTAAGCTGTGTCACATTTATAACATTTTATATTACMTGTACCCATAGATTCTATAATAAACAATAGTTTTCTTCATCCTTTTTCTTTTAGACACAAAAAATCTTCAATATATTTTATTCAGATTCATTTCTAGGTCAAAGGCAGGAGGACAAAGGAGATGTGAGAGATGAAACAGAGAAAMGACTAGAATATTCATGTCCCTGTAAAAGTCCGATGACCAAAGTTGGTGTGTAATTGAGATCCAAATCACCCAATATGGCTTCTACAGTAGATGGTAAAAGTCAGCATTTCTTTTCAGCTAGTACAAAAAACTTYAAAGCAAACATTTTAAAAGTGTACTTGGTCCTCGTTAACATTTTATTTGGCTCTAAAGGTAATATTTTATATATAAAACAGTTGTATGGTTTCTCTTTTTTTGTCTTATGACAGATTAGCTGACTTTTGGGCCAAGAAAATTACAATTTAAAATTTGAATGCTGATGATCTTTAAATATAGGTTATGTTTGTTCTTAATTCTATAACAACATGCTTTGGAAAAGGTAATTTGTTTATCTGAAATAATTATTTGTTCTATACCAAATTTTCAATAAATAATGACAGTTTTGCACTTGGCTTGAACCAAGATTAGAATTTTGTGTAACTAAGTTTGGCACCCTTAATTTAAAAGTTTTAGACTGCTGCCAGGTTTAGATTAACTAGTTTAAGTTAAATACAAAAAAAAAAAATACAAATGTATTTGCTGCAGGAGTGCTGCAGCCTGTGCCAAAATTGYTACAGCTAGCTGCTATTGCTGCTGGGTCAGACATAACAAAACCTGAAAAATGGGAATTCCTTTTCCCTTTCAGAGCTATGCAAAAACTGAAGTATGAATAGTTGTTCTGTAACAAAAAAATATGCATAATCGCATATAACAGCACTTTACCAACATAAAAGCATTGTTTAATCTGAAAAAAAAAAGGTTATTCCTTTGTTTTGATACCTGTATAAAATAAGTGAGACGGTTTTAGMTGTGGCACTCACACTCAAGCTGCTGCTTTGCAGGGAAGCCAGGGTTAAAGGAGAAAAAGCATGTGCTTGTGCTCACTGACTTGATCTAGTATGTCTGTTCAGTGAAATATCACCACRGTTTGTCCATCATGTTGCTACATTTAACAATATTTGCTTCTTCTTTTTTTCTTAAAGATATGCGTGTAAAAAGAAGATAAGTTGGGAAGAATGAGGAGAAGCTGTGCGGGAATCTTCATCTCAGCTGGTTGCTGACAATCATGGCAAGAAAGTTGGAGGCTGAATTACACCGAGACTAAGAAGTAATACTCACAGAGTTACGGTTTTAAAGGAGAAACAGATAGTGTCAGATTATATTGGTAATGGTATTGTCACATTTTATACTTCATTTGAAAAGATATGGGGATAAATCAGTCAGTACATTTCTTACATGGCTCAATGATAAGGAATAGCTCATATTTTTCTACATTCTGATTTCAAACAAAACATTTATTTGACACAAAAATTATATTTTGTTTGTGCATTATTAAATGATGGCTATAGTATACTCAACTTTGCACATTTGTCATCATACCACATAAACTTCAGCAACCACCATCTAAAATAAAAATCAAGTTAAAAAAACCACCCATAGAAGGTAAACAAAACAAGTGAACAACAGGTGGTTCTATAGCATGTAAGGAAATAAACAGTGCATATTGCTCAAGTTTATCAATCAAACTAATGGCAAGTAGCCAAACCTTATAAAAAAATATTTCTTGATTAAACAATGTATACATAATCCTTGTGGGGACTTTCCATTGACTTCCATTCATTTACTGATCATTTCCATAGCCTAACCCTGACACCTTACACTAAAGATTACCACTCCAGTACCTACCTGACACTAAATCTAACATAAACTTAATTCACATCTTGGTTCTACACCTAACCCCAGTACCCCACTACCAGCCTCTGAAGTCAGACCAGGCTTGGTCCCCACAAGGAGCATTAGGTCCCCACAAGTCTGCATTTTTCTGATAAATTGTTCCCACCAAGTAGCAAAACATGGGAACAAATACACACACACAATATGAACACATTGTTTTGCATGAGGATGTATGTTTGGCAGAAATACTTGCCAAAATTGGTAAAAGCTGCAAGAATCACTACAGCTAGCTGCTGCTGCAATTTGAACCTATAAAAAACATATAATTCCATGAATTAGACCTATTGCTCTAAACCCCTTATGATTATGATTATGATTATAATTCCTTTTCTCCCAAATAATAGTTCAAGCTACGCAAAGAAAATCCTATTATAATACATTTAACAGCCTTTTGTATGAGTTCTCCCAAAATAATTGTTCAAGGTCACAGAAGACGGACACTTAATTCCYAGAAGCATTCTCAGTTTAGAAAAGTAATTTCATTTACCAATCATAAAAAGAAAAAAGAAAAACACAGGATGACGTGACGTGTTTAATGTCTTGCGTTCGAGGTCGTGCATAATGTTGTTTCCCCCGCTTAGGTGTTGTCTTCAGTCAGACTGATCACTGACATACCCTGGGACAAACAGGCTGGAGCATGGCTGGACAGCACAACTAAATCACTCACTTTAACACAGGTGTGTGAGCTTGCATAATATCCCTCCCTGAGACCATTTACAATCTGACAAGAAGTAATGAATGCTAGTAGACATATGGCCCTGAAAGATAAACTTTAATCATGCTTCTTTGCCTTCCTCCTGTTTGAGTATGGCTTGGCAGATCCTACATTGTATGCACGGCAATGAAAGCAAATAGCAAATGGGAACTTATTTTGGATTTTTCATTTAAATGTGAAGACCTTTCCTAATATAATCACCGTTGTGAAATTGCCAGAAGTGACCCTCCAATCAGTCTCTGTTTGATTCATTTTAACCACAGACTGTTGTTCCATTAACTGAAGCACATGGGCTGCACTTTTATAAACTTGGTGAATTTCTGGAGATTTTTATCTGCGAGTATTGAGATTCCTTCAAGTCCCACTGGATGGTTCAGCTCTGAAGAGTAATTTGTGCTCAGAAAGCTAAATTTAAGCAAGAAACTGTAATATCTTTCTGTGAATTTTCCGCACGAAGAAATAAATTATTTCTAAAGCTTCAATGACATGGACACGGTTGTAGCAATAGTTTATTAAAAATAGTTGAAAAGCTATTCGAAATCTAGAGAAAATGTAGCATGTACTACTAAAATAAGTAAAACAAAAGGCCTGATAAATGAATGGACTATTAAAGAGTTGTGTACCAAATTAAAAAAGGTGTTGTACATCATTAATAGTCATTATTTTTACATTTACGATTAGTTGGATGATCAAATATGTCTGATCGCAAAAATATATATTTTCTCACACAATTGAGTTTTGTGGCAGGAAATGGATATTTCATATTTTATTAGGAAAAGAAACTAAGTTTCTACCCATCATAACATACAAACTTAGCTAAACTATCTTTAGAATTCAGACCATTCTAATCTCTACTCTGAAAAATTGTGAACAAAGTAAACGAAATTCAACATCAGCCTTTACCTTCCAAGTTATCTGTTAACAACAGTTCATTCAACTCTTCCAGTTTGGGGGGAATTGTTGCCTATTTAGCAGCATTGTTGTTCTGTTTGGTCCAGATGCAGAGGGCCATTGTATATGAGCCTCTGAATGGGCAGAGCCAAATTAACATGTGTTACGCGACATGTTGTCAACACTGACATAGTTGTCAGTAAGCAGATTCTTTAACACCAGCAGACTACTTGAAATACAAATTGATTCAGCAGCACTACGGCACTCGTTTTTGGTAACTGAGAGTGCAAAGGCAGAGCAATGATGACATAAGAAAGTCATTTTTGTGGCAGCCATGCCGTGTGAGGGTTGTGTCAAATAAAGAAAAGGCACAAGAGTGATGTGTTATAATCTGTGAGGTCTCAAATGAGCTCAGGTTAACTCCAGAGGTAGTACAGGTCTATGTGACCTTTGTTAATGAGTCCCCCATCAGAGTAACACTGAACAACAGTGGTGCTTAGCAGGGCTACAAGAAAAAAGTCCCTTCATAAGAACCCTGTTTTATAAGAAATACATGTGGTAGCATTAGCATCTTCAGGCAGCCTTCAGGCCCATGCCTCCCTTCAAAAAGAGACTTGAGATCTCAATGGGATTTGTCTGGTTAAATAAAGGTTAATAAATGAGGGTTTGGAAATGAAATTATTTTTATCACTCTCAAAAAAAATGATCACTGAATTCTCCTACATAAAATTTGTCTGGCTCAGTTCTGGTCCACACACTAAGCACTCTAACACTCCACCATAGAAAAATGATGGCCCTTTGTTGGCCCAGATGTGGTTGGCCAGATGTGGTCTATGCATTGGTCAGTAATGGCAGTGGTGACATTGATTAATTTGGGCCTCATAAACCAAATCCCAGTAGGGCCAGCAGTGGCATGCTATCTTGAAAATAGTGYCATCATTGCCAGACCTGGCCCACATTCTGTTGACAAACCACTTGCCATGCCAGCAGTGGCAGCTTGACACCAGATCTGACCCGCACCTGTCTGCTATGTGGGCTTCAGCATTCTATAAAATTGGTCAAAACCTGTAACAAAGCCAACCAAGTTATCTAAAGACTTCATTTCACTCTGAGCCTGTCTGTGGCTTAAACAAAATGGCCCCAGATCACATGTTCTCATAATACCTATAGAAAACATGTTCACATCCTCTGGGTATAGTCTTYCTTACGTCAGCATCCCAATGCCTGAAATGCAAACCATTATATGTTTATACTGTTGATTCTCTTACTGTTAAAAGTAAATGACTACAACTGATTACAATATAAAATGTATAAGACCGTATCTAAAATGTTAATCATCCATCAAAGTGATAAAAACACAGGCACTGTTCTTTGCGCTGAGATGCTATGACCACTGAGCATATAAATGGTCTAATTTAACAACAAGAGGGCTTAGCTTATTTTAACTGTTATTAACCATACTAACCCGCGCTACCACTACAACTGGTTGACACTAGTATTTGTGTCTCAAATTAAATCAAGAAGWGCCTCCCTATTAGTTTTGACAAGGYACTCAATACCACTAAAATAAATGTGCAATAAAACCATGATTGTGCTTCCACAAGGTTTTACAGATGACTACTGATACTGCTCTACCTTTCTCTTGAACTCTTTATATATTGAAACAGAAAATTCTCATTCAGAGTGTTCACTCTACATCAATCATTATAACAAATTTTCACAACTTTTGATTAAACTATCTGCATTTTGACAGCCACTATTCCAATGTAGGTCATTTGACAGCAATCCAGTTGTGATGGATGAACTGAAAGATGATGCGCCTCTCCAGCCCAATGTCAAGTTTTTTTCTGACCCCCACCCCCATTTTTAAGTGCATGGCTTGTGTATTTATGGGTTTTTTGCAGGTGTTTTTATGGACTCACATCTAGACACACTGTTTTAAGGACAAAATCACTATCATGAAAACAAAAATATATCCAAAGTTTTGAATTAACAGTTTCATAGAATCACTTTGTTGGTATAATTACTATTCAGTGCCAGAATGCTTTGTCTTTGGCATTTAATGTAGCTCTGAACTTAAGTAATGGAAATAAAGTATGCTTTTTGGGCGAGACTACTGAAATAAAAGAGCCTAAAGAGACTATATAAAACTGGTTGTTTGCTATTATTTGTAGACACAACTATTGTGGCTACTTGACCATGAAAGGTGCTACACAAATAAATTTACTTACTTACTTACTTTGCCACTGACACTTATGTAAAATTAGATAAATTTTCCTCAACACCAAAAGACAGAATATAATATTTTGTTTGATTTTTTTGTTTTCCTTTTTGACGTTTAGAGTTGTGAATCTGATGGGTTTTCATAGCTCCAACTCATACACACAGCTACAGACAATCCCAAAATCTTTCACAGATTTCAAGCACCGCTTTCTATGTGCTGTCGCTGTTAAGACATAACTACATCCCAAATTCCTTTAAGGAACTACTACAACGATAACTAATCTTGTTTTTTTTTTTCAGTCTACAGAAGAAATGATATGCATCTTCATGGTAATGATTTTTTTTAAATTGATTCCACAAATTCTTTAGAGAACTCAATTCATTTGTCTTTTTAATAATGCAAAATTTAATAATGAATCCAATTTGCTTCTCCTCAGTGCCCCCCCAGGATTATCCTTGGATGCAGAATACCATCCTGGCATCTAAATGTCTTCRATACAAGATTAACAATTGACAAAGGGTTGCGAGTTGCAGGGTGATTATTGGCTGCAGGCGGAGATTAAAGCAAAGCAGCAGCACAGCTGACAGTTTGGTTATCTCTTTTGGACTAAATGAAAATCATGGCCTGAATCCATCAAAGGAGATTAGGAAAATGTGAGCCCATTACTAATGTCCTCTCACAGGTTGGTGTGTCTGTATATGTCTTTTTTTATCAAGTCTTCGATTGGAAGCCAAATTTGTTGATTCACCTCTGTTGCTCAGTGAGGTAGACATCCCCCTTCACTAATGTCTCCGACTTCATTTGTGTATGCACTTGGGATCTGCTGCTCTAATGTTGTTCAAAACACAGCAGTGTTAGCTAAAAAGATAGACGGGCTGCATTTCTAAATAATTACCCAGTGCAGCACTCTGTATGGCCTGTAACAGGTAACATAAAAAGCACTGTGTACACATGCCTATTGAAAAAACTCACAAGCTTAT
>NW_013952403.1:4996608-4998669 GCF_001266775.1 Austrofundulus limnaeus | reverse complement strand
AACCTGGTACCTGCTCACAGTGCCAAAACCACTGGTAAATGATTTACTGACCATGGTATTACTGTGCTCAGTTGGCTTGCCAACTCTGCTGACTTGAACTCCACAGAGAATCTGTGGGATATTGTGAAGAGAAAGTTGAAAGACCCAAGACCCAACACTCTGGATGAGCTTAAGGCCGCTGTCGAAGCATCCTGGGCCTCCATAACACCTCAGCAGTGCCACAGGCTGATTGCCTCCATGCCACGCCACATTGAAGCACTCATTTCTGCAAAAGGATTCCCCACCAAGTATTGAGTGCATAACTGAACATAATTATTTGAAGGTTGACTTTTTTTGTATTAAAAACACTTTTTTTGGTCGGATGAAATATGCTATTTTTTTGAGATAGGGATTTTTGATTTTTCTTTACTTTTTTCCCAAAATCATCAATATTAAAACAATAAAAGGCTTGAGCTACTTCAGTTGGTGTGCAATGAATCTAAAATTTATGAAAGTGTAATGTTTATCAGTACATTACAGAAAATAATGAACTTTATCAAAATACGCTAATTTTTTGAGAAGGACATGTACATGAAATCATTAGGATAAAAATATGCATTTATATGCATTTATAAAATTACCGTGGCCATGTTGATCACTCCTTGAACAAGCTCAATCTGGAGAAATCAAGTTTAATGTTGACCCAACTGATGAGCTAACAGTCCATACACAATCAAAATCCAACTGTTCAAATGTAAATCATATAAACACACATAGGTTACATCATTTAAATTTCTGTAAACTTCACAATGACCAGGGGTTTACCTAATATTGTAAAATGAATTGCTTGCCCAATTACTGGCAGCAACTAGCTGTAGCACTTTCAATGTAAGCAGACATTTCTTGTAGGAGTATCAAAAAGGCAGCATTTTGCCAAAATAATGTTGTAATGTGAAATTGACAGCAATGAAAATGTTTTAAAAGTTTTTTTTTTTTTTTTAGCATGCATTGCTTAGACATTTTTTTTAGATTAGATCTATTTTAAGACAGTGGCAATCCACAATGGTCTGATAGCCGTTAGCTCAATTTCTCTCTTTCTTCAGTTTGCGGTTGTTTAAAGATATATGTGCAACAGGTAAGATACTAGGTGTTCACCTCCATTTCACACAACCTTGCTCCCAAGGATCTCAACTATCACTTTAAAAATCTTGTAACTAACTTGACTYGGACGTTATCGGGATGGTGGAGTCCTCACTCTAGGTACAGTATTAGCACCCAGTAGTGCTGCAGCACCACAATGCATTTTACCCACTGAGTGACAAAATCACAGCTGACATTGGGACTGTCAAGGGCACATTTCCCTCAACTAGAGAGGGAATCCTCGGGGAGAAGCAAGTGAGAGTTTGTGTCAAGGAAAAAAAAAGGCAGTGTTTTATGAATTTCTTGGCCACTTACATCTTTCAGCAGCAGTCAGGCAGCCATCAGACCCCCCACCCCCCAACCCACCCCAACGCCCCCTTACTTATACCAGAGAACAGGCCGTCTGTGAGATGTGTGTTATATTTTAAATCTATGGTCTTAGGGCTCTATGAATCTAAAAGCAAGCCTGTTGTCAAAACCAATTTGTATATCACAGCAGGTTTCCATGCATTATCATAAGACCAGCTCAGCAACTGAGGTTTTGAATTCATAATCTAACAAAGGTGAGCAGGACAGCATGTTCCAAGGTTGCCATTCAGATGTCTAATCTGAATGAATAAAAATCGACAGAGGAAAGTTAAAATGTGTCTTATATAAAAGGTGTGCCAATGAAAACTCTAAATTTAGTATCCTGGGTGTCACAGGAAAGCCTTGTAATTATAACATATCAAGTTTGTTATTGTTAAAAGAATCCTGGTGAAAATGAGGCTAAAATTTATAGTATAAAATCAAACTGAACCACAGGAACAAAAGAAGTTGCATTCATCAAAATTTTTTTACCCACACTTTTTATGGTTTCTTTTGACAAGTTTTATTGAATGTAACAACAGAAGGGACCAGAAATGTATATATAACTAACTAGAAAAAGCAAATGTATATATA
>NW_013952403.1:4994696-4996518 GCF_001266775.1 Austrofundulus limnaeus | reverse complement strand
AATATAATTAATAGTTTACCTTAGAGGTGCAACAATTTGTTGCTATTAAAATAATATTAATTGTTCTCTATATGTAAAATATATATTAGAAAGTTCACTTGTAGCCATCTCCATATTGAATTAAATTTGTGCATTTTTTGTTTTAGGTTTGTGACACCATCTTGAGCCATTCACAAAGCATCTGATCAGAGCCACATTGTTGCACACAGGTTCCTGCAGGACAGTTCTCTGAAGCAGCACTGAAGACCATGGCACCATCAGAGACYGTGACTCTGATGAAGGCTCTCATCACATCTCCTCTGACCACAGCTGAATCTGAGAGGAGCTTCAACACTGAAGACAATCCAGACTTTCCTCAGGTACAACATCACATCTCACTGCACTGACCATGCTATATAGAGAAGAATCTGGTTAAAACATGAAGAAATTTACTTCTCATTTACTGAAGAGCAAAATTTATGTACAAAAAAATAAAACACTACATGACATTGTAATGCTGTTTTATTATTTTCATTTGTTTAGTAAATACACTGTCGTGACACAACTTAATACATGTTTGATTGCTTTTGGAGATGAGCCTATTTTAGAGTTGTAGCCCCCCCGGAGAAAAAATTCACCAGCCATCACTGCCCTTAAGTTTTTGCTGCATAAGTAAAAATTAACAAAGTTAAAAAGTGAAATGATGCTCAAAAAGGTCAAATCAATATTATGTCTATAGAGTTTTCTATATGATTGTAGCACTTATTTAATGATCTAGAAACCTGAAAAGAGCTATGCAGCTYTTTTTGGCCAGGTAAGACAAAAATATGTGGGATTTTCCCAGTTATAAAAATAGTTCAAATTTTATTTTATTTTTTTTTTCATCTTAGCACTGTCAGAAACACATGCAGAAAAACTCCTTAAAGCAATAATCCAGGTCATTTGAAAAAAGGTCCTGTGAATTATTATTGTCTTACCTGTTGTTGGTAGCTATTTGGAAAACGTGAATAATAAGCTAATGACTGGCAGTGCTGGGCGGTATACCGTTTTGTACCGAAAACAGGTTTTTATTTTTGTTATGATATGAATTTTCTGAAAACCGGTCATACCGGTATAAATACTTTGAACACAATCGGAATGTTTTGTCGCGGCCACCAGTGTACTGTTTCCCGGGGGACACTTTTCCTCGCAGCGCCACTATGTGCATTAGCATGCTAATGTTGGCTTAATGTTGGAGCAGCTTGTTGGAGTAACTGGCGGCGGGTGGTGTTTCAGCTGCTTATACTGACTGAAGTAAAAAAAAAACATTGCTAAATGTAGTAAACAATTCGTCAGTGACATGCATGGTTAGATTTAACGCGCAACGTTATAATGGAGACGTTAATGCATGGAGACTCTAACATGCATCTATTGTGAAAGAATAGTTTGGAATTAAGAGAAAGAGACTGAAAGAGCACAAGTTTGCTGAAATAAACAGAAAGATGAATTGAGCACCAAAAAGCTAAAACTAACAAAAATTTGCTGAAGAAAGTAGAAAAATTGCTAAAAAAATTGCTGAAAACTGTGAAAACAGAAGGATAAGGTTGAAAGTTTAAGAATGCCTAAACATGTTCACACAACAATTTAAAATTAAAGAGAAAGACAAAAACAATATGTCATGAAAAAGAATTCACACAGTTAAAGAGAAAATTAAAATAAATTGTATGAATGATTAATAAGCATTCATACAGTGAGTTTAATCTCCATCTTTTATGAAAACGTTGACCAACACGCATACACAAACACACACACACACGCACGCACGCACACACACACACACACACACACACACACACACACACAC
>NW_013952403.1:4992384-4993935 GCF_001266775.1 Austrofundulus limnaeus | reverse complement strand
CACACACACACACACACACACACACACACACACACACACACACACACACATTCACAGTGTGCTAAGGATAGGCACCTTTGCAATTCACTGACACGGTGGGGGTCTGAAATAATGGGTCTTGGTAGCCTCCGCTCTCTATCTCTGCACTCCAGCAGATCAACACACACAAATGTCATTGAACACCTCATACTTAGTATGCTCAGATGGTTTTAGAAATTAAACCCTGGGTATTTTTTTTTCTTTTTGATTTGGAGCCGTAAGGCAGTGACTTAAAAAAAAAAATAGAGTAAATTTAAGCACAAAATCTCCGTCCAAACTCTCATTGGCATGACCTTGACTTGGAGAGCAAACTAAGACAAGACAAATTCTAAAGGGGCATTTCAAAAGTTAACTGTAGAAATTCAGAGGTGCATCTCTTACAAGGTTGTCTTTCTGATAACTACTGAATGTGCGCCACTAATGAGGTCATTTAAGGTCACCTGTCCATGTAAAAAATCATAACAAGATATGGATAAATGGATAGTAAACTGTGGGGCACTCTAAGGGCAATGCAAGCAAAAAAAGCAAAAAAAAAAAAAAAACACGCCTTTGATCTGCTTTGATGTTTGTAATTAAGATTAGCCCTTTCCTGAGGTTAATATCTCATAAACCCCATCCATGATTTCACCACTTTTTTAATGACACTCACACAGCATTCAAGGAGTTTAACCTCCACAAGAAAGAACCTTGGATGGTGCACCACAATGAATATTATACATCATTAATTTGGCTTAATGATTCAGATGATGGTGGTACGGTCTGATGAAGAACTGCAGCAGTTTTGGGATGGTAAGGCATCTCTGTGTTGAAGCAGTAAAACCGTTTCAGCAAGAAGTGCTTGTCTGTCTTGGATCAACAAACAAAATCTCCATTTTTTCCTCGTATTATTGTTCACTTTCCACACATTGAAAATGCACAAACTTGAAGAGCAAAGACACTGATGGCGAAAATGACAAGCATTAACTTCGTCATGATGCTCTTTTCAAATCGTTCTTTAAAGCCGATGATATTTATTCACCTCCTTCTGTTGTCCATCCTCATTTGTGTCTCTGTCAGCTGTCTTCTCCTTGACATCAGCGACAGCCATCTCACACAGTGATCTGATTAGACAGTCTGTTCCAAATTAAAGAGCAATAACCTTGGGCAGGCTGACAGACAGGTGGCAGGACATTTTAGATGTACAGTTTGTGTTGTAAAGTCAGACCATTTTGACCAAACTATAAAAAATATACTGTAATAGCTGAATAAAAATACATAAAAAATGAAGACAAGGTTGTACCGGTGACTTAATAGAAAGTTGTAAATGGTGTCAAAATGTAAAACATGTTGTAAAATGAGAAAAAAATCAAACACCGTATATTGTTTATTTTAACAATAATGTCATACTGTATATTAAACTGAGGTTATGTTTGACACAGCAGGCAAAAATGACCCATATTGTTGTTTTTTTTTCCTGAGAGTCTGAACGTGACAAATCCTGCTTATTTTTTTTAATTTTTTTTTAATTTTTTT
>NW_013952403.1:4990328-4992086 GCF_001266775.1 Austrofundulus limnaeus | reverse complement strand
TAACAACTCTGAATAAAATAGGAGTAACGACTTTCTATTTCTTACCTTTTTTAAAAAAATGTAGTGAGTAGAAAGTACAGATAATTAAATGAGTAAAAGTAAAAAGTACGCTGAAAAATAATTGCTCAAGTAAAGTACAGATACCCAAAAAATTCTACTTAAGTACAGTAACAAAGTATTTACACTTAGTTATTTTACAACTCTGGGCATTCCTATGTTGGTTTCATTTTACAGGTCAAAACTTATTTCTAAAAACTTTTGAACATCAATGTGTAAATGTTCACTTGAAAGCAATCCTTTAACAGCARAATCTTTGCAGCAAATTGTTGGGGCTTGATAATGTTGAGTGTGTGACATGCACCATTATTTCCAAAAGTAGCAACATATAAATCATTTAGAAGGGAGAAAGGTTCGTGACTGTGGAGCTGCAGTGCARTCGTGTTTTGAAACTAGTTAGCATTTTAAATCTCCTGTTCTGTTCATCTGACATTAGTTTCCAGATATAAAATCACAATCATACACTCAAGAAGGATGGTAATATTAGTGTCAAGAACTAGGTTCATGATTCAATATGATTCAAGTATAGCACCAGACACAGAGTATGTTTTAAATTAGTATAAATACATAAATAGGTTATTTTGCCCACGTGCTAGTTGTCATTAATMATCAGTTACTAAATGTTTTTAGTGTGTGATAAACAGTACAAAGCWATTAAATGTAATACAAAAAGGTTATTGAAGGGACTTTCTTTGGGTGTAATAGTTAGCCATTATGCTTGCGAGCAATGACAGCAAATTTGTCACAGTCACACAGTTAACTGACCTCATGGGTAACAAGCTGTATTAAAACTGCTTCTAATATCCCTGAAATTATTTTGAGATAAGACAGGCTGATGTGAGATGATGGCTTGACGCACTGCGCAGAGGGTCATGAACTGTGAGCCGAAATATGCCATCGCACTCTAAATCTATGGTAATGTTCCGAGATGAAGCTAATGTGAAAGATGTGTATGTCAGTTAATTTTTAATGCCAGTTTTAGCTCAATTCTGAAGTCATCATCATCATCATCAAGCACTGGCACTTTACTTCATTAGGCTTTTTGCGAGCACACTAAGGGTCATTTATTTGCAGCATTTGCTGATATTAATAATGAGGCTCTATCAGCATTGTAAGGTTTATACCTTCTAAGGTTGGTTTAACACAAAACGAAAATGTGACATTTCAGACAACATTCTAACAAACAATTGTCTGTTTTTTGATGACTTTCACGTTTCAAGCTTGAACATTATAAAACATTATGAAATGGATTACCATTTTATATATAACATGTATAAAATACATATTAGCATGCATTTTTTAACAATAAAAGACACTTATGCTGTACATTTTTTACAGGTTTTATGGAATTCCTCTTCCATTTTCAAGTCCCAATCTTTTTATCACTCTCCCTATTTCAGAACCAAAAACTGAAGGTCTGAAGCTTCTTGTGTTGCTGTTTCAAGCGTTTGATATGTGTGACTAAAACCATAGCTTATCCTTCTTTCACTGGAGCATTCAAAGCGCAAGTGTGGTCTTAGGCATCTATGTGTTGTGTGTGTTTGCATAATAAAAAACAGAAGAGATAAGACAGGGACTCTGATGCCACAAAAGGTGACAATATGTCTGTTAAAAATCCAACTTGCCTCCATGAAAACATTAAATTAAGCTCATTTGTATTCATAAACCATATATGTGTATACATATATATATATATATACA
>NW_013952403.1:4987987-4990308 GCF_001266775.1 Austrofundulus limnaeus | reverse complement strand
TATATATATAAAGTGAAAAACTGTCACTTTCTTAGTTGGGAAATCAACCCGCTGTCATGGGAGTAAGACTTACAGAATCAGGCTTAATACAAGGAAGCCGGAAAAGACAAAAGAAGGCACAGGACAGACCGGAAGCTGGCATGGAATCAAACAATGCTACATTGACAAATGAATGAAACAGACAGAATAATCATCTCAAGCTGATGAGGGAGTGGATGCACCGGGGCTAGATTAGACAAAAAGCTTTTTGAAGGAATCCAGATTGTGACAAGTCATTTGTTTCATAGAGCCGTTTAAAAGAGATGTTAGATTTTGAACAAGTTACWTCCTCACTGGCAGAACAATTAGTTTTGTCAAGCAGACCTCTCTTCTCTTTAGTTGCTGCTTCTATTTATTTGTTTATTAATTTATTGTGAAAAAGTGAAGGAGGAGCGATTGTTTCTGTGGTTAAGGAGAAAAAAATGTATTGCAAGAAGTAAAATGTAAATAAATAAAACTACAAATGGCTCTTAACCATCCAGTTGTAATATGAATTTTGAGCAACCTTTTAAAATGTTCCAAAAAATGCTAATTCGGTGTGTTTTCATCTACTGGTTTGGAGAGAATTAAGCAGGCTATCATCAGACATTCACACAATAAAATTGCCAGTGTTAATTTAACACACACAGTGTTAATTTTAACGCCAACAAAGTGTCTATATGTGTCCACACTCGCTGGTGTTAAAATAACATTTGTGAAAGTGTTCAATTTTAACACTCTTTTTTTTGTTAATTTAACACCAACCAGTGTTTACTATTCAACAATTCTTGGTGTCACATTAACATAAAAATAGTGTTAGTGTTAAAATATAGTGTTAACAGTAACACCGTCCAGTGTTAAATATTCAACAATACTGGGTGTCATTGTAACATTTCGACAGTGTTAAAATAAAGTGTTAAAAGTATCACCAGCGTATTATTATTATTATTAGCAAAGGAAACTGTGGTGTTATAAAGGTTTACAGACACCACAAGGTGTCAATACACCATGAAATTGAGAGTGTAAATTTGACAATCAGAGTTAATATCAAACTCTCAGTAGTTATGGTAAATGGTACTGAACTTATAGAGCGCTTTTCAAGTCCCTCCGGACCCCCAAAGCGCTTTACACTAACAGACATTCACCCATTCACACACTGATGATGGCAAACTACACTGTTAGTAGAAAAGTATAATGGAGTCACCCTTTTTCACACATCAGGACATACCTCTCACTCATGGTGTCGATTTTTGGCCAATAACAATAAACTTAAAGTTGAATAACTTGATCAAACTGAACAAGAAAACTAACCAGAACAACTAATTTTTACTCTCATGAATGTCTTTAATAGTCATAAACATCCAAAAACATAATTTCTGCAAGATTTCTCAGCAAGGAATGCTGGGTAAATGCTGGTCTGTCTGACATGAAGTGGAAGAGGGCGGGGCTTTTCATAATGCTTCTTTCAACACTGCATGGTGATATATAACAACACTGTTAAGTGTTACATAAGACTTAACTGTGGGCGGAGCTTATTTATCACTGTCCAGTGTTGAGACAGCACTGAGGAAAGCAACACTGTGAATTAACACCAACACTGGGTGTGAGTGTACTCAGAAAGTGTTAAAATAACACTAGGATGTGTTAAATCAACACCAAAAGTTTAACACTGAAATTTTAMCACTCCTGTTTTTGCWGTGCMTGTTATGCCTGACTGTAATAAACAGGAAGTAGAAGTTGCAAGCAATCAGGGATCACACATTTCAAGACAATGGAGAGATTTTTTCAAGAATGTGTTGCTGTTGTGCAAGTTGTAACTGTTCTGTAATTTCAACTAGTATCTGCAATGTTACATGCTTTTTGGAGAAAAATGCAATTCTTATATCTGGGAAGATGCCGATAGTGGAAACAGATATTCAATCAATCGCGGTACTGTATGTTCGCTATGTCACACCTTATTCTGCAAATGTGTTTCTATCTCCATTTTTAACTCTTTTTCTGAAAATCCAAAAATCACCTCTATTGACTGTAAAAAAAACCTTTTAGCAAAACTGAGGGAGTTTTTGCTAATTTGACCTTTTCCATCAACCTTTTCTTATGCGATACTTCAAAATGTGCAGAATCTTATTGTTTGTTGTAAGGAGATGTTGCAAAGATTTGGATTGGTCACAAACATCACATCGCTACAGTAGATGAAGACTGGGAACAGATAACARTATAGGCAGAATTGTAGCAAATGAGTAGAACTGACTGAGAAAATAGAATAAGAATGAGAATGGATGAAAAAGCAAGGAGACAAGAAA
>NW_013952403.1:4972519-4986539 GCF_001266775.1 Austrofundulus limnaeus | reverse complement strand
AGTTAAAAGAAAATAAATGTTTGGATAAAAACTACTCCATTCGTCGACTGATGTCTTCAAGCTGCAACATCTAGACTAGTCAAAAACCTAAAGAATTCAAAAAACCTTAGCAGAATTAGCAAAAAATAGACAAGTGCAGCTTCTGATCCATGTGAGGGAGATTTTCAGTGGAAGGACTTGCAAATAGACTTTATTCACCTTATGTCAAATGTTGTATAACGGCTTAGTTCTCGTCAGCACATTTTTTTGTGATGTAGAAAATGTTTGCTGTCTTGACAATTCTTGAGCTAAATAAGTGAGTTGTGAGAAGTATGAATGATTTTCATTTCATATTTTACTTTGTGTGTGTGTGTGTCCACGTGCTTTGAATGGTCATGCAAAGATGTTTATGGGAATAAGTGTTTAAATAATAGGCAGAGGTGGGCAGTAACAAAGTAAATTTAGTTGAGTACTGTACTTAAGCACAGTTTTTGAGAATTTATGCTAAAAAAAATTATACTTATTACTCCACTACATTTCCCTGAAGGCTTTACTAGCAGTGGTGGGTGCCCTGTAGGGTGTGTTTGGGCACCGCCCTCCATGGTTAAAGGGAGGAAAATGTAAAACATATTGTTATAAATCCAGTTATTAATGTTGTTTTTACTCAGTAGTGTGTGTCTACATGCAATATTAGTTATATAAACTACATTCCACACATACTGACATTCTGTCACCACTGAATTTTCGAGGCAGACTGGTATTGGTTCTGGGGCACTGGTCAGATTGCCACAGGAGTGCAGCCTAATAACCAATCATGTACAACTGTCTAGCAGATTAAAAAAAATATTTGGCCAATCAGTGTCAAATAATTTGATGGTCTTAGGACATAGAAAATATTGCAGTGGCGCAGGAAATAGACATTCACCCCACAACCAAAGCATCGTTGGTTCAAATCCCTGCCATGTTACTGCAAAAACCTTAACCCAACTTTCCCGTGTATAAATATGTTGATGTGACTGTGGTGGTCTGGAGGGACCATTGATACAGAATGGTAGCCACACTTCCACCACTGAGTGTGACAAAAAAGTGAATGAAAAATGTGTGAAATTGTAAAAGCTCATTGAGCATCTAGAAAACTGGTATAAAAGACTAATTCATTAATATTATTATATTTGGATTAACATATCTGTCCAATATAGCAGGGTATTTTCCCAAATATTCTTCACTAAGTAAAAGTAAAATGCATTGTTAAAAAAATATGTACATCTAGTAGTTTTGGAGTTATTGTAAATACTTTGTCCACCACTGATATGTATCAATAAAGTTAACTTTTATTTTGCCTGTCCATCTTAGCCAGTGAGTGTTTTGGTTCATTCTCACATCTCTGCAGAACTGAGCATTTTATCTTTGCTTATTGCCAAACTGTTGGTGCACATATATGGTAGAAATGATGCTGTAACACTTTAATTTGCATAATGCTAAACTTTTGAAGAGTAATTGTTGGTTGGCTTACAAAATCATCAGCTAAAAGAGATGTTTTATTTATCTTTTAAATTTGTGTGTGTGTGTGTGTGTGTGGGGGGGGGGGGGGGGTTAAACACAGATGTGTTAAAATAATTGCTATATTTTCACCAGTTGAAGTGTAGTGATTTGCACGCAGCTCAATTAAATTCTTTTTAAAAATGAATGTACGGAGCAATAGCAGAATATTCATTTTCTAGCCTCTATCTGCTGTGATAATAACTGACAGCCTTACATGAAGTGATTTGTGATGCCARAAGATGAAAAGGAAATGTTTTCTATTGAAACTAAGGTGATAACTGTGGAGTATGAGCATACAAGAGAGAATTAGGCAAAACTCCAAGTCAGCTCTCAGGGGCAGGACTAATCATGTTTCTTCATTATTCCCCCAAAAAAGCAATGATTTCATATAAGTAAGAAAGAACCACAAGGCCTCACTGCATACATTTATATTGCATTCTGAGATAATAATGTTAATACAGCTTAATGAATTTGTGCAGATTTTCTTTTTCTCTCTCCTGTTGTTTTAACATGATGTTTATTCATTTGATTAAACAAAATCACAATGATCATCACAATAGGGTCATGTTATTTTTAATTTTTTGATGATTTTTAAAGATAYGTTTTCACAACGTTTCATCAGAAAATATAAAAATGCTTTAAAAAAAACCTCACCGCGAGTGTTCCAGTGTGCTGGTTTACCATAGCCAGGCATGGGCACGCGTGACAAAAGGGGTTGACTGTGCCTCACACAAATATCAAGCTCTAAAATATTTGAATAATGGAAGAAACAGAGTCCTCTCTTCAAACCCTCAAAGTGAGTTTCTGTCAAGACAGAAGGAGAGAAAGCCAGGCGGTGAGCAGCAGAGAGAGAACTTTGGTCAGTTTCCTTTYTGACAGGAATGACATTTCTCTTCTTGTTTTGCTTGACAGAAACCTATTGTTGCTGGCTTTGCACTTTGGTTAATGCACACCATTTCTATCAGAAAAAAAAACTAAACTTGATATTTATATCAGTCAAAACAATATGTGCTCGGCAAAACATTGGATGTTACAAGCAGCTCAAGATATGCTGTTTTTTTTTTTTTTTTTGCAGAGTGCTGTCGACAAAAATATCCAGATAGGTCATTAAATAAGATGTACTGTGAAAAGAAATAGCATTTTAAAGCTCAAATGTTGATACAATTTTATTTTATGGTGATATGTTGACTTTGTAAGCTCTTCGGAAGAGTTGCATACACACATACACGCACCGATTTTAGTACTTTTGGGTTTGCACAACACTTAGCTTGAGTGCATGAAGCTACAGAACAAGGTGGAATGGAAATGCAAAGGACAGTTAATGGAGCCCCAGTTCTTCAACACATCCATTTTTAAAGAGATAGATTGCCAGTGAAGCAGCAGTATCAAAGCCAGGCTGCCTGAAAGCCATTACAATAATGTTACATTTTCACAGATTATTTATTAATCTGACAAAGAAAGGTGCAAGAAACCACCTTGGAGGAGATACCGTCCCTCAGTTGTGTCATTTCAAAAAGACTGAAAAAAAAAAGATGAAAATGTGCAAAGGCTCTTTTCACCCTGCACCTATTCTGGTTTTCTTTCATTGTAGCTGCTGTCAAAAACTGACAGGGCTGAAACACTCTAGACAATATCGTCCAAATATATGCCCTTTCTGGTCTTAGGTGAGATCTTGACGGGACTATTAGGAATGTGAAATAAACTTGTGTGTTCTTTATGAATGAGACTAAGAGGTTACTCTCTGACTTCAATAACCTTTGGAAAAAAAATACATACACACAAAAATACCCTCATTTATCTCACTTCAAGTAACAGATGTTTTTCAAACTATAAAATCAAAACTCAGAATATACCAGAAACAAAAACAAATAAATAAATAAATAAAAATAAAATACTTTACTCAAAAATTAAATAAAACAAAACATACATTGCGATAAGCATTAGTCCTAGCTGTCAAAAAGAAMATTTGTACACATCACTTCTTGTGAAGTCCCCCAGGTTGCACCACAAGTAGAACATTCAGTTATTTGCACTTACAAATAACCACAAATGTTATTTAAGTAGCTAAAAGTTTATAAAATAGCAAATGAACTATGAAGCTATTATTTACTCTTCACTTATACTTCCATAAATATCTTATTGTATGGAGGTGTGGGGTTCCACATACAAAACAACAATTAAATATATAGTATTTTTACAAAAACGAGCCATACGTGTTATTAACAAGTCTGGTTAACATTCAATTCCTTGGTTTATTATATCTGGTATCATGAAATTCTATGATTTGGTTCATTACAATATAATACAAATTATGTTTTGAGCAAAATTAGGTGTGTTGCCTGTTGGGGTGCAAATATTCATTTTATAATATATGAATCTCAGTATGATCTGCGACATGTTATTAAATTTATAAAATGACAAGCTAAAAAAGAAATAAAAAGGAGGTATTTTTCTGTTGTAGGAATTAAAATATGGAATGATGCAAGCATGGACTTACGAGAATGTAGTTCATTCAGGGTTTTCAAAACAATTCTAAAAAGAAATATATTTGAGGATTACAAGTGAAAATAACTTTAAATTGTTATTGTATTTGTTTTGTTAAACATTGTTTGTTTTCTTTGTTTTTTGTGTGTGTTTTTATGGCAGTTATTATGAGGGGTAGTTTAGACAGGCATGAATGTAAACCTCGTGCTTCTGCCTGTACCTTTTCAGTCAAAATGTTTACATTTTTGTACTGTTTTGTAATGTTTTGATTTGTTGCTGAACAATTTTAATGACTGAATAAACAATAATCAATCAATCAAAAATCAATCAAGCTATGAACTGCTGTTACCTTTTTGAAACTGGTAGCAGCAATTTGTTTTAGGACTCGGTTTAGTCCACTTAAATCAAACTCTGCTTTGTTTGCTCAGGAAGTCTGGTTCGTTTGGGGAGGTGTGAATTCGTAATCAAACTCTGATGCRGACCTAAAATGTAAACTCTGGTCCGCCCTACAAACCTTGGTCTCGGCTCTGTTCAAGTSTACTTTGATATATTGGAATGGCAAGAGGATTGGCGACCGCTCCAAAAACAGGAAGTGGAGTACAACATAGAGCATTCTAGAAATACAACCAAAACAAACACGTGTGTCTATTGTTCAAAACAGTTTTACAGAATCTCACTTCAGAAAATCTGAAAAAAAAAATACTTTTAAATACTCCATCAAAATAAAAACAATACAAACTCATGTAGGACAGTTTTACAAAAAAGATAATTTAAGCTGATGATAGATGTTAGATACCACTGAAAAGCTGTTGAGGAGAGCAAAAAGCATTTCTTCATTTCATAAATTTAAGCATTCATTTGTCTTTGGAATTTCATAACTTTTAGCAAACAAAATGGCAAAATGAAATTGATAATTTCAGTAAACTAATACGAATGGAAGTGCAGTCAGTATTCTATTTACATAACATGTGCAAAAAGCATGGTGACTAAAAAATCATATAAGTCAAAGTGATCTGAAATTAAACAAGATTATTTCTGTCTAGGTTCTGCATTTTCACCATGTCTTTTTGCATATGAATATACACTAAATGTGATTGACTGTAATGAATTCAACAACAACTGAACAAATTAGAGTTAGTTTTGAATCAGGAAATGTCAAAGTTATTATGTTTGAAGAAAATGGGAAGGTGGAAAGGTTGGCTTATATTAAGAGGGGATTTGTTTTAATCATTTAGTTAATGCCAGCAAAGTGTGGGTTTGAGATCGGCTCATAGTTATTGGCCTTTTAGTGACCAAATGCCTGACCATCTCCAATTCATTTGGGTGTTTATGCAGTAATAAATTAATATGCCACTCAGGGTACAGACTGTTGTGTGCTATGACATTTGATGGCGAACAGTTTGTCCCAATAAACACCACAGCCATGTGGTTTTCCTGTTGCACTTTGAAATGTTCACTTTGTTCTGATAAAAAGAAGAAACTATAGGAACTGTACATGTAAAGACAATGTGAAAAATGCACCRAATATTTACAATTTAATGTGTATGCATCACGAAAAAGGTAACTGGATATCTTGTCTTTTGCTGGGCATGTGCATTTCTCTTTCTTTTCTTTTCTTTTTTTCTTATTTTTTTGGTTAAGATATGTAAAATCCTTTGCCAAGACAAAGAACACATACTTTAGAGGACAGATAAAGGCTCACAGGAAAAACAACTCTAGTCATAAACCTATTTCACACAATTTACATACCCCACAACTCGTCCGAGCTAAGACATATTACACAGGACCAGAAACCATTGCGGCTGAGGAATTAATAGAGTTCTGCTGTTGTCAGTCCTGTTGTATTTTTACTGYCCATGCTGCTGCAGCTTATGAGGAAAGCTGAGACTGATTAAATTTGATAGTGGGTGAATAAAGGGAATATGTACACAGCAGCGCGCGGGGAAATTATCTGCAGGGGAGTTGTCAGCACAGAGAATCACTCTATGTTGGTCCAAGTGATTTTGTTTAAAGTAATCAGAGAAATACAGAAGAATTTTAGGCAGTGACTTGGACAGATAAAGGTGTAAAGGATTTGAAAGGACGGCGATAAGCTGAATTTTTATTTCACTGTAATTTTTAATATGAAATTGGCCTCTGGGGCTGGGCCTATTGCCTTACTTACATCATCACATTATGCTTTTTTCTGTATGTTAACTCCTGTGTTGAATCCCCTCACAGACCCRTTCTTGGACAGACCAGGATTTACCCAGGGATTCAATAAATTAACATCAGTTCGTCACTGAGCGGATTAGGTGTTTGCTAACTGTTACTGCTGCCCACGTGCCGTCTGGAAGCCTCTGGGGTTGAGGGGGTGGGGGGGTGGGGGGGTTCAGGAATGATGGGTAATAAAAATGAATCATAGATGAAGGCCAGAGACAGGGTGCTACAGGAGGAGTCTTGATGCATTAAACAGCAACAGTCGATATGTCCTCTTGTGATAATAGAGCATACACGAGGCGCCGCTGAGCTATTTAACGCTTGTCAATCTAAAGTACAGGAGACTGAAACAACAATCCTGAAACTGTTCCATTTGACTTAGTGGGAATTTTCCAGCTCTTAGAAAATATGTTGGAAAAACAATTTGTAAAATCTGGAATGAAGGGGAGGGGGAGTAACTGTGCTTTACTTCTTCTTCTTCTTCTTCTTCTTCTTGTTTTTTCCAGCTTTACCAATTGTAAACAGCACAAAATGGATACAAAAATAAATAAACAAATAAAAATTTCCCTGCTTGTCTGTGTTACTTTAGTAATTAACAGCGCAGAGCATGTGCTGTTTAGTGAGAACATTTCCAGCCTTGTGACTTTCCTCCTTTACAGTAGTTAATTGCTTCTGATCTCACTTCCTTCGGTCATCATTTTGACGAATGATTTCTGCACGCCTACAAAACCACTTCCTTGTTCCACCTTTCAGAAATAATTACCTCCTCTGCACACGGATGGATATATTAAGAACAGGGGGGCAGAAAAAAAAACCCTGATAATCTTGTACTTTCTCAGAACTCCACTGGATTTTATAGTTTGAGTAAATCACTGTGTACATGTTCCCCCACTGCACCATTTATAGCGTGTCAGATTTCACCTCATTAATGAAATCTGTTGATGAATGCATGACACTTTTTTTTGGTAGCAAGTACAGTAGCAGCATCTCCTCGAAATTAACATGACACGTCAGTTTTGCACAGCTTTTCCACTCATTGCTTTAGCCTATTTTTTCCGACATTATGAAGAAAATTTTGCCTAAGTTTGGGCAACAAAAGAAGAACAAATTTGTGTGTTTTTAAACTCCAAACGAAAAAGTTTGAAATTTGAACTCTTAGTGCACTGCTTTTATACTTCCAATTATTGACAGTCTCCCATTAAAAGTGAATTGAAGGTATGCAGGAAGAAGACAGCAGATGGAGGTATGTATACACACAGAGACACACACACATATACAGTACACACACATAAGGGAATGTGAGGGGATCAAAAGAGGTCGAGGCTTTATGCTCAGTCAAAGTGCAAGTGTAAATACCCATAGAGCTGGAGGTTTTGCGCTTCAGGGAAAGCATTTGATTAAAAATGAAATTCTCCACACAGATACTTTTTTTAAATGAAAAAAAGTTTCTTAAAATCTTTGTGTTGCAGGTGTTATTTCCCAATGAAATAAACAATTTCTTCATGAATTACTTATGACTTTAGTTAGACATGACAGAGTTCAGAAAAAAACAAGCATGGTTGAAAATACTTCTTGGCCAATATATTCTAAAAGAGGTAATAAAACAGAAGTATATTTTGGCCAGTCTTAGAATAAATAATACAGCTAATGTGAACAGATAAAAGATAAGCATGTCCATGAGATGTTCAAAGCAAACTTTTCACCTTCTTTACGCTGAAAAAGTTGCTAAATGTTGATCATGTCTTTAATCAGACATTTTCAATTTAAACCAGTTACTAGTATAATTGTCTTAAATTAAATGAAGACATACACCTCTAATTCAGATGTGTATTATTTCAATGTCATTGCAAGAAAATGATCTTTTCTAGGTTGAAATGCCAAAAATATGGTAACTTATTGACAGAAGAAAACATTTTGTCATATTAAGACAATGACAACTGGTTATCATCAGGYAACATGATGAAAATAAAATTTACAGGCATGTTCCATCTTTGCTTTTATACAATAGTGTACATGGAAGACCATGACTAAATGCAGTTTATACACCAAGAGAGCAGATTTCTGTGAAGCTTTTTTTCTGGTTTTATTGAGCCTCCATATTATATTAATAGAAAAAAAATGAAGAAGGTATGTATAAAATGCCAGTTCCAAGAATGATCTCAAGAAACCATGTTTCAAGGAATCTTAAGAACCATGGAGAAAAAAAAGACCTAACCATTGTGTGAAGGACACACTGTGGCCAATWTAATAAAATGATGATTCCAGGAATGTTATGTATCTCATGTGTGAAAAAKACTGAATGTTATCATTTAAAATGTATGGTCTCCAAGGTAAAAATACTTGGAGTTGCAGACACTTACAAAGTATTATTAAAGAATAACCCTTAGAAATCAACACATCACATTTTGAAAGTTTTCCCAGTTAAATGTTTCATTTGGCAGGGATGGTGAACACTTTGCACAACTCTGACAGTGAGATATAAACTCATTAGGAGAAGCTGTGGCTAAGTGGACTGAGGTTTTGATCCCCAGCCCTGCCGTGTGTCCTTGGGCAAGACACTGTAGTCCACTGCTGCCGATATGCTTAAAAGAGGCAGTGCTCTTTYAGTCTCATGGTGAGAGAAACTAAGTCCCTCATCTTTACTTTAACACTGAAAGCAAAACAGTGCTTAATATTTGCTGTAGAAATGTGTAACACTAAGGAAAAWGTGAATGAGAAATAGTTMATCATTATTTTGCACAAATGAAATAACTTAGAATCTGATTTTAAAAMATCCTAAAATACAAGCATCTCCAGGCTGTGGTCAATACAATATGTTTCATGTAATTTGTATCACAGCATACTGTATGTAGTTAAAGGGGAGCAGCAAGAAAGGAAATGATTCAAGACAATTCAGCCCTAAATCATGATGTAGTTCTTTAATGCCTGGTTCACACAGCAAGATTTTTAAATGTTTTTTTTTTTATTTTCAAAACCTGAGTGACCCCACGCTTGACTGTAAAACAATCATAGATATAACAGTTTGGTTACYACAGCCACATGGTAAAAACAACACACCCCACATAAAAAGATTTCACTCACAAACATTCAGATGACAGACGGGAAATCTTGTGAAAACTCTTGAGATAAAATGGGAATTCAGAGTGAATAAACATGGCTGACAAGAAATAAGCAACGGCGACAGTTTGTGGACTAATTTTAACAGAGAAAAGACAAAACAAAAAGATATTTCCGACGTCCACTGGCAGTTGATTTGTCTTCTGTTTATCTGGATTCCCCTCCATGTGTCTGTCTCCTGGCTTTCTGATTGGCTGCAAGTCACATTCAACAGGCAACAGGTCTGTTGGTCCTCGAAGAACACCACACATGCTGAGATATCGGGCCAAGGCAATCCAACATGTTGATTATCCCCGATTTCAGGTCGAAGTGATCCCAAAGTTTTTTTGAGCAGCAGACATATCACTCCGAACACACCACACATGGCAGGAATATCTCCTAATAAGGTTATCTTTAGAGTCGACTCGTCATGATAATCAGGTTGTCATTAAGATTGTCGGAAAGACAAAATTGGGCCAACAATAGACAAAACTAGAGAATTTACATTTCCTACAAAAATGCAGTGTGAATACTTAATGTTGAAAGGTTTTAGCTGAAAACTTCAAAAAAGCTGAAACTAGCCCAAAATAGCTTTAAAANCATTTCCTACAAAAATGCAGTGTGAATACTTAATGTTGAAAGGTTTTAGCTGAAAACTTCAAAAAAGCTGAAACTAGCCCAAAATAGCTTTAAAAAGTAGCTGAAATARCTGAAATTAGTACAAAGAAACAGAAARAGCACGTTTGCTGAATTAAGCAATWGGTAACTGAAATKATCACGATTCTGAATTAAGCTGAAAAAAGCTCCAATTAGCTAAAAAGTAGATAAAACCACAAAAAGACAGCTGAAAAATAGCAAAAATCAGCTAGAAGAAACAAAAGCTTTGCATAGTTAAAAGAAGCACAAAAAAATTGAACTAGCAGAAGAATAGCAGAAAAAGGACAACTAAAATACAGAAAAATATATCAGCAGGAAGCTGGAAGTATAAGAAAGTAAGGAAGCAAAACTAAAACAGAAAATAAAAAACTACAATAAAGAATTCTGACTATTTTGAAGAGTTTAAAGAATGTTGAAAAGAGCTCTATTCATTTTCAACGCGGAACATWTCACAAAAAAGCATAAATTGTTGAAACAACAAAAGTCTTAGCTGGAATGTCCGAAAGAGCTAAACATTTGTTGAAATAACACAAAACAAAAACATTTAACACTAAAAAAAGATATCAGTACGAATGCTTAAGTTTTCACACTGCTGTCGTGTAAACCCGGTATTAGTCCCAATACAGATCAGCCTTTACTCACAATACAATCTCAAATTTACATCTGAATACATGGGATTTCTTTACTTTTCTTAATATTTGTCTTAAATATTTAAAACATCAAGCATTCTGTATTTCATACTTATTTGGGATATTTGCAATATTTGGTTAGATAAACAACTGTTTTTGTTCAAAATTAATTTTTCATTGTCTTTCAGATCTTTCAGTTTTACTTCAGGGACAATGTTATTCCATAAACAACAAACAGCAAACAGTGTAAGCAGTGTAGTAAATAATTAAGTTTGCATTTTTGAGCTTTCCTACTCTATTTTACAAACTTTGAAAGTTAAAAAACTTTTTTTTAAACAGTGACAGATACCATCTTATTTTGCCCTTAATAGCCTGGCATAGATAAATTGTTTGAATGCTAGAGTAAGTACTTCRTGAACTACTGCTGCTAATATTCACTCCTGTTGATTTATTTTTTGAAGCCTTCACACTGTTGTCAGTGAGGAGAAAAATCAATTTCTAAAGAAAAATCAATGCCAATTCCCTTCCCTTCGGGCTTGTCTCTGGGTTACAGTGTATGGAACAAGTGCAATGGAAATAATGATCTTGTTCTTCTGGTTACACTACCACAGTTTTTTGACCGTCTGAAAGTGCTCTTGAGGTCTCCTGTGGAATAGGCTCTAAGATTTGAGTTCGCTCAAATTAGTCTAAATTACCCCAACTCTTCCCTCTCTTTCCAAACTCGGTTCCTCTGCTCTGCTGTAAATCTGAAAGTGCCGCAGAGAGGCAAAAGAACATGACAAAAAAATCACACAGCCAATCAGTTTGAACATTTCAGCTTCCCTGATTGCATTTTTTGTTTAAAAGTTKAGGATTTTATTCAAAGCTTTTTTTTAAAAACATGATTAACATTGGCTTTGCTTTATGCTTCCTCTGACTTAAAACAACGTTAACTCCTGAGCAGTTGATTCTTCCGATATGCAAATTGAGGGGAAAAGGTGATCGACTGTGCTTTAATCACACAAATTTAAAAAGACAGCAGCTGAAATAAATATTCAAAAGTATGATTCCTTGCTTGCGTTGTTACACGCTGAGGAGAGGAGAAGWGGTTGAGTCCTGTATGAAAATGAATTCTTGATATGCATGTTTTTGAGACAACGGGGGGATAGAGGTCCCAATTCTAACCGGATAGTAATGGTGTTGACATATTTCATTTTATTATGCCTTCTCTGAACCACCTCCCCCAACAAATTAATTTAGAATGTGCATATGTTTTTTTTATTGTTATTATGGACTCCTGGCTGTGTCAAGCATTGTGGATAAAGCACAATCTTTCAGCAAAGGGCATGTGGGAAAGCCACAGGGAGCAAATAAACAGATTCATGAACACAATGCATTCTCAAACAAATAACACCATCTTCTGAATACTAAAAAAATATAAAAAACTGTGCCAACTATCTGCTGCTTTGATTTACTACCACTTCATTTATTATCCTTTCTTTAAAACCCATCTTTGCTTTGWATTCACAGTGACAATGCTTTTTCTTGCACCTTTTCTTAATGTGATGAAAAAATATGTATAAACAATTTTAAAACAGCCTTGTATACAAATGTTTTTTTTCTAATTCTGTGTAATATTAATTTCCCATCAAGCTTGGAGCAATATCTGAGACTTTCAATATGACAGTTTTCAGATTGCAGAAATCGGAAGATAATACTGGTTTAATTGAGCTGAATACCTATGAACGGTGGGTCACTCTTATCTCTCCTCCTTTGAAGCAACAGTTGATGCTATCTTAAGCTCTGCTTCTTCCTCCTTCTATATATTTCCACCCAGTCTTTTTTTTCTCTCTGTGTTCGTTCCTTTGGCCCCTTACTGCTTTAATCGCAAGGGGGCCGAAGGCAGATTTGGACGGGCCCTGGCTGTATTGCTGTCCCACTGTCCCTCCTCCTATCAGCACACTGCTGTCTCAGCCGAAGCCAGAGCAAAAGAACACAACCCCTTCAGGCAACCACCTCCCAAATCTGAGGGGATGAAGCACATGTTGCCACAGATAAACCACTGTGATCAATCTCATGGATGCACAGCGAATCAGTGGAGCGAAAGGCTTTGAAAATCAAGCTCTGTCCCCGATGTGCCCAGCAATGATTATGTGGTCAGCGGTGCCAAAGGCAAGCTGCAAACATCAAGGAAGTTGGAGCAGAGGGCCTGTCAGTTCTCAACACTAATTAAACATACAGAAACAGACTAGTAATATAATGCCAGAAGGGCAAAGGCAGACATCTTATAGATTTAATAAGCTAAAAATCCCAATCTCCAGTGAACTTATTGTATTATTAAGTGGTTTTAAATTTATCTAAATAATCACACTTTTGGACATATGGGTCAAGACATGTTAATTGTGCCGGTCTGTAACCACACTGTGCAGCAGTGTTAGCCACTGGATTACTACACTACTGTTTCATTAGAATACACTAGGCTAAATGTTTTCTCACAAAGTTCAGAGACACTCACAGCTTAAGAGTGGGCATAAAGTTGAAAGTGTTCAAAAGTTATAGTGCAACAGGCTTTAAATACTGGAAATAGTTATTTTTGATGTGAAACTTTAGTGAAAAAGACTGATCTTAGGAGACATTTCAAATGAAACCCTTTAAAGGCACAGTGTGTAGGATTTTGTCAATTCTTTTGGCCGAAATTGAGATAATCACTAATGACAATAACAAAAAAACATGTCTAATCATTGCAGACAAAGACCTTGTTTTATTATTTTTACCTTATAAAAAGCTGTTTATATCTCCATGGTCGCGGGTCGCCATTACAGGCAGCCACCATCTTGCACCGCCATCTTGTCTATGAAAGCTCATGAAGGACAAACTGCAGTGGCGGCGTCAAAAACGGTTTTAGTTGTAATACTATAAATGTATTATCTGTTGTCTGTCATTGTAGCTGGGATAATTTTACTTATTAAAGCTCATAATCTTACCACTTGAAACATCACCAGCCCTGAAACTGCTGGTAGACCTCGCAGTTGGAATTATCAAAGGTTTTTGACACCTGAGAGACACCGTAGCAACTCCTTTGCGTTTGGAAGCGAGGGTGGGGGTGGGGGGAGGATCAGGGAGGATGATTCCACCACTCAACCACTAGATGTCGCTGAAAACAACAAATCCTACACACTGTGCCTTTAGTACAAAAACAGAAATTTAACAAGTTGAAAATGTAATGCACAATTGACTTGACTTTAGCTTTATGTCATATTATAATGTCATCCTCTTATCAAAAACACCCAGAGGGCTTTGACTCATTCATGCATGTCTGAGAAATCTTTTAATCTCCTATGGTAGCCATGTGAATCTGCCTAAATGCTTGCTGGCACAAAGCACCGCCTGTTTGTACAAAGCTCCTCCATGGAGCTCAGTCCTGAGCTGAGCTCCCGCCCCACAGAACATACCTC
>NW_013952403.1:4969604-4971093 GCF_001266775.1 Austrofundulus limnaeus | reverse complement strand
CACACACACACACGTCTGTTGAGTTTATAATACTAACTACTTCTCAGTCCAGCCCTTTTTCAGATTAAAAAGGGTCTCCATCGAGGAAATGTAATTTGAATGCCAAGGAGACTACCCTCTTTTTAGGATAACACAGTTTTTTAGAAATGATTAGACAAAAAGCTGTAAATGGCATGAAGCATTGTTGTGACGATGTGCTGAAATGGGAGTGCTGGAAACGGTAGGAGGTTCTTAGAGAGACAGAGGTGATTTTCAAGACATTTAGATACAACTATGATGCAAAGTCAAAATTATTTTTGATGTATACACAATTTTCATAACAAAACTGAAGTTAACATTATTACTTGATTGTGGTATAAACTTGAACTCTATGTGCCTGGTAAATGCAAAATGCCACCCCTTTTAATTTCCCATCCACTACTTCAAACACAGAGTATTACACAACCATGATTTTTGAAGAATGAAAGAACTATATTCAGCTAAATATTTTAGGGAGGAWAAAAGTATATTTGAACATGCAGCAGCCAGGTAGAAACTACATGGCTTAACAAGAGTCAGGAGAAGGTTTCAGATCAGTTCAAAGGATGAAAGCAGGACACTTGGAAGAATCTACAAGGAGTACAGGTGAGTTTAAATCAACTTAAAAGCAGCAGGCAAAACACAGATATTACTCAAGAGACTAAACCTGACCTTCACCGAATGATAACAGTCCAATGTATAGTGGTTCAGATCAGCCTTAAGAAGTGGTGCCAGTCAGCCCAGATCAGTCACAAGAGTGTGCCATGGTACAATTAGTCCAGTTCTGGTGAAAGAAAACTTTTAACACTAAGAGAGGGCAGGGGACCAGGCTAGAATCCTGAGGTCGCTGATCCCCTTCTGGCTTCCCAAATCAAGACCAAAGTAGATTGGTGACTTGAAACAACTTCAGTTTAAAACATTTTTTTAAATACTAGCTGGTAACTAGTCACAAGTCCATCTGTGATGGACCTGTCCAGCGTGTACCCTGCCCCTTGCACTGTGACTGCTGGATATGGGCACCAGTGACCCACGCAACCCTGAAAGGAAGAAGCGTGTACAGAAAATGGATGGATGATGGATGGATAGCTGGTAACTAGCTGTTGTTGGTATGTAATGTAAAATTGACAGTGGCTGAACAGTTTCTAAATTGGACTAGCCTTTAACTTATCAGTTAGGTGAGAATTAATTTATTTCTCCAAACTGAGGTCAGCTATCTATGACAGGTAGGATAATCATATTTTATAAACTTTCTGCAGAACACTAATTCAAAACATTTGAATCATCCCTTTAAGGTAGCCTTAAGCTTGTTGACATTTAAGATTCTTCATCCCTGTTCGTGTTTTGCATCGAAATAATGACACAAAATACTTTGAGGTAAAAAAAAAAAGGTCTAAAAATATATATTTTTAAAATGTCAGTAGTTGCATTGTTTTTAGCTAATTTGCACTTCATTTTTAACAGCCCCTGAGAC
>NW_013952403.1:4960821-4968716 GCF_001266775.1 Austrofundulus limnaeus | reverse complement strand
GTATAATCTATGACACTGGAAGCCATCAGTCAAACAGCAACAATATGAGTGGAGTGGCATTTGAAGTTGCACTAAAATTACACTAAAGTTCAGTTGAGTGCTGGTTAGCAACTTTAACACAGCTTTCAAACACCATTTAGCCATCACAAAAGGCAAACATCTTGCCACCAACTGTTGTATGACACCACTGGGCACGTGATGACAGTTCTGTGGCATGTCAGAACTGAAACTGTGCAAAATCTGTTGCCAGTGAGCTGGTTCCAACTGTGGATGGACTTAATTGTTTTTGTCAAGCCCAACATTTGCAGTTCAATATGCTGATTTATGCTGTTATTAGATAACAACCACTCTCCGGCAACTGTAAAACATGACAYGTTGGCTTATGTCATCATATTAACACCATATTGGTCATAAACCATTAATGGAAACCAGCTTGGAAGCCTAATGGTAAAATCAAAATGGGACTAACTGATAAGCAATAAAAGTGCAGCTGTAGGTAGTTTCATTTTCTTATGTGTAACTGCACAGTCAGTTCAATAAACATTATTGAGCTTTTCTGACAGTCTGCTCCTGTCAGTTTGACAAAGTTCATCATTTATCATTATCATTTTTCACAGTTTATCTAAATATGCTTAATCCAAATGCACTAACTGTGTTAAAAATAATAATTCCATTTTCCCCCCACAGTCATCACTGTGATTAAAGGCATTTACAGTACTTATTTGTATTTTTAACACTAGTCCTATCCAACCATCTGTGCTGACAAAAAAAATCAAACCGAATTTCACGCAGATGCTCTTAAGTACAGAAACATATTCTCTGAAAATGTTCAATGCTCCCAATAAAGGTGTGAAATAAAACACTGAATCTCGAAATGTAAAATGGCACAAGCTGAAACAATTTCCCATAGTCCTGAATACATTTCTGTGACTCGCTTTGTTAAAAATTGCAAAAGCATACAGAACCACATCTCCTCTTTAAATTATAACTTTACAGTTCTTTCCCTAGCAGCTTGTGTTGTGTCTGGAGTGAGACATTCAACTCCAGCCCACTCTTTAAGGGGTGTGTGCCTTTTTTGAGCGAACGTCCAAAGTCCTATTTACCCGGAGGAATGTGTGGTTTTTACCAAATTTTTACTGTCGTACCAATAAAGTTAGAGAAGTGTCATTCAAAATTATTCATCAAATTTACCCTGCAAAATAATACATTGGGAAGTTTAAATCGGATATGTAGATGTTAATTGTACTTTTTGTGATCTTTCCCCAGAATCTGTCACAATTGATCTAGTTGTTTTGGCAACATCTGTGTATTTATAGGCTTGAAAATATCGACTAACTTTCAGTTATTCTGGAAACATATTCTGTTTGGCATTCAGCAAAATGTAAAAATGACTTTAACCTGCTAACCTGCAAAATTCCACACACAGTAGGTTGTTGTTATGTCCTGCCTGACCCATGCTGCCAGGGACTTTGAATTTGCATAATAGTTTGTTCAAACAATTTGATTGGTTGTCTTCTTCTGACTGACACTATTTTTAACAAGTGGGTTCATCAATTGGCTCTCCAGAGCTCAAAATGTGTGACAAGSTCCTTATGTCCTGCCTGCGGTTGATTAACTGTAGAATTGGCCAATCATTGATCATTTCATTGTGTTTTTATTTTAGAGGGACTTGTATCTTATATGAAATAGGATGGACTGTCCAGGGTGTACCCCACCTCTCACTCAATGGCCGCTGGTGATTTACACCAATTCACCTTAATCTTATATGATGATGCAGTAATAAAAAATGGGTGAATAGATGATACTAGTGAAGATGCATTCAGTGAATAATATGAAACTGCTATTTTCTTACTGGAAAACTGATGTTGATTTTTTGGTTTATTATTATTCAGCTGCTCCCTTCTGCAAGGGCTACAGAAAGTGAAGTTGTACAGAATATTTCCCAAAAAAGTGTTTGTTGGGTTGTTTGTTTTTTCACACCAAATGCCCTTCCTCATAGCTCAAACTTGCAGCCTCAGAATTACAACAACATGGAACTGACCACTGAGCTACCACAACCCACCAACTGAAAAACCAATAAAGATGAAAAATGTTAAACAAACTACTTGGAATTGACTTTCCTCAAGTAAACAAAACAATTTACGGCCAGAGGTCTTTCTTCTATGTTTATACTAAAGCATGGAATGRCATTCCTCAAAACATAAAGTCAATTTCAAAACCACAGCCCTTTAAGAAGAATATTGTCTGCCATCTGCTGGACACTTTTTGTTGTGCTCATATTTAGACGTCCTATTTTGCAAATGCTGCCTTCCTGAAATTTGGTATGCTTGTTTGTCTTTGTGTCTATGGTGTATAATGATGTGATTGTGATGCTGTATTTCTGAGTGTTTAATGTGCTGCAGAACAGGAACCTGCTGTAAAACAGCAATTATGCTGAGTCAGGCTTGATTTTTAGTAATCTTTTCCTGWTGAATCAATAAATCCAATCMAATCAAATCAATTTTTAAAGAAAATTAGCAATTAAYAGCATAGCAAAAAATACATTTTTGTCAYCCCAGTTTTGAGGTGAAAAAAAGAATTTTYGTGAAATCAGTTCAACATGATTTAATGTTTAAGCTGGGTAGAGATAAAGATACATACATTTTTGTACTTGTTTCGTGGCACAACCACTCAGTGGAATATTTTAAACCTAAGTGACTTTTAAACACCCAAAATGCATGCTAACAAGCAAAGAAATGTATTATATTCCTTACCTTACCTTTAAACATCAATATTACTATCAGTTGGCATGATTTACTCATTCATTCTACATGCAATCTAATACGATATATTAGCGAGTGCGACCCTGAAGTTACTTTGTTTAGAGGTGCAGCAGACCRTTTGTCTGTTTAGCTTTAAAGACAGCAAATAAGATGCCGTAGTTTAATGTTTTCTTTTTTCATATTCTTTCTCTTACAGCCAAGTTCTATCAGATTCAGCCTGATGTAATTCTTGATAACAAACAAAGAAAGGTTAGTGACATTCTGCTGGATTGGTTTTGTTTGACTTGCCAAACTGATAAAGCTTGACATCATTTTGGAACCAAATCTGAAGCTCATGTTAGCTGAGGTCTTTAAGCCAAAAGGATAAAATACAATTTTACTCTGAACTTTTGACATATTTTCCTTTTATTGGGAATTTGTGTGCTTTATATCCAATAGCACCTGCATTACTGAGTAAAACTGTACCTCAAAATCAGTCATTGCACTGCTGACCATTAGTCTGTGTAAGGTTTGATTTTTTTTTTAAGACACAATTTTCCTTTTCGCTAGCCTTCATGAATTTTGGCTACAGTTCAGGAGGTTAATTACATGCACATGATCCRACAGCCTGTCAAGCCAGATTTCTTTTTGTTTCTTTGGTAGTTTTACCTCCTTTTTTGACTCTTTGCCCCTCACAAGCACAAAGTAACCAGGGCTCAGTTATTATGATTTGATCTAATTTTGCAATAAAACTCAAAAAAGAATAACTGAAAAAACAAGATTTATTGACTGCTGTAATAAAAAGAAAACTTTCCAGGTCATGAAATCAAAACTGTTTTTAATTTATTCTTTATTTAGGTTTGTTTTTATTGAGGCATTAATTGCAACTATGAATTGAAAGGTATGRCTTATCAATTCATTTCGTACAAGTGAGTATTATTGGAAGCAGTACAAACTGCAGGATGAAGCAAAGTGCTGCAATATCACTCATCTTCCTCATTTACACTTTGTCAGTGGCCCACCTGCGTTCTGAACACATTGTTGCTATGAGAAAAAGCTGACCCTGTGGTTAAGTAAGGCTAACACTGTGTGATTTGTTTTGGGATTTTCTTTTTCTTTTTCTTTTGATCTGTTTATGCTTTCTGAATGAATCAGGGTTGTGCTCCACGACTCCCAAACAGAAGCCGAAACTGGCAGACATCCAGCTCAATCACATAGATTTTCCATAACAATATGAAGATTACCATTCACTGCTAAGGATTAATGAATTGCATCTTCAGAGTCACTTTGGCATTCCTAATGAAGGTAGATGAATATCCCCGAACAGGCCAGCTGTGTTTGAATTGGAGCTGAGTGTGCCACGGCGCAGTCATGTCGAAGCTGGAGAAACAACACAAATATCACGCAGGCTCATAAATCTTCCTTTGCTCTGTCAGATCATTTTAGTAAAAACATATGATTCAAAGTGTGACATTTATCATCATCAGGCATTGGGCTCTTAATCCTGCGTCTTCCCTCATTCCTMTTTTTCTTTCTTTGAAAACCTGAAATGAACATCTTTGGTTTTAAAAGAATCAATGCAGAGGACATATCTGACGTCACTTTGGTGCAATAAATATATATTTTCCTTGTTCTTTTCCATTCGCAGAAATAGGATGTGGTTTATTTATTTGTTTATGAAACCTGCTTATGTTTAAGGTAAATTTAATATTCAGTGTAGTGATAAAGAAACATATATTTTTTTCTCTTTAAACACCAATCTTCAAAGGCATCCTCATCCAAAGCCCTGGGATTTTAACATTTTTTCACCACWGATGGCCGCTTCAATGTGGACAAGTTGTGAAAGGCTGAGAAAGAGCTTCAGTGGGTGTAGGGGTCAAAAGGAGACTCAACTTTAGTTCAATACCTCCTAAATCCAGCTTTTTGTTTGTGACCTGCAATGCCCCTAAACTGACATTACCACACCGGATTAAGAAGTTTTAGAGTAAACATACAAGTTTCTTTCTGTAGAAAGAAACATTAAGCCATAATGGAAGAACAACACAGAGGCCACCTTTATCAAAGACCAGAATTCAAGRTTTTGTTTCCTTRTCAGGGCGTAAGAYAGGCAYCACCAAATGGCGGACCTAGGTCCGAATCCGGACCGAGTKTTGGTTCTGTCCGGACCCGTGCCCTATCTGATAAATTGACAAAATTATATAATATTCATGGAGCATTTTTTCCCAGCGAAAGCCAAGCAGAGATGCARTTAGGAGGTTTAGAGKTTACGTCTACKACAGTTATTATKGTMACAGTGTTGAGCCAATCATATTGTTTGTTTACCCTGCACGACCAATGCAGTGAGCTAACCAGAGAARAGAAGAGGTGACAACATGGCTTGCTCCAAGATAAGAAAAGTTGATGCAAAAAACCGCTGTTTTAAAGATGAATGGACAGAGAAATTCAAGTTCATTCTTCTAGCAGGCAGTTCATAACCTGTTTGTCTCATATGCTCTGAAACGGTTGCATTAATTAAAAGTGCCAATGTGAAGCACCATTATGAAACRAAGCATGGCTCTTTTGAGAAAAGTTATCCACTGAAGTCCGAGCAACTTGCACTTGAACTGAAAGCCTCCATCTCTCTAGGTTTGACTAGGCTTCAATATAAAAGCAAAAAAAAKGTTRTTAGGCTCTGTTTGCACTTCTAAAATGTACYGTACTTTGTTCTGAGGTTTCTGTTTTCTGAAATAAAGGTTTTAAAATTATTTGCCTGGGACTACTTTTAAATATGRTAAAATAAAAAGTTGTTTACCATAAAGTGCCGTTTGTTAATAGTGAAMATATGAACATATTAGATCAAGAGCATAAAAGACAAAAGTCGTACTTTTGTCTGGACCTTTTACTAGGTGGAAATTTAGCAACTGGACCTCAGTGACTTTTAATTGAATACCCTGCCRTAAGACATACGATTTTTTTGGACATCACTGCTATGAAGCTGGATGTGCTCCTAGTCGGAGCCATCTCAGCAGCCTTGTCTGAAAAATTACATGTTTCTGTCTCATCTACCACTCATACTGTGAGCCCATTGTTGAAGAGTTTGGCACATTTGCCAAAAATAAAAGAGAAGTCCTACAACCGCTGAAGTGTGACATCAGCCCATTTTGGTTGACATGTTGTGAAGAAGAGAGCTGCGTTCGTTGTTTTCAGAGGTTTTTRTGTTGTTTCTTTCAGTGGTTCTTGGTGCAGYGCCACCAAAGGCGAGGGGGTAAACAGGTTGCTCAAAGGGTTTGGTTTGTTTGTCACAGTGCAAAGTGGAAGCGAACAGCACCAGCTGAAAATGTAGCAAACCAAACCAATCTACCGGACTATCAGGTGTTAACACACCCTAAGACTCAAATTGGTGAGGAAACTGAACTCATTTGTTGGACTCAACAATCCAGACTGCAGTGGTGAAGAGGATAAGGAATAAAAATCAGAACCACTGGGAGCTACTTGTCCYACTTTGATGAGCTGCAGCAGATGGAGGTGATACTCAGCCACAGATTTAGGTGTCTAAAGCACAAGAAAATGAAATCCATAGCACTTTTGTGTCAATCATTAAATGCACAGCACAGAGACTTGGTTAGTTTTCTTTTTTTTTTTTTTGCTCCAACTATTTTTGTAGTTAACTAGTTTGCCCTTTTTTGTTGTTGCCTGCAGCCAAAAGGCAAACAGCAAGTGACAATCATTCACCTATGTTGCTTGTTTGCACATGTAAATAACAACAACAACTACAACAAGCACCTTTCAGGACACCCAAGGACACTGTACAATATAAAGAAACAAATRTAGATACATTGAATGATAGGGTAGTGCGGGAGAGACATGGAAATGAGGAGTAAATTCTCATTTGTCAGTTGAGTTAGCTAAAGCTTAACRTAACTCAGTATGACTGCCACAGCTCGCAGTCAAGATGGCGGTGGTGGCGGCAGATGTATGTRGCTGTGCAGTATCRCTGCAGGAAAATACACCCAATTTGGCTTTACAGGCATCTGCAGGTCTGTTTTTGACCAAATTTACCTCAGCTTTAGTGTTGCTGTTACTCTGTATGCTACATAAACGGAAGATCAAAGACRCAAATGACGGACATCATTTTCGAAAAAYAGCAGCACACAAGCATCCTATRGCGTGTTTACAAGCATCGACCATAAGCTATCCTAACTTTGGTAAATTTCATCTACCTTGCCGGTTGGGCTGGTTTCTCCGGCTTGCTGCTGTTGCGGCGTGTCTCGGTGGAGTGGCGGATGTGGATGGAGTCCCTCGGCCCTCAGATTGTCCCTCGTGTTTGGACGGAGCGCCTGGGGTGGACTTGCCGGCCTGGACGCGTGTCGGTGTGAGCCGGGATGGAGCGACTAATCTAACAAGTGAGGCGTACCAGCTTCCCTGTTGCCTATTTGGATCAATATCAGCCGTGCCCTGTTTTTCGGTTGAGGATCAAACTGGAGCTACTGGTTTTGGTGAGCATGCTCRTGTCCGACATGGTGGGAACCATGTTATTCAAGCCTTGAAGTGTGTGCCATTCAGCGAAGAAAAGAACAGCAAGCTACTGACTGGCTTCAGAACCTCACCTATCGGGTAGTAATTCCGGCCCATGTTACTGTTTTTCATCAGTGGACAAAAGACATTAGTGCTAAAGGCACAGATATAACAGACTCTGTTTTAACCAGTCAGAAACAACATTTAAGACTTCTGTTTAATATTCTTTTAGTCATTGGAAATATTGAACTTAATCCAGGTCCAGATAAAAATGTTTTTATGTTTAAAAAAAAGTCACCATCGCAAGAAAAAAAGCATCTATGCAGCAAAATTCAACAGCACAAAAAAATAAATAAAAAACCAAATAAAAAATAAAAAAATAAAAAAAATAACGATTTTCCTGTCCAAAAAAATCCAGGGACGCTAAATCAATTAGGTAAAATTAGAGGCTTCAAAATCTGTCATTTCAAAGTAGTACTTGCTCAGACACAAGCACATGTTATGGTTATATCAGAATCATGGCTGACTCCTGCTATACCAAATTCGTTTCTTTCAGTTGAAAATAATTCATTGTATCGTAGAGACCGTACTGATAGGCTTGGAGGTGGTGTTGCAGTTTATGTTCACAAGAAATACTCACATTCTATAATAGAATTGTCA
>NW_013952403.1:4942397-4960721 GCF_001266775.1 Austrofundulus limnaeus | reverse complement strand
TTGTGGCTATTAGTTCTGAAGATGTTATGCTAAAATGTGGATTTATGAAATTGAAACGAGAAAAAACACTGTGAAACGTTTGCTCTAACCTSGAAGAGCATAGAACATTTTCTGTCTTGACAGAAAGGTACAAAACTATAGTACAAAACTATAGTCAATAACTATAATGAAGAATAAATCTGTGTGTGTGCACACACACACACACACACACACACACACATACATTATGTGCTGTAACATCTTTCACCTTTCCAGTTCTTACAGTCACACATGAAGGTCCTGTAGAGAGATAGCTGCAGCACAGATGACCGTTGGTGTACAAGAAGCTGATTTTGATGAAAAATTAATTCACCAAATCTTCATCTCTGCTTGACATCCTTCCACATTTCAAATCACTGTGTGAACATTGACTTAGGAACAATCATTTGTTGAACTTTAACACTGGTTTTACMGATAAGCAAACCTTTGAATTATTTTTCTGCTTGGCTGTCCCTGTGAAATAGCTCTTGGCTAATGCAAGCCCACTTCCTGATACAAAAACCAGGATCTGTTGCTACAAGAGCAACAMCTGTTTGTCTGCACTGAGTCGACTGGTTTTCTGTAAAAGTGCTKTACAAGTTGAATGCTCTGAAGCAATGCTTGATGTGTTAAATTGTTGTCTGTACAGAAAACCCTGTTATCCCGCAGAATAGAGAATGATCAGCAGCAACAGTTTAATGCATGAACTATATTATCTCTGCGGGTTAAGGGGATGTGTAAGACACTAATCTTAGGAGTGCAGTTAAATACATAAGAGTMACAGATGAAATCCGGGCTTAGAATTTCTCTCCTGATCCCAATGTACTTGAGCCTCAGTAGGGATCAGATTATACAAACACTCTGCATGTTTTATTTTAATCTAGATAACAAATATGTCTTTTTCTATGCACCTTTTTTTGGTCTTTCTTTTTTTTGCACATGGATGCACCACCTGGCACATGTGATCAAGGTGTTTGAAAAAAACTACCTAGCTCTGAATAAATTGTTATAAAACAAAACAATGTATAAAAATAAGATACTCGAGAAGAAAAGTGGGGGTTTGAGTACAAGTAGTTTGATTCACAACAAGCATGACATCACTTGTTAGCAGCCAAAATGAAAGTGGAGGGGACCTGCATGGAGGCTTTACTACTAGTCACCCAAAKCAGCTGGAAGCACTGTGACGCATCGCTCACAGGCTAACAACATGAGGCACTACTGGAACCAAAGGCAAACAAATCGACTTTCCACACTTGCATAGGCTGTGTTTCTCAGCCACAAACATGTGCACACATACAACGAGAAGGGAAACAAAAGGGGACAGCTTTTGCCTCAGGGCCACCTACATGACACCCAGAGCCATGTGGTTCAGTTTTGTGCCAGCTTTGAAATGTCTAACATTCAGGTCAAAACGGGGAAGTGCATCTATCTTCCGGATGTCAGGGCCCAGCATTGATGGATGACCTGGCCTGTTGAGCTGTGGTGGCCAGGTGACAGATCTCATTAATAAACAGATTGCAGGACTTTACTCCTTTGTGTGCTATCAACAAGAGGTACTGTTCTTTATTATTTCCACGCCACAGACAATAAATACTCATAAACCTAATGACGCCTGATTACAGCTGCAATCTTTGGCTCATTAGGCTGATTAGCTGGAATCGTGTGACTCTTTGGATGTGGGATGTTTAAATATACACTCCTGGAGCRCTGTGTGCGAGTGTGTTTTGGCATTTAATGACAGATAGACGCCGAGGCCTCTCTGTCTGAAGGCTTACATTTTTTTGTCAGCACTTTTTTCTCCGTTTGTACAAAGTTTTGACCTTATTACCTTTTTTTGTTATGCAAAGTTCTTAACATGTGTTTTTCATTCACCTCTTCACACACTCATATGCATCAGTGCTTTTTACCATTTGCCTCAAAAGGCAATAGCACTGGTTCCACCCATGAGTGTGAGTGTGTGTGTTCATATGTTCATATATCTTTTGTGCTAACAAAAYTTCCCATGAACCACTGGATGRATTTAAATAATCAAGTAAATACCTGAGCGACATCTAAATCTGATTCAAATTTGGAACCAAGCAAGAATAAAGCAACTTTACTAAACATAAGTATTTCAATAACTCAGTTACTTTGACATACATAGCTAAAATCTTAGTTGAATAGTTGAACAACTAGTATTCTAAGAACTAACTAATCCCATGATGTTTTTCTTAAAACTTATTTTAATTAAATTTCTGAGTCAACTAAGTCTGTTAACAAAATATCTCAACAACCACCAATGAAACTTTCAGAAAGTCATCATTAAATGCGAGTCTGTAAATAATCAACTTTTTAAAGTCAACTCAGATCAAAATCTTATCACAACTTACTGGTCTTAATGGTTACTACTTAAGCCTATTTTTTTAAATAATTATTTACACATATTTAACAGAGATTCTGTGCTAAGCTAAAATGTACTCAGAACACATACCCCAAACACTGTACAATGCATGACATCTTTGTTATAAAATGTTGGTATCAACCATGATTTTATTTTGGCAAAAAAATTGCATAAACATCAACTCAATCAAGATGACAGCTTATCAGTCTTGGCCAACATGACAAAAGGGTTAGAGATCATGGGCGTAGCCAGGATTTTGAGGGGTGGGGTCTTTTTTGAGAAAAGTTGACCTTTTTTAAGATTGGGATATGAGGCTTGCTTAGTGCAATGTCTTGGGTGGGACGGGATAAGGTTAATATTAATAATGATGTACATTTTCTGCTGAAAAGTCAAGTTTTGTGCAGTTTTATATTAAAATGTTTATACTATATATTTAACACAACACATAAATTGATACAGCCAGAACATTGACTCATTTTTGATACAGCATTTTTATTTTTCCTGCATAAACTGTCATGATATGTCTTTTCTATTTATAACTTATTTTGTATTTGACAAGATCTATGCTTTTCTTTTTTACTCTGTATTTGAGTTGTGTTTTAGTATTTTTAATTAGTCTGTCCTTCAGGGCCACACCTAACTGCACCTGATCTCTGAGTGAATGCAGTCTTCATGAGATGCAGTCAAAAATCTACAGACGCCCTCCCATTTCAACTCAACAAGTTTCCTCCTCTCTCCAGTTGAGTTCCCTCTTATAAACCATGGCTGCAGTGACCACAACAAATTTAGCTTTCATAAGTAACAACCACCTGTTTCTGACCAAAAAAAAGTAATGGATCAAAGAGAAAACTGCTAGTGTTTGATTTTCTACATTAATATTTTGGAATTTTCAGACATTCTTTATAAAAACAATAGATGTAGCATTGTTGTGTTGAATTTAAACTTAAGATTATATATCATTTTATCTTGACATTTCTCTGAGAATATTATTGAATGTTAAATTTGATTCAGCAATTGGTCAATGCCAGGGGTTTTCTTAAGTCATCCAGGATCAGCTAAATCAGGACTTAGACTTAAAATCTATCCCTTCACTAAAAGACAGAATCTGATGTTTGTTGACTGAATTTTAAAACCAGCTTTGAGAYAAGAACATTTTCATGCTTWAATATTTTATTCATAGCATTYAGAGTATTTCTGAGAAGTAGCTACTKGTCCAGTTCTTTGTTTAAAACTTTGACATTCATAACTTCGCCACTGAAGGCCACCGTTAAATGGTTGGGTTATCCCTTTTATCATATAGTGCTCTGAGACGTAGCTACAGACTAGTTGTTTTTTTTACAACATGCAGCACATCCTCGTGAGAACAGAGAACATCATGTTTGTTTGTTTTATTTATTTTTTTAACAGCGAAATGACTGCGCGCGCAAATGTTTTTGACGCTGGGTTCTGTGCTGGTCCGTGAGCGCACGCTGGACGGGTTCTTCTGTTATGTGCATGACCGGTTCTGTGTTGGTCCGTGTGTGTGTGTGTTGATGTGAGGATTTTCTGGGCAGTTAAAGTGTAACTCTGAATGGATCCTGTAACGTGTAGGGCTTACTGGACTCTCACAACACAGGAATAATAATAAAATGAAGAAAAAATAYCAAATTCTGCTGGACCTTTCTAGGTAAAGTAAACGGTTCGTTCGAACCGCACGACCCCCGCCCCCACCCCCCAGGCTATGTGCATGGAAGTCACATGAATTTACAAATATTGAGTTAACAGTTRATCTGGTAGTAACAGAGTCATCCTCAACGTAAATTCCATACACTTGTTTTTCGAGATCTCGCAACATTGTATGAGACTGCACATCATTTGCAAGCTTTGACCAAAACGGCTAAAATCTTCAGCCTTTCTCATCAAAAGATGATTTTAGGTGATGTGCATTTTTTCAGGGAATTACAAGTCTTTATTATTTTACATATTTACACTGTTTCTATATAATGCTTTTTTTTATTTTCCTTTAAGTTACACAGCAATGCAAATATCTGAGCAGTGAATATTCAATGTCCTGCCCAAGGYCACTTCAAACCAGACTTTGAGCCRCAGCCCTCAAAACAAAACACATACACCCCCAAACACCCTCACAGGAGTGTATGTTTTGCATTAACAACGGGGGGTTGTAGTAAAACACTTCAATCATGTTATCTCACATTAGAAGCTCCAAAGCAGGCATGTCTCTAAATTTACAGTCTTTTGGTCAAAGAAAAATGTCCTTCAATGTCAGCGTGGGCCTTCTGTGTCCACAGACACATCAACAGAKCGGGGGGAGTCACTGACCCTAATAATTTAGTGCATTACTCCAGACATTTTCAGATGCCGCGGAAAGTGCCCATTTCCCCCAAATCGAGCCTTGGCCCCTCCTGTTTATCACAGGTTTGTGACCCACGCTGGGCCCCGCTGAGCGGGGGTGGAGGGGGGAGGTGGTGTTTCAGCAAACAGGGGTCGTAGCAATGACATTGTGCTCCTCCACATCAAACAAAACAGCACGAGAGCCGTTAAAAAGAAGTAAAAACTTCCTCAAGCCCTCGAGGAAACGGTTCTGGAGTCAGGAATGACCAGATGTTAGCAATAAAAACAATAAATTACAACAGCTTTTTTACAATGGTTCATCCAAAGGAATGAATCCCTTTTTTTCTCATTTTTTTATTGCTCAACACTGAAGATGAAGTCTGAGCAACAATGTTTTGACCTRCGTGTGTGTGTTTGTGTACATGTACACGTCTTTGTTTGTCTGTACCATTAGCAAAAATACTAAAATTAAAAAAGATGTCACTGGGCAAGCTTTAATGAAATTTTCAAAAAAGCAATCATGGGCTTAACATCAACAACTGAATAACATTTGGAGCCAACCCAGTTCAAAATGGCCACAACAGCTAATCTACAATATTTAACACTAAAACAGCTTTACCTCACAACATTTTACATATTTTGAGCTAAAATTTGGTATCACAGTTTTGGAGGAGACTATGCCTAATGTTATTTTAAATGTTAATAAAATGCCTACTGTTTGTATTCCTTCAAGAAATTTTCAGCCAAAGCAGAAACGTATACAGATCTTTGGGAAAATACACCTCTAATGCAGTTTCTTCATTACAATCTGTAAAATAAATAGTAAAGACGTTCCATTCTTTTGAATACATTTTGCTTGATTTATAGTTTTTAAAGTAAATAGTGTGTGAACCTCTGTACGAATGCTGCTGTGACACCTGAATTTCCCCTCGGCGGGACAATAAAGGCTATTTCTATTCTTCTTCTAATCAACAAACGTTTTAATAATTTATTAATCCAGCAATAATCTAATCTGAAGCCAATGACGTGACCTTTTATTTTTTCTGCTCATTCACTACCAATAATAAATTAAATGCTACCTGAGCCTTCATTACAGGAGGAGCAGGAAATGAGAGTTTAGCAGTTTGACACGCAGCAGATCATTCTGCCACACATGTGCCAAGAATCTGTATCTGCAGATGACTTTGAGTTCAACTTCGTATAATTGCTGCTATTTTTTGAAATACTTGAAGGTTGGTGGTGCTTTTTTTTCTTTTTTTCTTCTATCAGGTTGGAGATGGATCACGTGTTATAACCTAATTACAGAATCTGTTAATGTATTCATCTCTCAGTGTCTCTCACCATTGAATTTGCATGTGGGTGTGGTATACAGGCGTTTTTAATCACTTTTTGTTGGACTTAGTTTTAAAAATGTAAAAGAGCATGTAGCACAAGTTTTTGACTAAACTTATTGCTGCTTACAAACCATACATATTTATCACCCACTGCCAAAAGGTARCATAATGAGGACTTTAAAGCTATCAATTTAAACCCACAGCTTGGGCTATTGGCATGACAAATAGGGAAGTCTAAGTTTGCCACCAATTGATGCTGTAAATTTTAGGSGGGAAAAAAAGAAAAAAAAACTAAGATTGATGGTCCTCATTGGGAATTGTCAAACACTTTCAGAGACAGCAGCTTTTTATCGTACATTTCAGTTAATCAGAGCTCTGGACATTTGTATTTACGCATGGCAGAGGAGGAGAGTGAACAGGGGATGGCAACATTGATCTAGGACCTCAAGGCTTCATTTTCCCATGGAGACAGCATGGCTAATTAGGCTAGCATGTTGCCTGCTCCAGCACAGCTGCAGTGAGAGATTAGACAGACAGAAGCTGCCAGCTGTTACTCAGATGCAGTATCACTGACTAATTGAGACCAGCGAGCGATTGCGGAGCAGGGCCCATGCCAGTCGTTCACATCCTGTCGTTCATAATGTGTCCAAAGTACATCATCCACTGATAAGGTTAATCAATGAGACTGCTGTGGAACAGAGGGCTTGATTAAAATGTAAATACTCCAAATGTAAAGGATTCATTTGAATCATGGGAAATTACAAAGTAGCCTCATGGGATCTGTTAGATCTAGTACTGCTTCAGAATATAAAAACAAGAATATGTATTTTATCTATTAAAAGGTCAGTTGTAAACAGAGAACACTTTTACAGCATCTGTTAGATGAGGTTAGCTGACATTAAAAGTGTGTAAAGTCTGATTTACAGTCGATAAGAAGGGACGTTCTCTCTTCTTGCATATGTGGAGGCGTGATGAAACTTGCATAATTTGCTTCTCTTATTTCCTGCTGAGACACCCTCTTATGTATTATTCCTAGTCAGAACTAGTTCTCACAGCAGTATTTGTCAGGCTTCCTGTGATTTTTCAGCTATGTGGATGTGTTTGTTTCTGTTAGGTTTGYGTCACACGGCAGGATAAATGTGCTAAAATCTAGTTTTGCCCTTCCGACACTTTTAAGGACGTCCAGATTATCATGATGGCTCTAAAGATAATCTTAGCAGATATTCCTGCCATGGGCAGGTAGTTAAAATTGATCTAKTCGGCTCAGAAGGACGTTGGGACCCCTTCGATCTCAAATCAGGGATATTCAGCATGTTGTATCTTTTTTGGCCTGATATCACAGTGTGTGTGGTGTTCACCTGAGAACAAGCGAGCTCACAGCCTGAATGTGACGTGTAGCCAATCAGAAAACAGACAGACGGAGGGGAATCCAAAATACAGAAGACATAAAAAAACAGCCTTGACTCACCAGAAAGTCTACTGGATGTTAAGTTACTTTGGATTATTTTTCTTCTGTTAAAAATAGTCCACAAACGATCAACATTGTTTCTTCCTCATCTCAAATGTTTATTTACTCAGAACTCACATTTCTCTGCTGGTCACGTAAGACTCTGACATCTGAATTCTCTCAAGGTTTCAAGAATTTTGCATGATTTCAGACTGGTTCCTGATTGTTCATAAATGAATTATCTGTCCGTGTGTGGTAAGTTGTSTCTTGCATTGTGGCTGCACACCACACACTGTAGGACCAAACCTGGCACAGTATATCCAGGATTTTTTTATCTTCATTTGTGTGGTGTCTCTCAGTCTTTGGAAATCGACTAACTGTTTTAAAGTTTTGCTGTGTGATGCAGGCTTTAAGTGGYTGTAAATGCTGGTCTCTAAGAGCAGCTAGCTGCAAAACGGACAGAAGTGTAAAAGTTTACCCTCTGTCATTTTTTTGAGAATGCTATTGATTCAAGACGGCACATATTGTGTAGACCTTTAGCTTATCAGTCTGGTCAGAATTAAAATCAGTTTTGTCCAAACTGAGGACATTCAGGGAGCTACCTGCAACAGGTAAGATATTATTTGTTCAAAGCTTTCTCACAAAACACTACTTTAAAGGATCTAAACATTTCCTGTTAGGTCTCTGTTGGATAAACTATAATATATAGTGTATGACCTTATAAATAAAAAAAACTAACCAGTCAACAGACTTGTGTACTCACACAGATGTACTCCCCCCGCCCCCACACACACACACATATTTAGCTCAAACCTCTTCCTGTGAACATCCCCTACTCTGACAAACCATTATGTACAATCCTGCCACTGTATAGTGCTGTCAGACGCCTGCCAAAATAATCTCTTCTGAAGGAGAATTTAACTCCATACCTTCTGGCACAGTGCGGTGATGCAAGTTAAAGCCTCCTGTGATAACTAATGGGAGAAACTCTTAAAACTTCTGAGCTTATAATAAGCTTGTCAGCTTATCATATTAGGCATGTGAGCTTATAACATTAGCATTTAAATGTTCTCGAGTATACAGTAATGTGATTGGAGGCTTTGCTATTTTGACTTTGCCACTGAGAAGACAGGGAGGCAGAGACACACACAGAAAATGTGTTGACGCTGTCTTGAGTCAGTGTTGAAGATTGTTTAATCAAGTCATGTCATTGTTTATAGCTCTGTGCGAGTTCTCATGGATTCACAGGTGTCTGAATGAGCAAAGAATTAGTGAACAAACAACTCCATGTGACAGCTTTTTTTTCCCTCCCTCACCCATAAAAACACAACATTGCACAGACTGGATAGTCTTCTATTTTTGTGTAGTCTGTTTTCAAATATTATTGCAATTTTGTGTTTACTTACTTATGTTAGATGTATGAATGACGCCCTGAGGATTTGGGACTATTGTCATCACAAATACCATAAATGCAATTAAAAAAATTTCATTCCATTTCCTTTCACCGAAAGATTTTTGAATAATTTTCTAACGGCTTTCAGTGAAATAAGTCTTATAAAATGGAAAGGGAAAAAAATATTTATTTGCAAAACTCCTCCATTGACAGTATTTGTCACCTAGAATGTCAGTCATATTAACTTAAAACATGTTTGATAAAATAAATAAATACATTCTACTGCATGTACAATAGGGTTTTTACATCTATGTATGTATATATGTGTATGTGTGTGTGTATATATGTGTATATGTGTATGTGTGTGTGTATATATGTGTATGTGTGTGTGTGTATGTGTGTGTAAATATGTGTATATATGTGTATATGTGTATGTGTGTGTGTATATATGTGTATGTGTGTGTGTATATATGTGTATATGTGTATGTGTGTGTGTATATATGTGTATGTGTGTGTGTGTGTGTGTGTGTGTGTGTGTGTGTGGGTGTGTGTGGGTGTGTGTGTGTGTGTGTGTGTACCTTGCCATACAAGGATGAGCTTCCCTGGAATAAGCAAGTGAGCAATTTTCAGATTGACAGAGATTATTAAACAAAAGTAATTATAGTCATTGGTACAGAACAATAATATCCTGCATGCATAAAGTATTAATACAGGAGATTAAAATAGGCCTATCCATTAAAAGACATAATATTTCATTCTATCTACAAGGAGGAAATGGGTCTAACTGGCCCTTTTTATCTGTGAGGAAATGGGCACCAGCAGTGGTGGATCAGTTAATCACTGAACAAGCTTTCCCATCAGATAAAGCACTGCCTGTGTACTTTGCATTGCGCTAACACAACTGATAATACACCACAGTGGTTTGGCATAATCTACTGAGAAAAGGTATAAATAGCATTCTGGCYTGTTTAGCAAGCTGTTATATAGTTCTTTAACTGTGGATAATGTATTTTATTGTCAATAAAAGCAGGCTATATCTTAGGAGATTCTGTTTTCTTAATGTCATTAAGTATCTTAAATGTTCAAATTTGTCAGGGACACAGTTAAACATCCTGATGGCAGCGTTATAATGATAAAATGTGATTGATTAGGATTTAGCATGCAACATTTCCCAATAAGGACATTTATAACAGAGTATGTGCCTTTTTCAATTGGTAAAATATGTATTGGGTCCTGAAATGAGCCACAAATGATCACTGTTCAAGAAAAATCMATCTTTGCCAAATCAGCACCTGAGCCATTAACTGCATGACTGCAGATAGCGTACGAACAAGATGATGGATGATGCCAGTTTACCACCAACATCAACAACTTTTTGACACCTTTAGGTAATTAATTATCAAGTTGGATAATTTGTTGTTGGAGAAAGATTGGCTTTTGCCACAATCCAAGTAGAATCGGTGTGAGCTAACACTTGATTTCTGGCTGTCTGTAAACAAATATGACATACAGACGTTGCATACTTATATCATGTTTGTGGGAAGAACTTTACTCATAACAAAGGGACAAAGGCACAGAGATAGATGACCAGTGGCTATCAAAGTAAACAGTAACAAGTAACAAAGCTTTAGTTGCTTTTTCTATGTCTTAAGCAGCAAACAATAAAAAAGACTTATCAATAGTGGAACAGGACAAAGAGTTAGACTCTAGCAGTCACGAGTTCCTTGCATTACTGAGCAGACAATCCAAACTCCAAAAACAGTTTCTTTTTGTGCTACTGTATGTAGGTCACTCGTTGCACTAATTAATAAAATGGCTGCACAATTAGGAAGAAAAATCACTTCTGAATATAATTTTAAATGCGTTGTTTTAGAACTCTAATCCCTTATGTTGCAAKAAAGTGTTAAATTAATGTGTCCATTCATTCGAGTTGAAATGATTTTCTGGCCCTATTGTTCAGTAAGTACCAATTAGGTCATTAATTAGCTGGACCTAATAAGTATTCACTTTCATACTATCTGGAATGTATTTCTTTGTTTATGGGAAAATATGCAGGTGACATTGCCTTTGCTTGACTTCATTGTCCAATTATTGCAGATTCTACAGTAATTCAACAGTGCCTGATTGTTGCTTTCATGGCTGTTGAGTTAAGTAGAGTTATTAAATATATAATGTTTGGCTTTTGCCTTTGTATTTTTCAATTGATGTAGAGAAATAGAGATCTGATTGTGCTGGATTGTGTGTTCTTTACTCTAGTCCTTCAGCTAAAGGAATATAAATGCTACCCTACGACAAACAGCCTAAAATTTCCTCTACATCAGCAAAACCTTCAAGCTAAGCAAATCACTGACATTCGTTAAAAAAAGAAAAAATCTGCAGTCAAAGAAACACTTTTTTATGCTGTGCCATGTTTTCATTTAAGACTTTCTGTTACCCCTCTTAAGGAACATTTGTAATAAATATTAATGATTAAATATCAGAGCAGTGCTGATTAAATTATACATGGATCAATGGGGTTAGTGAGTGAGTCATCAATACTTAAAGGACTATACATCCCTCTTCCTGCAGAATATCCTCTCCAAGAGGAGCCCCAACRTGTAATGAGCTGCCTAATTGCTCAGGATGACTCCTGCCTCTTGCATGTCTTATGATCCACTAAACATGAAGTATGAAACAACAAAAGTCTCATTAATTAGTAAAGAGCCAGATTCACCTGCGAGCAGAACTTAGCAGTTCTCGCTCACAGGACCTATGTCAGGTCTGGTAATCAGATTTACTGGCAACGTAGTGTTAAAATGTGTTTTAAACATATTTTAAGAATTATGGTAGTTTTCGCTAGACACCGATGGCTGAAAAAAGTGGATATTTCGAAAACAAAAAACAACAACTGTTGAGCTTCCACTAAATCAACACTTAAGATTCTAAATAAACTTAAATTATGAAGTTCAATAAATTTAAAGCCAAAAAAATACATGTTTTAAATAAACCTTTTGACCAGGTTATCCTTGAARTTTAAAGCAAATTCGACTTATCTTGACCACAGTTGTACTGAAATAATGTGAGGTAAACTAGACTGGAGTGGATTATCAATACCCTTGTTTGGAAGGTTTAAAATGAACTGTATACTGTGTGACTTTGAAGTCATAGTTTAGATCAAGTGAAGCAGAGTTCAGTGGAAGGTTTTAAATGGATAATATCTTACCTGGTGTAGAAGACTAACCCTAGCATAGAGAAAAAAGTATTTTTTTCTGACCAAATTGACAAATTAATTATTTTTAATGACTAACCAGGGCTGAGACCAAGATGCATTGCTGCCATCCTAAAAAAAGTTTTCATCTCAAACAAATAGTGGATAGTGGATTTTTTTACTTATGTAATACATTTACAGTAGTTTTCTGAACACTGATTTTTACATGGAACTTAATAGTTTTTTTTTTGTTTTGTTTTTAACTTCAGTAGAACTTCGATTGTTGTTGGAGAAAGATTGGCCTTTGCCACAATCCAAGTAGAATCGGTGTGAGCTAACACTTGATTTCTGTCTGTAAACAAATATGACATGCAGACGTTGCAGACGATGCAGACAAAACTTCGTATTGTCAATATTATGATAATACTACTGGAATAACTATTTTGAAACTGATTGAGGTGTCGCTATTTATGTGTTTGCATAAACAGTTTCTGTCTTGGCTCTACTAGCTTATAATTCTCATCAGATTTAAACTGATTTTGTTCAAACTGGAATTCTTCAAGGATCTGTCTACAACAGTTATGGAACCAATTGTCCATAACCTTTCCACAGAATTCTACTTCTWAGAAAAAATATTCTCCTTTTAAAGTGTTTACATTCTGTTTGTAGTCTGTGATGTCTTTTACCTTGAAGTTCCACTGGGGGTGAAAAATAAAAATAAAATAAAATAAATGTAAACTTAAATTTAAAATTGCTTTAAATATTTCAATGAAACATGATCACACAAAGCCACCGTCAGCCCACGTCAGACCCAGAGTTCATTCGGGTTTAAGTGTCTTCACGGTGGGAGCCCGGTGGCATGTGAATGCTTTATCAGCCTGGAGCAATCAGGTGGGTATTCAAATCAAAATGACAGACAAGAATATTAAAGCTCAATGACATTTTGCTAACCTTTGATTTTTGCGCCTGGCTTTTATGCCTTCAAGGATCCAAACCTAAACCTCTGGGGAATTTCACAGTTTCTGAGTCATAGCACATATATGCTGTTCAACTTCACTGTAAGAAAAAAAAAAGCTTGTTATTCAACCATCCACGTCATTTTTTTCCTCTCTCTCTTCTAGGCTAATTAGTGGCAATGCAACTGTGGGTGAAAGGTGAGTCTAGTCCATTTCCATTCCCACATGTTTTTAAGAGAATGTCCAAGATTATAAAACGGAAAACACATTTCTTGTGAATAAAAATCATTATAGCTGTTTACATTTTGTGCCGTTAACAGAACAGTCCAACATATTTCTAAATGTTTACCGTGTAACAGAAAGCGTACGCAGTGTGATTGACCTCTGGGTCATTTAGTCCAGTTAACTGATGATTTAGTTTGGCTCACGAGCTCAGGGAGATATTATTAAAATAAAATTCATAGCTAAAAATGCACAGATTATGTAATCTTAAACAAAAGACAGTAGAACAGCAAAAAAGAGGAGGCAAATCAGAAAAAAGAAAGATGATTGGAAAATATGAAAGTCACTTTTTTTAATTGTTGAAGAGACTACTCTTTTGTGTAGTCAGGTGTGGAGGTCTGTGGTGATTAGGCACTCATATGGCAGCCATGGCTGCTGGAAGCCATGCAGAACTAACAATAAGCCTGATCTCCGTGGGCCAATTAGCCTTTGGAGTTCCCATGTAAAACCTTTCATCAAGAGCCTATGAATTTAGGCCATTACAGACAGAGAGCTGTGCCAGAGGAGCCGCTGTGTCTCCAGTGGATATCTTCTTCCCTGTCCAGTCAAGCCTGCACTTGTGACAAGCAGCCTTGTCCTGAAACTGTACACACAGGCTACTGGGGAATAAAAAAAGACCCTATGCCCTGCTGGAAACCAATTACAGCTTCTAAATCAAAGCCTCATTGACCATCACAGTGGGCAGACGGGGTTGATTGAGCACACGTCAAGTCATCATTAGAAACTTAATTTGGCAATAAGGCGGTGGCTGTCATGCTCATCATGAATTGTATCTTTCATTGTGAGACCCACGGAGAACCTGGAGAGTGTCAGAATGGTGTGAAATTTCTCATAGTTAACACTGTTGTTCACAAGGTTCCTCAGGCTGAACAGATTCTTAAAGTTGACAGACTTTTCATGGAAAGACTTTAAAGGAATAGTTCAGATGGTTTGAAGGTCATTCTGGTAAAATCTTTGATGYAGTTATAGGTAACATTTTATTAACCTTGATTTTGGAGGAACATAGTTTAATTCTGACCGAACCGAACAGTTAGTCTGAGCAGGATGAGGAGAAAAACTGATCATGGCCAACTTAAAACAGATTCAACAGCTTCATCGGGGGGCGACTGTGATGCTTCCCCCGATGAAGTGGTTGGGGAGTCATCCTGGAACTGGAAGGTCACCGGTTCGATCCCCTGTCCAGCCGTTTCAGTTGTTGTGTCCTTGGGCAAGACACTTCACCTGCCTTGCCTGCTGACGGTGGCCAGAGGGTCCGGTGGCGCCAGCTTACTGCCATCAGTGTGTGCATGTGTGTGTGAATGGGTGAATTTCTGAAGTGTACTGTGCCTTGGGGTCCAAGAGGACTTGATAAAGTATATAAGTTCAAGCCATTTACCATTTTCAAAAGTTTGTGGTGGTTCATGAGAATGCTACCTTTTTTTACAAAAAGCACACATCTTTCAGTTTTGCATCACGCAGTGTTGCAGATGAAACTTTAATTTAAGAAATACCCCAGGGTGCACCAAGGCTACAGCTGGCTGTTACTAAAGAAAATATATTATGCTTTTAAATCGTTTTTTATTTTTCAAATTTAAATCCTTCAGTTGGGGTCTTAAAATGAAAACGAGGCACTTCACACCCCGCCGCCCCCTGGCTTCCAGAGTGATCCATTGTACTTTGACAGGGGGTTTTATGACGATATATGCACAGAAATGTTTTCATTTACAAATTATTTTAAATATATTAACAATAAAAGACTCCTTCATCTATATCTTGGAGCCAGATTCTGACCCAGAGCCAGAGGAGAATGGATGACCAAATTGGAGTTTGTAAGTCCAGGCTTTGTTTGGAAGTTTTGTTGCATTTTTTTTACGGAATAGTTCCAAAAACGTCCTAGAGAATGCACCAGGAGAGATTGAATCATTTTCTGCACTCCTAGAAACTCTAAGTACACACACAAAAATGCATTTAACATCTAAACAAGTGGATTTTGCATAATAATCCATCCATTTTCTGCACACGCTTCTTCCTTTCAGGGTTGTGTGGTGGTGCCCATATCCAGCAGTCACAGTGCAAGGGGCGGGGTACATCCTGGACAGGTTGCAAGTCCATCACAGGGCCACACATACAGACAAAAAAACATTCACTCTCTCACTCACACCTAGGGACAATTTAGAGTTATCAATTAACCTAACAGTCATGTTTTTGGCCTGTGGGAGGAAGCCGGAGTGCCCAGAGAAAACCCACACATGCACGGAGAGAACATGCAAACTCCACCCAGAAAGGTCCCTGGGCCAGGATTTGAACCAGCGACCTTTTTGCTGAGAGGTATCAGCTTTACCAACTGAGCCACCGTGCCACAATTAAAAAAAAGTGGATTTTGCATWCCAATGCCTCCTTTAAATTGCTGTGCATTGCAAAAAAGTAGGGGTGTTCCAAAAATTGATTCACATCAGAACCATGATTCTCATTCAAAAAGATTCGGAATTGATTTAAAATGTCCCAAAATAGATTTAAAAAATAATAATAAAGCAAATCAWATGGCTGTCAGCATCCATTCTGTAACTACGTGTGATGACCTGACATCACCTCACAGATGGTTCTGGAAGGTATGCGTGCAGAGAAAGCAACAGAACAAAGGGGAAACTACAAAACTGGAAGAAAGAGAGATTCAACTGACCCAGTCTTCATTAAAAGCAAAGATTTGTGTTGATTTTGATTTTCACTGAATGAGTTTGACTTTGACATGAGCTTCACTGTGTGCAAGGTTTGCAAAATGAAGATAAAGCATTTTGGGAACAAGACAAATGGGCTCACATTATGAGGTATGAATGAAAAATAGATTTTGAAYCAAATWGTGGCCCCAAAAATCCATGTTKAATTGTGAGATAGTAAAAGATTCCCACCCCAAAACAGAAAAAAAAAAACAGACACCAATTTATTGGTTTAAAAATAAGGTTCACGTAAACCACAATGTAAATTTGGACATTTGAGTATATTTTTGTTTTGTTAGGTTATTTCTTCAAAATACAACAGGTAAGCCATAATATGTTTATATTTTGTTCCATAGAGCCGTTCTGCAAAAGATCTCACATAGCAGTTTGAACCAGTCTGAAACATACTCCAAGTGTCTGTAACAGTTTCTCAAATGTTAATGCTACGTTCACACCGAACGCGTTTTGAGCTGCAGGAGTGGTCGTTTCACATGCAAAATCTATTGTGGATGTGCGTCTACGGGTCTTGCAGCACCTCTAGAGCGTTTAGCGGTGCGGTTTGAACATTAACGTGCATGTGGCGCRTCCATAGCAGCTGACGCTCGAGTTAAAAAATCTGAACTTTTGCTGCTCGACGCGCCACATCAACCGATCAGAGAGCATCATWTTTCCATGTGACGTTTCCTGAATGTTGCCCACTAAACTGAAACAGAYGGACAGGAGCTCTTTATCTGAAATCGACCTCCTATAGTTTGTGTTCTGGCTGGAGATGTCAGCATCGATGCGGGTCAGTTGCTCATTAAACTGACCGCGGTGTTTAAACTGCGCTCGGAACAAATATCGTTTGTCAGCTCGCAGCTCCTGGTGAAACTCACCGAACAGACCGCTTCTAAATTATCTGGTTAATTAATTATCTGGTGTGCGCAAAGTTCGCTTGCTCTTAGTAAGTAAAGCAAAGCCATTTTCTTTATTTAATCTTTATTTCATCCACCATTAAAGACAGACCGGAAAAAAACCATGACGCTCCTCCCTCTTCAGACGCGCGTCCAGTCTCGTTCCGGTCTGAATGTAACATGTCCAACTTGAGGCATTGGGCGTGTTTAGATGCTCAAAACACGTTCGGTGTGAACGTAGCATAATACAGAAAAAAACAACCTATTATTTCTGTTTATGTTGTATTTGCTATTGTGTTAATAATCATCAGGTTCAGGCATTTTTTTTAATTACATGTACTGTCACACAAACCACTGTGAGAGAATGAATGCATCACTCATTGATATGTTTATGGCTTCCCATGACCCCCCAATCACAGTAGAGGATGAGGGTCCTCCTCTCATTTTGGATTCTCCTCGCAGCTCAGCTGTAGCTTTGAGTCACATTCACACTGAGAGGTTAGCGTTGGCCCCAGCTGCCAACTTTTGAAAAAACAAGAGCTAAACCTAAGACAACAAGATGGAAATAATTTCCAACACTTTTTGTTTTTTGTTTTTTCACATTTGCTCTGCTCTCCTGAGGCACTGAACTCTGAAGAACAGTTGGGGTAACATCCTCAAAGCCTGGCATTTCCAGTGAGGATTAAATACCTGGAATTTGAAGGCGGCAGAAAATGAAAAACTGTCTCGCCTGCATCAAAGAGCAACCTTGTCATTATTAGCTGTGGAGGTAGAAATGTGCAACTTGACAGAGGTGAATGTTGTTGTATATTTCCTTATTCCAAGGTGTCCTTCTTTAGTCTGTCAAAATGTTTACACTGTACCAGCCTTGAAGTGTGTTAATGTTGAAGTTTTAATTGGGATTTTTGCAAGATACAGCAAGCCATTAGCGCAGCAGGAGTTAGACTGTTATGATCAAAATTGTCATATCGCTTACATTACTTGAAACAGCCCCCAACTGGTGGTCCTGTTATTTGAACCTTTTAGCAAAAGATACAAAGTTACTGTGTTTTGTTCCAGTCACTTTGTTAACTCTGGGACCGTCTGTGATCTTTTATATTTCATACCACAAATTGAACCAAAACTCACTGTCAGAATGAAAGAAATGTACAGAGCTGTTATGATAATTGATGTAACTGAAATGCGAAAATAATTACCGTCTGGGGGTATTTCAGAGGTGTCATGCGTTTTAGTCAGCATTACTTTGCATTGTAGTTCTGCTTAGGTTGCATGTTTATAAGTAACACTGAAACTATCCTATTATCGACTAGCAGTATAGTCTTGAAATGTACACAGTCGAAAAAAACTTTATCAGCTACCATCATGCAAGGGGAGGTGAGCAAAATAGCTTAATAATAATAATAATAATAA